>NC_080580.1:69043502-69377502 GCF_029962835.1 Magnolia sinica | reverse complement strand
TAAACTAAAATATGTAGAATTCAGAGGTAGGGAACTAGGGATTCAGAGGATCCACTTGTAAAGATTAGGGAGATCTTATGTTTGCATCAAAAACTCATCTGGACTTGGAGTCTATCTTCATCCAGTTGAAGGGTGTAACCATAAAAATCAAGACTGAACTTCCTTTGATATAGTTTTCAAGAGATGAAAGGTGTATGAATTAGAATGGATTCCATCACCAAACCATGCCCAGGAGACAAAGCAAACAATAGAATTAAACTAATTGGCAACCAATCATTGATGTATGAAGGTTAGGAAGGGTACCGTCATCTGACCATGCCCAGGAGACGATGGTGAACAACAGGGCTTCCTGACATCATAAACATAAAAAGTAAAGGAACATGCTCAAAGCTATCGCAGACCCATTGTAATTTTAGTCACAACAGACCATTAAAAACTAAAAACATTCCCTTAATTAAACTAAAAATCAACATCAGTTCAATATAAACAAAAGGCACAAGCAAGAAGTTCTCCCATCACGCTACAAGCTTCACCTCTTAGCCCTAGCTAAGAGGTTTAGCCTAGAACAGACATGATTAGGCTTAGACCTCTAAACAATTTCATAGGCAAAATAAGAAAGAAATAAAAGAAGAAGAAGTAAAATTGAAACCGTCTTCACCGTCCTCTCTCTCTCACGTCTGCCCTCCCGTCTAGATCCCCGTCTCTCTCTCTTTCAACTTGCTTTTATAAGAGCCAGCAAGGTCGGTCGAGAGTTTCCGCATTAGAGGTGGTTTAAGTGCCTCAGTGTTGTTTACGTAGCAAGGCCTTTTTAGAAACTTCTTTCGCACGCCAAACCACGCACTGTTCTGTAGCCACGTTTGAACCGAGATTGAGAGGAGAGATCTTCTCATCTAAGTAATCTGACATCATGGTGGAATTGAAAGCCCATTTCTCAAGAGGTTGAACGGTTTGGATCATCAATCCGATCGTCCTTGAGATCACATAAGGGCCCACTGGAGTCGGCAGCGTCCGGGTCTTTCCGAACTCTGTTACTTACGTAACAGAGGCGGAAAATCTGATTCTGCATTAACTGTGGGGCCCATATGCCATGGTTTTCGAAGAATCAGTGCCGTCCATTGAAATAACCTCGAAAAACCAGTTGAGAACAGATGGTTTTGGATTGGATTTAGTGTGGCCCACAGATTTTCTATTTTACCGTCCGTCCTCCGTTTAAATGGTTGAAATTCGATTCACGCTATCTTCTATAATTCCTCCACCTAGGAGAGGGTCAAGCCCCCCCTCTAGGACACATTGGACAGTCCAGATCATGAAAAAGGATGATGGATGGGGCCCACTGTCAAAACCCAATCTCAAGCACGTCCGTCACTGGACGTTTTTTTCACTATTTGGATGTTTTGTACAAAAAATAGGTGGGGCCCACTTCTGATTGCATTCTCAGAGATCTACTCCGTTCATCCTCTTCTTAGTAACGTGTAAGCCCATGAGTCAAAGTATGAAGTAGATCTGAACACTAGGTCGGCCACACCATCCACATGTGATGAGTTACTACCCATCGTTGAAGTAATCCAATTCTTAGTTACGTGCATGGATATGGAGTTCATTATATTTATAAATTTGCCACTCTCCCTTTTAGAAACGTCTATCGTTTGTTTCTCCCTACTGTATCGTTCAAAAGAAGTGAAATTTGATGGGTATCCACCGTTTTTCATGCTCTTTCCATCGGTTCAATTTGGGTCCTGATCTCCCAAGGATGTCTAAGATGCTTTCTTAATGGTTATTGTCTGATCTTATTCATCGGGTCACTTGCACACTGATCCAAGGGCTGAATTTTGACGTGTACGGTTAATTTGTGGTCCCTTGGCCATGTATGAAGTTTTGAGCCGAACGGATGGTGGGAACCTCATGATCTTGCATTCTGGATCAATTTTGGGCTACTTGAGCTTCAGTTTCTTAATTTTCTTGGATCTCTGGCATGTAATTCTGTCGATCTCAGTCCCCTGTAGTCTCGTCCATTGCCTTGGTAATCCCTGAGCGTTAAATCCATGCTTTTAACATCCTTTTCGGTCCAGGCTCGTAAATACACCTTGCACCAAAAATAAGATTAAAGCAGGGCATTAAGCATTATCATGTACATAAAATCAGGTAATAATTAAGGTCTAACATGCAATATTTGACCCTCAACAACCCCTCTTACCCTTTTTAAATTTTCCTCATTTTACTTTATTCTCCTGTGATACAAAGTGGACAATATGTCCTCCCTCTTGTCTAAGTCACAATTCCTCTTGCACACATATGTTTTGTAGTTCATTAAGACTCTATTTATCTTTATTGGTGTTATAATGAATCTTAAACGGTCGAAATTACTGAGAAAGCGATCTTAGAATAAATTGTATGAGGAAAAGCTCGTTAACTTTCATATCTAAAACTTCAAGTTGCGTTACTATGTGAGCCATTTCAAGAATTTGCTCTTGCACACCACTCAGCCCATCCTACTTCATAGTTGTTAGCTTTGCCATGAGTGTTCCAGCCAATGATTTGTTCATCAACACAAAATATTTTTCCATAGATGTAAGATATTCTTGTGCCTTCATGGATGATGGTATGGATCCACGGATATGTTTGGCGATTGACATTTTTATGTACATAAGACTCAATCGGTTCATTTGCTCCCACTTTTCATATGAAATTTTAGCTTCAGGAGAACTTTTAGCTGTGGGTTGAGTTGGCTCATCAATACGCAAGGCCAAGTCCAAATCCATAGAGCCTAATCCAAATAAAATTTGTTCATGCCAATCTGAGTAATTAGGTCCAGTAAGCATAGGAACGTTATAAGGAATTGAAGTTGAGGTGAGACCTGTTTGAAAAGATTAACATGCTCACTTATTACTTAAAATGCTTTGAGATTCACGCTAATTCAGTAATTCAAAGTAATTCAAAAAAGCATTTGTAGACTTACTTTGAAGAGCGACTCATTGCATTGTTATAATCTCTTCTTTGGGTCGAGACTACAACTTGCTATTGGTCCACTCTAGGATGAGCAACATCATCCATAGGGCTAACTAATAAATCATGCTACAATGGAGAGAGGTTTAACCTTCGGATATTCCAACCCAAATCCAATCAGAATGATTTATTTCATTACCCTATACCGGTTTTGCAATTACTTAAAGATGATCGTACCTTTGGGCCACCAATACATGATATCCAAATAGCAAAACCGTGATTGCGATGCTATTATTCTTGAAATTATGATTTCAAAGATCAATAATTCCAATTGGATATCCATAGATCTTTCTAGTTGGATCACTTTGGTGACTACCAAACTATTCCAAGTTATGGATTTCTAATTACAGTCAATAGCATCTACATAAGTGGCCTAAGAGAAACCTAAATGATTGTTTGATTATTGTGCCATTAAAGGCCCACTGTATATGTTTTGGCCAAATAACATTGATTTGAGCAAACTAGTACACGTTAGCTCGTGAGCCAAAAACATACATGATGGGCCTAATAAGATGACAATCATAATATGAATAAGGCCAAAAACATGATTCCATGTGATAATATGATGACTATCATATACATGCATATGTATATGAAGAGTGCAAGATTAAGTCATTGAATGTGAGCCCATCGATTCTTCTTTACTGGTGAACCATCATATTTAAGCCATTCGAATATCTTGTGTTGTCAATTGGTGAATCCCAGATGGCATGATTCTACCAATAGACCACACAATTGCATTAATCTTGAAAATTGGCTATCTATCATTATGGTTCAAGAAAATATGCACTTGATATGCAAGAAGACAATCTTATGTTAGATGAAAATCAAACCATCACGTGGATAGCTAATAAAGATTGTTTGCTAAATACATCAATCTGAACCTAAGCTCTGATACCACATGTTAACATTTGGACTAATACATGCTAACATCTATATACGGTTTAACAAAAAATCCATAGGATCTTAACTTGATGCATTTGACAAAATGAGGACCAAAGAGTTGTACAAATTAGAGAGTGTACCTTACACCATTGAATTGGACGATGAAGAAGCTTGATGTTGATGAGCCATCGCTTTTAACGGTTTAGGTCTTCTCAACTTGGCACAATGACTAAGATTAACTAACTCTGATCTTCTCTCTCCTAAACTCTCTTTGATGCATGAATGGAGATGGGAGATTAACTGCAAATGTTGAGTTGGAGAGAGGGACCAGGAGCCTTGAATTTATAGATGATTTGGTTCCAACCCATCAAAGGAACCAAGTAATTACATGACTCTTTATCTTCTCCAATTAATTAGAATATTCAATGCCATTACATAATTCTAAGAGATATATGGAATGGGAAAAGTCACTCCTTAGAATGTGAAAAAGTCATTTGTGAATTATGGAGAGACACCCTTAAAAAATGAAAAGGTGTGGAATATGAAAATTTATTATTATTATTTTTTTAATACAAAGATTGTGGTCATAAGTGGGCTACTCTCTTTATACATTCCAACACAGCATTACATTCCAACACAGCATGGCTACGATGATACAAAGCATAGTAAGAAACCCACTGACGAGGCCAAAGAAAATGCCCGAACAGTTGTGCATACGCCCTGCATGGCAGCACCGATGCCCGACGCAGGCCCTATGCAGCCACATAGATGTCTGGCGTGGTGTAAAGATGCATCATCATAAAAATTGACACCCAAGACACCACGCCAATCGTCAACTAAGATAGGTGAACCTTGCCATGCGATACTACTTCATTCGTTGACAACACCACCTCTTAACTATAAATAGCTCACTTTGTTACTTAGAAGAAGATGCTCTTAGACTCTTAGATACAACCTTTAATCACTGGAAATAAAGAGAGACCGAGGATTCCACCAGAATCCCTCCCCTGATCATTGGAATCCCTCCTCGATCATCGAAATCGCTTCTTTGTCTTTAGAATCCCTCCCTCAATCATCAGAATCCCTTATCCATAAACCAAATCCCTTTTCAACATCGGAATCCTCAATTGAACTGCTAGGAGGTTAGAGATGTCTCCGATAAAATCGAACTGTGTGCTTGTGCCGTCGCCTGTGCCCACATTCGTGCCCACACTTGTGTGCCTTTGCACTTGAGAACCTGTGCATCCACGCACCTGCATGCTCGGTCCGTGTGGCGCCCCTGAGTATGTGAATTCCACCTATATGCAGGCACCTCCATAGATTCATATTGAGTCCCGAACCTCTTAAGACCATCCTAGATAATTAAGGAGTTCTGAGCAACCTAAAACAATCGTGAATGGACTGATTTATGTATGACACATTTCTTTAGGTGCCGAAAAAATTAGGATCTCTCTCTTTTTTTTTTTCAAAAGGATTGCATGTATTTCACAAAATCAGGATACAACTTAAACATTTCAGGAGGGGCCAGAAAAAAGTAAACCCCGCCTATCATATCTATACAACTATCAGGAAGTTACCCTGATGTAACCAAGTCTCACCCTGTCCAGAAGGAGACTGCCCCTAACTGCTCTGGGGAGGGAGTGGATGTTGTGGAAGAGGAGGTCGGATTGGTTCTTGCTCCATTTTGGCTAGCCCATCCACCGGGATGTTGGCTTCTCTTAGGATGAGGGAAGTCCGAAGCAGGGACATACCTCTTAGGTTCTTGATCCTCTTCATCCAGTAAGTCCACTTCCAAGCGAAGGTGGACTTCCCAGAGATGCAATCCATAGCCCACTGCGAGTCCAAATCAATCAACACATTTCTCAGCACGAAGGAGTTACAGAAATAGAGTCCGTCTGCCATGACCTTAAGCTCGGCCAAATTATTAGTCACATTACCGTACCCACTACAAAAGGCGAAGATCATATTTTCGTTGCAATCCTTACATACGCCCCCACCACCTGCAGGCCTAGGATTTGACAGGGCTGAACCATCGACATTCAGTTTGACAAAATCGGGTGGAGGTTTGGCCCAACAAACAATCACGACCAAAGGGGGGGTGTGGTGAGGAGAGCGGTTAGGCGCAAGAACCTGGGGGTTAGGAGAACGAATCAGCGAAGGCGATAGGTCGGAGGAGCTAATGTAGAAATATTCTAGGTTTCTCATGATATTACTGAAGACAGAGGAAGGTAGGATCGGGCAATCATCGAACCCAGCCCCGATCCTAGCTTTCCACACTTCCCAAAGAGCGAAGGCGGGGCTAACTAGAGGGCTGTCAGGACATGGGAGAAAGGGATAGGCCTCATCCACCACCAGTGGAGGCGATCAGCAATAGAAAGGTGGGATGCAAGCGAGACACCAAAAAAATTTGAGATCCCTCTCCAAATATGATTGGCCAGCTCGCCAAAAAGGAAAAGATGAGAGAGACATTCGAGAGAAGGCCTGGAATTAGGAAAAACAAAGTAGCACACGCACAAAGAAGCAAATGACACTCCTCTTCTCTGGATATCTGCATCAAGGGGAAGAGATTTATGAAGAGCTCGCCAAAGGAAAAGGGAGATTTTAGGTGGAATGTTTGAGTGCCAGACCCACTTTGCCCACTCCCTTTTCTGTCCATGGGGCCTGACCACATCCCAGGTAGCTTGGACTGTGAAGGAACCATTTGGGCCAAGAGGCCAGATCGGGGAGTCAGCCGCATCAGAGGTGCAGAGACCTACTCGCGAGATGTGGTCCACGATATGAACAGGGAGCTTGAGAGGGGCACCATGTCTAAGACCATTCGCGTCCAGAAAATCTGCTACTCGAAGCTCGTTGTGGGCTAAAGGAAAATCCAGAGAGCCCAAGGAGTGTAAGGGGCCCAACCCAGACCATTTATAGTCCCACATGCTCATGAAATCATGCCCCACCTCTCACTGGATGACCCTATCAAGAATTGGGAAGAGACTCAGCATGCGCTTCCAAAGAGGGGACGCACCAGTAGTAGCAAAAAAGGATCCATCGGAAGGACCAGTAAAATGGTATTTAGATCTGACAAAATCTGCCTAGAGGGATCTACCTTTGCCATACTTGATGGCCCATGCCATCTTCAAGTGAAGGGCACCCATCACATCCTTGAAGCCCCTGCTCCCTAGCCTGCCCCCCCCATCCTTTGGAGATGAGATGACTCTCCAGTTCTTCCAGTGCATCTTCCTCATGTTGTCCTTCCAGCCCTAGAAAAAATTTACAAATGACATTTTCAGATTATGCAACACAGTCTTCGACAACACTGCGACAGCAAGAGAGTGGACTAGGATCCCGGACAGGACGGAGGAGATGAGCGTGAGTCTCCCAGCCTGGGAGAGCAGTTTAGCATTCTAGCTGTGAACCTCAGCAGACACTTTATCTTGCAGGGGCTTAAATAGATTACATAACATCCTCCATTTGGCCATAGGGACTCCAAGATAGGAGAAAGTGGGAGAAGTTTTCCGAAGCCCAAGGGTCCCCTCAATACGCTTGATCCTAACAGAAGACAGCTTCGCCAAGCAATGGAAACAACTTTTCCCCAAATTGATGCACTGCCCAGAGATCGTCTGAAAATTGGAGAGGAAAGAGCGGATCTTGACAAGCAAACTGTGGGACCCATTCGAGAATAAGAGAGTGTCATCCACATAAAGTAAATGGGAGACCTGCTGGCACCCCTGCTTCAGTTTGAAAGGAGAGCACAGGCCAGTGGAGACTAGCTTAAAGAAGCCCCGACTGAGAACTTCAGTCGCAAGGATGAACAGGCTGGGAGAGAGAGGGTCTCCTTATCTCAGTCCTCTAGAAGATTGAAAGTAACCGTAGGGACTGCCGTTAATAAGAATCGAGAACCAACAACTGCTCCAACAGGATTCCACCATCTTGATCCACGAGAAGCAGAAACCAAACTTGTGTAAGACTTGTTTCAAGAGCCCCATTCAACTCTGTCGTAGGCCTTTTCCATGTCGATCTTTAAAACAAGGTTCCCCCCATGAACTTTTTTGTCGATATCTCTAAAAAGTTCTTGGTAAAGAGCTATGTTTTTTGCGATGTCCGGCCACGAACAAAAGCCCCTTGCTCGAGGAAAATCAGCATTGGGAGCAAAGATTTGAGACGAACCACAATCACCTTATTGAAAATTTTATAAATGATGTTACATAGGCTGATCAGCCTAAAGTCAGTGAAGGATTTTGGCCTAGGAGCTTTTGAGACTAAGCAGATCAACATGGAGAGGAAAGCCCGGGGAAGGCAGCTCCCTTGAAAAAATTTCAGAACTGCAAAAATGAATATCAGCCCCAACCGTGTCCCAGCAGCCACTAAAGAAAGTCACAGACATCCCATCCGGCAACGGGGCTCCATCACAAGGGAGAGCGAAGACCACAGCTTTGACTTCATCATAGGAGGGAAGCCTCATGAGGTCAGCGTTATCTTAAGTGGAGACCAAGGAAGGGATGCAATCTAACAGCCCTCTAGGGTCTAGAGGAGGTCCAGGAGGGGAATACGAGGAAAGAAGGCAACTAAAAAAGGCCACAACTTCCAACTTTATCTCATCAGGGTTTAACGTGGAAACCCTTATCTTATCAGGGTAAAAGTTAAGATCTCGACTCTCGAGCCCAACTCATCAAAAGTACGATAACCATTCAACCATAACTTTAATGCAATATTCATGCTAGCAACATAAATCCACCTGCGCATTTAAGTTAGTCACAAGAAGAACATGACTAGAGTGCTAAATTAGCACACTTAGTATACCTAGCTCAAATATAAATCTGAACGATTGGGAATTTTCATATCTAAAGGAGACTATCCCTGCGAACAATCAAACAATATACAAAATTACCAAATAAGGACAAGTAACAAGCTCTTAAAAAGCAAACTCGCCCTTGTGAGAATCATGTCAACGCTAAGAACTCTTACAGATCTGAGTCATATAGTGCCCTACCCATCCAAAACAGTTTTTATGGACATGACTCAATAGCGAACAGAATCATGGTAAGTCTTCAAGTGGTCACCCATCCTCGAGATGGGTGCAGGCTTAGTGTCCCACTACTTGATTAGAGGCTAGTTAGTCACCTTGCCCATGAATAAAAGAAATGGGACTAAGACACTCAACTCGTTGAAATGGTATGAGTCAGATTATTATCTTGGTGTTATTCAAATAGTCCACATAACGACCCAAGCTGCCCCTATCTAAAAGGATATAGTCCTCTTGTGGAGTGGTCTATTGACTTTTAATCAAGTGTTATTTACAAGATGTAATTAATGGCTCATGCCAGATCATGGCTTGGAATGTACAGAATCTGGAATCTCTAGAATAAAACATCTCCCTTGCACCATGTCTTTATATGTTCATTCACATTCTTTACGAATGCTTAAGAACTTACTTTCCTAGAGAAACCAAATATGACACCACATAGAAAACCTACTATGATTTTTCATGTACCTAACAAACTAACGACTCCACTGGGGATTGAACCTAGAATCTCTGGTTGTTGGTAACACAATGGGGATGCTTTAAAGCATACACGAATGACATGAACTTACGTATATAGACTGATCTTCATCTAGGGAAGCAGCCATGAATGATTCCCCTTTAATCTCAAAATGACGATGGGGTTTCGGTCCATGAGTGCTTCTTTTCAATTCAGGCTCATGACCTGAGTCAATCTTGGCCTCGTATGGTACACTTGCACTAGGTAAACGATCTCTCCCACTATCTTAAAAAAAATCATAACTTAAAACAAAAAAATAAACGTAATTCTAATATTAATTACTCTCAGAAAAATCTAGCCCTAGTTCCCGGGAACGATGCTAAAAACTTGTTCACAACCCCAAGTGTAGGGTTGCGATGTAGTAATAACTCGGTAAGACCGAGGTCAAATCCACAGGGACTAAACTTGTACGTATTCTGAAAAGAACTAGAACTAGAAGATCTAAATTAGAAATCTGGAATAAAGGGAGTAATTGTGAATATTGTAAATTTAAACTATCAATTGGAAGGTGGGAACTAGGGTGCTAAGGATCCACTTGTAGCTATCAGGATGCTCCCTCACTTGATTCAGGAAACATAACTAGAATCAGAGTCCCATCTTATCCAGTTGAAAGAAGAGATAATCAAATCTTTGAACTTTTCATTGAACCAGTCCTCAATGGAGGAGAATTGTGATTATTGAAAGGGATTCCATCACCCTACTATGCCCAGGAGATGATGGTGAACAACAGGATTTACCAATCCCACAATCTCAAAACAGGAAAAGAAGATATCTAAAGTTATTACAGCGTCTACTATAATTTGAGTCATAATAAACCATTGAAAACTGAAAATATTCCTTAAAATCAACTAGAAATCAATAAAGTTCAATATAAACGAGAATTAAAGTAAGATAAACATCATAATCACGCTACAATCTTCACCTCTTAGCCCTACCTAAGAGGTTTAGTTAACCATAAACATGATTAAACCAAAATCTCTTAAACAGAACATGAAAACAAACTAAGAAAAAAGAAGAAAAACCCTTGGTGGTAACTCTTCACCCTTTAGCTTCACTCCTTAAACCATAAAAGATACCTAGGAACACTCTAGGGACTTCCATTTATAGTTGTGAAGCTCCATCTTACGCACTGCCTTGGAATTTTCGCAATCCGATCTCAAAACCGTCGTAATTTACATAGTTGCGTTACACATTAGTTGGACCGAAGTTACCTTTGGTTGAACCAAAGTCGAATCCGAAATGAGACAGGATTCTGTTTCAGCAGTTGCCTAATTTCGGTCAGACCGAGCTTGGGTTTTGTTAGATCTAGCTTGGGTTTGGTCGGACCGAACCTAAGTTTCGGTCGGATCGAATTAATCTTCTGTTAAACTGAATTAACTTCGAAATTCGTCGTTCTTCACTGGAGCTTTTTGTGCACTTTCAGTCACACTGAATCCCCCTTCGGTCGGACCGAATTAACTGTTGGTTGAATTAAATTAGCTATGAATTCTATCATTGGCCACTGGACTATTTTGTACGATTTTGGTCAGATCGAACATTGGTTTGGTTAGACCAAACTGTCTATTTTTCTGCTGCGGATTCTACATTCTTTCAAGTCCTTTCTTCATCCTTTGTACTTGGTTTCCTTGGATCTTTGGCATGTGAATTCTTCGTTCTTGGTCTTATAAGATCTATTCTTTGCCTTGGTGATTCTTTACCATTAAATCCATGCTTTTAGCATTCTTTTCAATCCAAGCTCTCAGATTCACCTTGTAATACAAAAATGTATAAAATATACCATTAAACATTATCATGTTCCTAAGACTAAGATATAATTAGGAAAAAATATGCAATATTTGACACTCAACACATTCCCCAAACAGCATTTTGATAGTCCCGAGCAAAACATGCCTGAAATAATCTTCCATTCTCAAAGTTCAAAACTTCTTTCAGAAAACAATCTTTTGTGAGATGAGTATGAACGAGTATAATCCAAAGAAGTGAGAGTGAAAATTTAAAAACCTAGAGCTGAACCAAGTGAGCAATCAATCAAATAGGTTATTCATTAATCATTTAAGAGCATAAGTTCATATATCAAGTTTTTCCAACATGCTCAGTGAATTCCAACTTACTTTCCATAAAAATACTATCATTTTATAATGTTAGCCATGCTCATCACCTCAAGATTAATTGAATAATCAAGTGCTGATTATGAACTTATACCCTTTTCCTTCTTTTTCCTTTTTTTGATTTTATATTGACGACCTCTTTTTATTTATTCATTCTTTTCAGTCTTTTCCTCATCATTCTTTTAAGATTTTTTATTCTTTTTATCATACATGACCTTTTTGTCGATCTCACTATTTTTTTAATTGGTTCTTTTCATCTTTTAAGGTGGATAAAATTCTCTAAAAATAATTCTCAACATCTATCAATGATTCACATGCTAATAATTAGTAATTCTAGCATAACTCTCAGAAAGCAAATTGCATGTGTCTTGTGATTTAGATCAACATGATATTCAAACTTCCTCTTAGTCAATTGAGTGTAAGAACTTTAAGTGATAGACTACTCAATTGATCAAACTCTAACAATTCAAAATTCAATCTTTATCTTATCATACTCAAAACATTCTTAAAGAATGCACTAACTATCTCTTTTCAAATAGGATTTTCCTTTGAATAATTAAAAATTTCCACAGTTTTTACTAAAAAAAAAGAAGAAAAAACTGATTAATTTACCTAATCCACACCCCCAACCTAAAATCTACATTGCCCTCGATGCAAAAGATATAAGCATGCAATGCAAATGAGACAACAAAAAGAATGAAGAAGTGATTGAAAGGTAGTAACTGAAGAAGGTGTTAACAACCCCAATTTAGGGTCGTGATGTAGTAACAATCTCGGTAAGACCGAGGTCAAATCCACAGGGACTAATCTCGTCTGTTTTCTAAGAGCAACTAGAACTAGAACTAGAAGATGAAAATCTAATATAGAATATGTGAGAGAATAATTGTGAAAAACTTGTGAAATTCAAAAGTAGGAAAGTAGGGTTTCCAAGGATCCACTTGTAGAGATTAGGGAGATCTATGCTTGATTCATGAACACAACTAGAATCAGAGTCCCATCATCATCCAATTGGAAAATATCTCATTAAAAATCAAATCTAAACTTCCTTTGATCTAGTTCTCATTGAATGAGAGCTATGAGAACTAGAGTTGATTCCATCACAAAACCATGCCCATAAGATAAGGTAAACAACAAAATTTACCAATCCACAACCAATCTGGGAGAATTGTGAGAGTTAGGGAGGATTCCATCATCCAACTATGCCCAAGGGAAGATGGTGAACAACAGGATTTCCTAAATTCACAGTCTAAATATTGAAAATAACATACTCAAGCTATCACAGATCTATTGTAATTTAAGTCACAACAAATCATTAAAAATTAGAAATACTTCTTATAATCAACCTAGAATCAAAGAGAGTTCAATATAAACATGAATCAAAGCAATAGAAAACAACCCATCATGCTACAAGCTTCACCTCTTAGCCCTAGCTAAGAGGTGTAGCCGACCATATACATGATTGAACTAGAATCTCTTAATGAAAAACATAAATAAAACTAACTAAGAAAGGGGGGGGAAAATCCTGATGATGGCCTCTCCACGCTTCTACTCCACTGTTCACCTTTGGTCGGTGCTCTCTCTCTCTCTCTCTTGCTCACGTTCCCCTCTCTCAAGTGTCAGTGAGAGCTTTTTATAGTGGATGGGAAGGTGGCTAGGTCGGTTGCAATCCTTGCACCGACCTTGTTTACGTAGAGACGAATCTAGAAAATTTCTTACGTAGTCCCTGTTTTGGTGCGGCGAAGCTTGGAAATCGTCTTGCGTCGAATCGGCTTTGGGTTGGCTAATTATCCCAGTTTTCTGATTCGACTTCTTGGACAGAGTCAGGACTCACGTCCCATGATTTTAGACGGTCGGGATCAAGTCCCTGATGTCCTGTTTCAATGCTCAATGCACCAGATTGCCCGAATTTCTCAGACGCTCGCAGTTTGCGTATTGCTGACTGCAGTGACATTTGTGGGGTCCACCATCCCCGGTGTCTGGTAAATCCACTCTCTCCATCAGATTCCTTTCATTATTTTGGTCCAAGGGGGTGTTGTTTGGATTGCATCTGTGATCGCACGTAAGATTTTCTTGAAATCGTCAGTCTTTCATTTGGACAGTTGGATCTGCTCCTACTGTGTTTCTTTTGGATTTCCCTGCCGGCCTTGGATCAGACGATCTGTTGGGGTCTAATGAACAGCTCAAATCGGCCATTTTGGATCGAAAATTCACCCCATCAGAACCAACTGCAGCCCGTATTTTGAAATCCTTCCGCGGGGGGAATCCGTTTGAAGAGAGGACTCTCTCTCTCTCTTCCTCATAGTGTGGGTCAGTGGTATTTGACTGCTCTTGTTGGTTCGGTGCATGGTGGGACCCTTGCTATGTACTTGCACAATGCCGGGTGTGGCCCGTTATGAAATTTTTGGGCAATTCACACTGTCCATCTGTCTTCCCATCTAATTTAAGGAGCTGAGTCCAAAATTGTGGCCTATCCCCAAATTAGTGATTAACGGCTGATTGGTTGATTTGTTGTAATGCCCCAGATTTCGAGGGTCGAGCAAAGCTCTACTCCCGAGATCCAGCACATCACTTATGCAACATGGATAATGATGTTCAGATTTCGTCCATATTAATGAGTTAAATATAAGTGGGATTATACCAAAACAACATATCATACTCCAGATATAATTTAATTAAGCAAGAGGAAGATTGAAACATATATATTTAAACAAGTAAGTGTTTCACAACTTCCAAAGTATAATTATGTAACCGTGCTGAATATATATATGTATTGTTTCAAAATAGACAAAATATCAAAATGTAAAGTATCCCACTAATCCATATGTCCCTATAATCACGACGAATCAACACGAGGTCTACATAGACCCGCCTGAGAGCTGAACATAGGAGAATTCTTCCTCCTCATCCATGAAGTCCAACTTCGCTGTATAGGCTTTGCCTCACCTGCATCAAAGCCAGTGTTTGGTTGGTGTTTTAAAACACCATCCCAGGGTGGGAGTGAGTGAACAACTCAGTGGTACTATAAGGCAAAGGTTAACCTGTTATCAAGTCAATCAAGCAGTAATGATAAAGCAATACAACGATCACTTCCTAACTACTCTTATTAATGTAGGAATGGTGTGCAGTAATGATGTATGCCCTCGCACAAAGTTCCCTCACAAGCGACTCTGACAACCAATTTCACATATGACAACACTCCCTAAAGTACACCTTCCTCACCAAATTACATGCAATGCGATGTATGGTCGTGTTAATCGAGTACTTAATTAAGCTTATTCACACAACAGAATTGGGAAGCTAAGGTACCTCCCTTTATATCATTGACCTAAACTGAAGGATCCATCCAGGGTCGTCAATCCTAGTTAATCACATCCAGTAGATAAGTTGTAGGGCATCACCCCTAATGAAAAGTAGTCGATAGGCAAATTCAAAAGTTTATACTCGCGGTCACTACGGGGTGGCTAATCACCTTGGTGTAGGCTAACAGCTCGAACACGGTGTCACATACCATCATGCTCGGTTCACAAGTTTGGGTTGCTCATTGGTCACTACGAGGAGGCTCGTCACCCCAACGTAGGCTGACAGCTCAACCATGGTGTCCCATATCACCATGCCCAGCTCATGAGTCTTAGCGAATCGTGGTACCATGGTTGAAACAGGCTTTTACGTGGGTAAGTGGTACCTTATATTCAAGCAGTGATGTTCATACATGGTAAACATAGAATAGGGCAATTGGTTTGTTTGGTAAGTTCGATTGGTACGAGCACACATTGACATAATCGACATGAAGCGCATAAGCACCCCTTGTGGCCTAACCACTATCGACAATTATCGTCCGACACAGATTCGTCGAGTTACCCAATGTGGTGAGACTAATTTAGCTACCTGTACATGGATTATTACCAATTGCCTGGGCTACGTTGTAGCCCTAATCCTACTCAGATGCAATAGGTAGACACATGTGATAATTATACCGGCATTTAACAAACAATCTAAATAAATCCCTCATTTGAGCATTTCATCAAATACGTTGAACATGTCACCAAACACTTGCATTTTATCCATAAATTTCATAGCGGCAAATATGATTACATGAAAGAAACTAAACATATGATTAAGGTAATTGAGAATCCTATCTTAATACTCTTAATAAATACAAATCAACAACATTTTTCTCATTCAGACAATTTATCAAACACTTAAGCTACGCTTCACCAAATATATAGATTAGGTTAGTTACAACATATATTTTAGCAAATCCTTATACAGAGAGGTCAGCATGCATATAATAACGATAAATCCTAGATTAGTAGACATGGTAAACACAAATCATATTTTCATGTTCATTCAATCATTTCAACAAACACATGAGATGCATATTTTGTTTAACATAGTTCACACACATATATTGTATCGAAAGCGGCGTATCTAAGACAATATGGCAGCATCAAGTCAGACATAAATCATTAGCTGACATTGAAAGCATTGAAAACCATAACCTAAATATTTATAGTCCGCATCTTTTGTTGGAATACTAGATTCAGACACGGTTCGAATTCTACGTTGCTGAAAATGGAACGTCGGGCACTTAAACAACGAAATAGGTTAGCTAGTTCATCGATTCTATCTAGATTTCTAAATCAAGATTAGGGTTAGGTTTTCTTACCCAAATCATGGCTGAATCAGAGTGTGTAGCGAAATGTGGAGGTGATTCAGTGCGTGGAGTTGTAGGAGAGAAACACTGCAGCAATCTCCCAAACTTTCTCCTCTCCTTACTCTTTTCTCTTCTTTTCTCTCTTCTCTCTCCTAGGGTTTGTAGAAAAATCGTATGGGAGAGATATGGGGTGGTTAAGGGCCATATATAGGCCTAGAAGTGATGCAAATGGCCCTAAGGCCATGCTATACTTAATTTATATCTAAAGGGTGATTGTTTTGACAAATAGGGCTCATAGGAAGGCCCATTACTCATATACATCATAATATAAGTTCCCTGATAATAGATCTTTGCCAGGATTTGGTTTTGGCACGATTGGATAGGCCGATCAACCATGGAGGACCTACGTCAGATCAACGGTCGTTCTTACTCGATTGGGGCCACAAGTATACGGATATGCGCAGGGAAATTTTCTTTTCTCATGGGTGAAGTTTGGTCAGGAATTGACGGTCCGAAATCCTTGATTTCGTGCGTGAACGAATGGCCCAATTCACTTTAGGTTCAATACATTTTCTAAAGATATTCGCGTTTCTTATACACTTCACTTACGACTCAAGTTGTGTATTTCTGGATACTATTTGGGCTCGATTCCCGCGATGGTTGTCAAGCTGAGTAGCACGGACATAACCCTATAGTTTCGCGGTCATCGGACTTTCGACGTGCAGTCTAGGTCCGATACGGAGTTTCAATGTACTCCTGAGAGCGACAGGCCCTTGGGATTTCTCCTATGTTTTTATATAGTGTTGAGTCAGTGGTATTAATGGTTTTAGGCCTTGCCATTTGTGGAAATGGTGGTTCGAGTTAAATCCACCAATTATTTAGTTTTACACTTAACCTATTTTCGCCTAAATTTCTATGGGATACGATCCTTAGGTATTTCTTCCTGAGATGGTAATCGGGTCTTTGTATGGATTTTTCCAAGACGTTACAATCTACCCCCCTTAAAGAAAAATTTCATCTCCAAAATTAGTACAATTTCATACTCCTCGAGGATCTAAGGGTAGTTCTTATGGACTTCAGCTTTTGTTTCCCAGGTAGCCTCTTCCTCAATGTGGTGTGTCCATAACACTTTCATGAGCGGGATCACTTTGGTGCGTAACACTTGTTCCTTCCTGTCCAGAACACGCGTAGGTTGCAGTACATTGGTAGCATCTTCACTTAGCTATACTTGCTCCCATTTGATAATATGGGTAGGGTCAGGAATATATTTCTTCAGCATCGATACATGAAATACATTATGCACGCCTACGATTGGTGTGGGTAAGGCAAGATGGTATGCCACCACATCCACTCGGTCTAGAATCTAAAATGGGCCAATAAATCACGGCGTAAGTTTCCCCTTCTTGCCAAAACAAAGGACTCTCTTTATGGGAAAAACCTTAAGGAATACATGGTCCCCAACATCAAATTCTAGCTGTCTCCATCTTATATCGGTATAACTCTTTTGTCTACTCTTGGCTATAAAAAGTCGACGCCTGATAATATCAATATTCTTTGAGGTCGCCTGTACCCAATCTGGGCCAAACAAATTCTTCTCGCTAACTTCTACCCAATAATGTGAAGCTCGACATGAGCGCCCATACAAAGCTTCTAGGGAGTCATGCCAATGCATGCTTAGAAGCTGTTGTTTTAAGCAAACTCAATATAGGGGAGACAGTTATCCCAACTGTCCTTGAAATTAAGCACGCACGCTCGCAACATGTCTTCGAGTATCTGATTTACCCGTTCCATCTGCCCATTAGTCTGTGGGTGGAATGCGATACTGAATTTTAGTTTCACTCCCATTACTCCTTTGGATTCGAGTCCAGAAAATGGACGTGAATCATGTGTCTCGGTTCGACACATTTTCTATAGGAATTCCATGCAGTCGTACTATCTCTTTAACGTATAGCTTGGCTAGGTCATCTGTGGAATTAAAAACTCTAATCGGGAGGAAATGAGCCGATTTCGCCAACCAGTCCACAATCACTCAAACGGAGTCATGCCCCTTTCTCGTCTTTCCACTTCCATTTGGTTATAGGTATGGGCTGAAGTAAACTAGGGGGTCGACGATGTTTGAATTTGACTTACTGGCACGTGAGACAATATGATACATAATCTGCTATCCGGGGTTTCATGTTGTCCCACCAGTACAAACGCTTCATGTCTTGATACATCTTCGTACTACCCGGATGCATCGCCATCTTTGAATTGTGAGTGGCTTCTAGGACTTCCCTTCTTAAGTCATGGAGATTTGGGACGCATAGGCGGCCATGATATCACAAACCTCCATCTGAGCCAACCCTTCATTCGGATTCTTCACTGTCACTTGCACGTTTCCTCATCTTTACCAATAGTTCATCTTCTTTCTGAGCCATAATGATTCGGTCATCAATAAATGGCTGCACGTGGATGTGTGCGATGCACTCGAATGGCTCCTCCACTATCAGCTTCTGTTCGAAATCTCGCATAAACTCTACCATATTCCACTCTTCTATCATCAGTGGGGCTGCAAATTCTATTGTTTTCTTGCAGCTCAACGCATCAGCCACAAAGTTGGCCTTGCTAGATGGTAGGAGACCTCAAACTTGAAGTCTTTCAAGGTCTCCATCCAACGACGTTGCCTCATATTCAAGTCTCTCTACGTAAAAATGTACTTGAGACTTTTGTGGTCACAAAAGAGCTCAAACTCCTCTCCGTAGAGGTAATGTCTCCAGAGCTTTAATGCGAAGATGACCACCGCCAATTCTAGGTCGTGAGTGGGGTAGTTTTCTTCATGTTTCCTTAACTGTCGTGAGGCATAGGCGATCATCCTATCTTTCTGCATAAGTACACACCCCAAACTGACACGAGAGGCATCAGTATATATAGTATATTTGACCCGTTGCTCTGGTAGTACTAGCACATGTGCGGATGTCAGGTTGTCCTTTAATTCTTAAAAGGATGCTTCTACTTTCTCATTCCAAGCAAACTTAAGATCTTTTCGAGTGAGTCGCGACAATGGTCGGGCTATCTTGGAGAAATCTTTAATGAATCGGCGATAATAGCTGGCAAGTCCAAGGAAACTCCTCACTTCTATTACCGAACCGGGCTACTTTTAGTCCTGTACCGCAGTCACCTTGGCAAGGTCCACGACGATTCCTTCCTTGGAAACCACGTGTCCCAGAAACTTGACTTCTTCATTCTAGAAGTTGCATTTCTGGTATTGTGCAAATAACTGATTCTTCCTAAGAGTATTAATGACTGCTCGCAAGTGTTCTTCATGATCTTTCTGACTCTTAGAGTATATTAAAATTTCATGTATAAACAAGATGATGAATCGGTACAGATACGGCTGAAATACCCGGTTCATGAGATCTATGAATACGGCCGGTGCATTTGTAAGTCCGAACGGCATCACGAGGAACTCATAGTGCCCAAAACTGGTTCTGAATGCTGTCTTCATTCCTAGCACGCAACTGATGATACCCTGACTATAAGTCTATCTTAGAGAAATATTGTACCCCCTTCAACTGGTCAAACAGGTCATCTATCCTAGGCAGATGATACTTGTTCTTCACTGTGATGTGATTTAGCCTGTGATAATCATTACACAATCACAGCGATCCGTCCTTCTTCTTTACGAATAACACAGGTGATCCCCAAGGGGATATGCTCGGTCGTATAAAACTCGAATCTAACAAATCATTAACCTGTTTTCTCAATTCCTCCATTTCGCACAGAGGCATGAGATACGTCGGTAATGAGATAGGTGTCGCGCCTGGCACCAGGTCGATGGTAAAATCGATTTCGCGCTGAGGAGGTAGTCCAGGTATCATTCTAAACACGTCCATGAAATTTCGGACTACTGGCATGTCTCCAAGCATCGGACCATCAACATTTTCCAATAAGGAAGCATAACAACTAATGCGGCAGGGCCAACTGACCTGAACTAGGAAAGTGAAGGTCGTGCCCTTGGGCCCATGGGCTGTCACTAATCTGGTTTCACAGTTAATCTCTACCGTTATTTCAGTGAGCCAATCCATGCCGAGGATGATGTCGTAATGATATATTGTGGTGACAATCAGGTCAATGCACACCACTCTACTCCCTAAGTCTATCGGGCAATTTTTACAAAGAATAGTGGCGTCTGTGAAGGTTCCTGTTGCAGCGATAACTCTCACCCCAACCATAGGGGTAGTGCTCAGCCCTAATCACTTGACTGTAGAGTATGCTATCAATGATATAGTGGACCTGGTGTCCGCCAACAGAAATACTGGTATACCTTAGATGTGGGCAGTGACTTCAAAAGCTAGCGGTACTATAACCGTAGATTCAGACACTTTAGTTGCGAGGGCATGTACTCGATCTTGTTAAGGATGATTGGGTTGTGCAACCATAGGTTGTTGAGGCGGCCTATATCAAGGTGTGGGAGGTCTGTTGAATGGCTGTGTCGGTGGCGCAGATCAGAGAGGTGGAGCTGAAATAACTTGTGGCGGCTAGCGATTGATCTTCTAAGGCGGCGTAAAGCCGTTGTCCCTCATCTTGGTAAAACAAAAGGGTTCTATATGGCCCGTCTTATTACAATAGATGCACCAAAGATCAGATCACCTCTGCTAGACTGGGGGAGCCAGTTGTCAAGGAGGTGAATTTACACGCTGCCTCTTGTCGAGAAATGGTCGGTTTGGTAATTCAGGCCAAGGCCTCCGGCCCATTGGCACACGTGTCCGAGACACTCTTTCACCATCCTGCTTAGTTCTCAAGGACATGTTCACTAGCTCAGCATAGTTAGGAATGCTAGTACAACACATCTTAGTGTGAATATCAGGCCACAGACCTTATGAAAACCGCCGCATTCTCATTGGCTCATTCACTAGGATCAATGGAGCATATCTAGCTAGCTTCGTGAAGCAGTTCTCATATTCAGCCACTGTCATCCCTCCTTGTCGAATGTGGAGAAATTCACCCTCCTTTTCATTACGGTATGTGAGGGAGAAGTACTTTCCGTGAAAACGTGTTTCGAATGCGTCCCACATCCACACATATCTCACAGGGACGGTTCATAGGATGCTATCCCACCAAAGACTAGCCTCCTTTTCGAACATATAAGTAACAAGCTCAACTTACTCTACTTCAGTATAGTGCAACGACTTTAACATCTTGGATATACGATCCAACCAATACTCTACGTCCTCGAGTCGGTAAATACTCACAAAAGTAGGAGGACAGAAGCGCTGAAAGAGCTCAAATAAGCCACTAGTAGTCATAGTTCCAGTGGGCTGCACGGGTGGCATAAGCGGGACCACATTCATGTTTTAGGCAATGACCCCCGCAATAGTAGCCAAAACTTATTGTTGTTGCTGCATTAGGAGCATCATCTGCCCCAACCTATCAAGGGGAGGGGCCGCCTGAGGCATGTGTTGGCCCATTAGTGGGGCCAGTGGCCAGCTGTGAATCTGGCATTGTCTCAATATTCAGGCCCAAACTGGGGTCCGTATGGCTATCGTTCAGGAGAGGTGCCCTGTTAATCGATCCGCCAAGTGGGAGACATGCCATATTTCGAGTGATTTTTGGAGGCATTCCCTATATACAACATAGGGTGCAACATGTGTAAGATTAGGGTAATCTCACCCACTTTTTCCAAATATTCTACACATTTCAAATCAAAAGAAGGTTCATGCATTTCATTTAACCAAAATTTGTCACAATACATATGATGTAGCATTACATGAATTATGATAGAGAATGCATGTGAGCTAATTCAACAAAAAAGCTTTAACACTGACTATCCTAACATCCAACTAAGCCTACCAAGGCTATTAAAAAGAAAACAAAAAAATGATTACAACACATGACTAGTCCTCCGACTCTGGCGAAGGTGAAGGTGCACTCTTATCCTGTATACAACACAGGAGGGCCTTCAGGGTGCGAGACATTCTTCTAAACTTCTATTTTAGATAGGCTTGATTCCTTTTAACCTTTTACTTCAACTAGACCTGATTTTCTTCAATCTTGGCCATGTAGGCTTCTAGGGCAGCTCGATTGTAAGCCCCGTATCCTAGACCGTACCATTCCGTAGGCTTCCGCGATCTTCCCAGTTGAATTTTGACAACCTTCGACCTTTATCGGACGTTTGCGTGCGATCCTAAGCCGAGTCCTGTCAATCCGAGTCGGCTCAACCAGAGACTTGTACCCTAGCGATGCGCCGCCGCCGCGGTTCCGATGTCGCGTCTCGCGCGCTGAGGCGATACCCAGGCCAAGAGATGTGGGCCCGCGTTCAGTTCGAGAAAAAACACCGCGTGTTGCAAAACCCAAGAGAACATCACATCAAATCCCATCAATCTCATCAATCAATTACACATCACCTCATATGTCAAAGTACAACCCCATCCCCAAGCAACCCCAAAGTCAAACTTTCTCTTACACAAAGTACACCCACCACATCACTCACCCATCTCTCTCTTTCAATCTCTCTCTCTCATCTCTCTCTCCCTCATTCTCCCTAAGTAATCGTCCATGGCTTCCATGGGAGAGAAACTAGTGTGGCACACCTTCCTACCTTCCATCTACACCATCCAAGTCTGATCTCAACCGTTAAAGTCCATCCATTTGAGCTCTAGCCTGCATTGGCGACAGAATGAAGAAGAGATCTAACGGTGGGTGCTTCTCTCTCTCTCTCTCTCTCTCTCTCCCTCTCTTGTTCATTTGTTTTGTGTATGAAGATGTGATTGTGTGGCCCACTTAATGAGTTGTGAGATGTCCAAACCGTTCATCAAATGGACCTCACTTTGATGTGTGTATTACCCGCATCATCCAACCATTTGGGTGACCCACCTGGACAACATGTCCATAAGTGGGGCCCACCTTAAATGTATGTCTTAGGCAACCATCCAGCGTCCAGGGATGCTGGACGTTGCAACTGTGAAGTATGAGCTGACAGTGAGTGTACTAAAATTTTAAAAAAAAGGGGCTTTTGGGATGGGCTGCTGATGCAGGCCCCACCTTGATGTATGTATAAAATCCACGCCGTCTATTTCACTTCTCAGCCCATTTTAGATGTTGAGCCAAAAGATGAGGCTGATTTGACAATCAAGTGGGCCATACCGTAGGAAATAGTAGTGGTTACCGTTAAAGAAATTATCTTGATGTTTTTATTTGCCAAATATGCTGCATAATGGTCTTGTTTGGCTTGTCTTGAGCCGTAGAAACCAATGGGCGGGACGAATTTCCCTGATGAGGGCCCCACCTATAAAATTTCCTAAAAAAAAGAAAAAAAAGAGGGAGGTGAGAGGCAGCAGCGTTAAGCAGCGCTTGCGCGCTGGCGTGCTGACGGGCGGACGGACGACTGGGCCTCACGGCCCCAGCTGTGGGCCCCACCGTGATGCATTTCAAACATCAACACCATGCATTTGGTGGGCCTTCCTCCTGGCTACGGCCCACCCAAAAATCAGCCGTATACGGAACTCAGGTGGGCCATATCATCTAAAATCATGTGAAGACATGCCTAAAACATATAAAAACATTTGGTGGGGCCTACCTGAAATTTAGATGAGGCTGAACTTGGTTTGGACCCTCAGCCAGGTGGGACACACCTAATGGGTGGACTGGATTTGTGAACCACACCACAGTGGGATCCCTGTCCATGTGACACAATCAGCAGGTTAGGTGGAAAATAAATATCATGGTGGGCCCAGGCCCACGTGACCTTATAAACAGGTTGTATGGCAAGTAAACATTGCAGTGGGCCCCTGGCTCATGTGACTTTATCAACAGATTGGATGCAAGCAAATATCGCAGTGGGTCCGATGATCGTGTGACCCTATCAACAGGTTGGATGCAAATAAATATTACAGTGGTCCAGGTTGGATGACAAATAAATATTACAGTGGGCCCAAGGTCCACGTGACCTTATGAATAGATTGGATTATAAATAAATATTACGGTGGGCCTAAGGTCCACGTGACCTTATGAATAGATTTGATTGCAAATAAATATTACAGTGGGCCCTAGGCCCATGTGACCCTATGACCAGTTTGGATGGAAAATAAACATCATGTTGGCCCCAGTTTGGATGGACAGTATGTTAGGCCCTAGGTTGGGTGGAAAATAAACATTTTGGTGGGTCTTACTTAAGACCCATTTATGTATGTGTTGTGTCCACAATTGTGGACCTCCATCACAGAATATGTGACTTATCTATGCCTTCCATCCCTATGGGACCCACCATGATGCATGTGTTTCATCCAACCGTCCAACCATTTTTGGAAAATGATTTTAAGGTTTGGGACGAAAATAAGATAGATTATTTATCAAGTGGACCATAGTGCATGGTGAGGATTGAACGACTATCTTTGAAATCCTTGAGATCTTATGATTAGATTGGATGGGAAATAAATGTTATGGCGGGCCTTGGAAATTTTACTAGTGAAAATCATTATCACCACTTATATTTGAGTGTGGCTCATTTGATATACATGTGGCCATGTGGTGTGGCCCACTTACCATATTTATGGCCCATTGTTAAGGCCCACCTTGTTATATATGAGGTCCCTGTGATGTGGCCCATTAGATGTATTTGGGGCCCATGGGTTGAGGCCCAACATGACGTATATAAGACCCCTTTCAATGTGTGATTCCACCATGATAAATGTATTGTATATTCGCACCATTTAGCTCGCTGGATGGTGGGACTCCCCCCCTCCGATGTATGTATTTTATATCCACACTGTCTACCTATCTTGATGGTGTAGGGCCCACTTGCTGCATCTGCTGGGCCTGCCTACACTGTACAGGCCCACCATGCTGTGTGTACTTCACCCACGCCGTCCACTTATGCGGCCCGCCTAGATGTACATATTTTATATCCACACCGTCCATAATGTTGGGATAGTACTGGACAATGTTTGGTTGGCGCTGATTTACATGGATATGTTTGTACAAGTGCTGAACATCATACGTGGGCCATGAGTGTAGTGATACACATGTTATATCTACAACTATTGAAATAATTTTTGGTGCGGCCCATATAATGAGGCCCACCTTGATATATTAGTGCGGCCCATTGTGACATATATGGCCCATTATGATGTGTTTGGCCCATGTGCGGGCCATCTGTTTGTCTTGTTAGGTCCATGAGATGTGGCCCACTATGATATATCCGAGGCCCATTAGTGCAGCACATATGATGCAACCCACTTGATGTGTATGAGGCCCATTGATGTGGCCCACTTATTGTATTTGAGGCCCATGGGTTGCGGCCCATTATGATGTAATGGGGCCCATGGGTCATGGCCCATTGAGATGTATACTCGGCCAATATGTTGTAGCCCATTGAGATGTGTTTCTGACCCATTTAGTGAGGCCATTGTGATATATTCCTGCTCATATGATGAGGACCATTAAGATGTATTTTCAGCCCATGTGAGGTAGCCCATAGCGATGTGCATTAGGCCCATGTGATGCAACTCGCTTGATTTATGAGATCATTGTGTGAGGCCATGGGCCCACTATATGTTTGGCCTTTGTGGGTCACTCGTTGGGAGCAATGTTGGTTAGATGTCCACATTGTTGGGCAATGACGGTTAGATGTCCAAATTGTGACCTTCCCTTAGGCCTTGTTAGGCCCATTCTCTTCATGGGTTAACCCAAATAAGTGGGGCCCATTCGCCATAGACGGATGGCTCCGTGCTTTCGGATTTGATATAACCACGGCCGAGTGCCGATCTTTATACTATGGTCGATCAGCTGATCATTTATAGACCCCGCTTTGTTTATCTATTGGTTATCGGTGCCATTGTCGTGACCGATTTGCCGATTCCGATTATTGACCGATCCCAATTGTCGTGGTCGATTGCCGAATATCAATTGAGGCTGGTTATCGATCGAGGCCGATTACCGATTTTGATTTGTCTTGGCCAATTGTTGATATCGATCGAGGCTGATTATCGATCGAGGCCAATTACCGATTCTGATTTATCTTAGCCAATTGCTGAATATCGATCGAGGCCGATTACCGATTCTGATCTATCTTGGCCGATTGCCAGATATTGATCGAGGCTGATTACCAATTCTGATTGTCGAGGCCGATTTTGATTGCCGAGGCCGATTGTCGAGACCTATATGATGTATATGTGATCCATAGTTAAGGCCCATTGTGATGTATTGGAGGGTCAGGCGATGGAGTCCATTGTGATGTATGTTAGGCCCATGTGAAAGGTCCATCGTGGTGTGTATTACGCTATTGAGAGGGACCCATGGTGTTGTATGTTTGGCCCTAGTGTGAGGCCATGGGTCCACCATTCCTTGGGGGACAATGTTGGTTAAATGTCCACATTGTTGTGATTGATGGTCGATGCCGGCTATTGATACCGATTATGAGTATGTGACAACATAACATCATGATACATGCCCATACGCATCATCTGCATGTTGGTTATGAGATGTGATTGATCATTGCATATGTCATTGAGCATGTTGTTATGAGACTCCCTGATAGGCGGAGGTTATCTCACTTGAGCACGCAGTATGTGCAGGATTGATGTATGACTGGATTGTATGACTCATGCATCTCACATTATGATTATTGTACGCCCTAGCGACATCAGGGCCGTAGCCTCCACAGGCATATCGTGGATGGCCAAATGGGACACTAGAAATATTTGGTTCTAGCATACGGGAGCCATAGATGTCCCTGGGTGAAAATTTCTAAACCTCCGTGGCCAGGAGATGCCCCAACGTCGAGACCGAGTGGATATATGAGCGCATGAGGGCCGTGTCTCCCACTGTGTCGTGGTCGGTTGGGAAGGGGTGTGACCTTACCCGCCTGAGTGAGGGGGCAATGTCTAGGTTAAGTTTGACCAGCTTGAGGAATGGGTCCACTATTGACGAGTCGGGCCCGATATTGGCAGGCGGATAGTGAGGTCTCTTCCACTTACCCAGTTGTGCGCTCGGATAGGGGCGGCATGCTGGCGTAGAGTGTAATAGACCCAGGTGATGATCCCGGAGAGGAACTGTACTAATTTGTGGACTTATTGAGTATGAATTGCATACTTATACATTCATTTCATTCACTATCCACTTGGGCTGGTGGTACGTAACTAATTGTTGTGTACCTTCGCATGACCAGGATTTCGGTTGGGCGCGCGACTAACCTGAGATCAGGAGTTTACCACATTGAGTCTGACTATCCAAATTTAGGTATAGGATTGGTTTGGATAGAAGTCCCTTGTGGTGGACCCCGTAGCCTGCGATACTACGGACTATCATCCCGACTCCACACTCCAGCATGGTCATTCCATTCGCACCGCATATTACATTGCATCTACAGTACTTAGTATTTTAGGTTACCTGTGTTTAGCATTCATACGGTTTAGATACGGCATATGATATTTGACTCTTTATGACTCCTCATTGGTATAGTAGATCTGTATTGCGTATTCTGAAATTGCTTGACTCATGGGCTTGTCAGTAATTTCTCTTACTCTGATACCATATGATTCATGACCTTACGCCTATTTCGATATTGTATGATTATGACATTGCATTGAATATTTAGCACTTACCTTGTGCACACACCTACACCACCCTTTAAGCTTTCTATATGCTTATGCACGATAGATGCGTGCAGGTGAAGTTAGATTACAGTAGTGTTGAGCTTGGAGGGTGTAGCGGTCTTCTGGAGCTTGATTTTTTATTTTTGTATTTCCCTTTCAGCATTGTACTCAAATGATTATATTAGTGGATATGTGATGTTGATGTTGCTTTTATGAATTGGGTAATCTTGTGGTTGTACTTATTACAAGTTAAATGTATAAAAAGAAATCCTCCTTGTAAGATCCCAGGATCAAAATCTGGCGTATGAACGCTAGAAGCCGAGCATGGAGTACTACGGAGGCTGTCGGCACCAGATTCGGCAATCGGGATTCCTGTGAATCTGATTTCTGGGTTCGGGGCGTGACATCGATCATGGAGGTCTTCATGTGTAGTTGGAGGTCCCTCATGTGAGTCTTGGGCCTCCTCTTCTTTTTCCTGCTCTTCCTCCTTACTGCCTCCCTCTTCTTCATTGTTATTCTCTTCTTCATTGACATCCTCCTCTTCACTCCCTTCCTCATTTTCACTGCCTTCTTCCTCTTCAGTCCCTTCTTCAATTTCATCCCCATATTCATCGAGTCGGGCTTGGTGTTGTCTAGGGCCTATGGCCATATTGTTGAGTGTAGTCTCACTGATGAAGTGGATAGGTGCAAGATTATCCATATGAAGTCTGAAACCGAAATTGCGGGCAATCTTGCAGATGAGTCAGCCGAATGGGATGGATGCGTCCCCCTAGTAGATCGTATGGTCCTGATTATTTGAGATAAGGCAAGAGTAGGCAGGCATACTTTTTCCCCTTGTCCAACTCTGTACAAGAAGTACACCATGAAGCGAGTGCATTTTATGCAGTTACTCCACCTAGGATACACGTTATACGTGCATATGTGGTGGAGCAGGCGGAAGTCTTCCATCACGTGTGTGGATGCGAGGCTATTGTCTCGCCTCCAATGAACCAATTGGCCGCAAAGGAAACGTGTGCGGCGATCTTTCTCTTGTCCACTAGCGAGATGAGTTTCACTAACATGTACCACACCACGTTCTATTCCCATGATACGGGCCATAATATCAATATTGACTCTGGCTTCAAGCCTCCTCAAAGGAATAGTGAACTAGAGAGGCTCTAAAGTTGGGTTCCGTATACGAGCATAGAAGGATGGTACGGTGCCTTCACTTGAACGAGCCTTCACTTCGAATATGGGACCCCACCCAGTCTCTAACAGGAGGTCAATAACTAGGTACAACCTAAATAATTTCTCATCAACATGAGCTTCAAATACAACTTTGCAGTTACGGAACTTACCAAGTTCGGCACCCGCCGGTAGAGACCTTTCCAATGGGATTCGAGGGTCGAGGTCCCTTTTCGATCTTTGCTCGGCACTTGCACTAGTCTCGGCGCTAGCCTTCTTCCTCGAGCGGCTTGGACAGCTTGGCCCGACCTTATCTAGGGCTGCTCTCTTCTTTCCCATAAGGGAAAGGAAAGTTGAGATAGAGAAAATGGCGGTGACTAGCTCAAAGAGAGCCATTAAGGTGGAAAAGCTTGGAGAATGAAGTAAATTGGAGGATACGGAAAGTATGAGACACAAAAGAGTGTTTTTGTGCCCAAATAGGTGAGAATAAGGAAGATGGAGAGTTGTAAGAGATATTTTTGAGGGAATGGTGGTGGAGGGGTGTAAAATGTAGAAGATTTGGAAGATTTGAGTGAATGGAAATGGGGATTTGAAAAAGAAATGGGGTTTTGGAGGGTTTAGAGGTGTTTGGAGGGTTAAAAATGGTGAAGTGCGGGTGAAAGGGAGTAAAGGAGTTAAAAAGAGGGGCCCCGCATGTGGGAGAGGCCCCACATGCTCGGCCGGTCGGTGGTGCGCCGCGCCCTGCTGTATAGGCTGGCGGTGCACTGCCACTCGGTTGGTGCTGCCACCTCCCCCTGGGGTGTCCGGCGGTAACCACCCCCTCCCTGGGTGCCATATGTATATGTGGGACCCCCTGAGCCCCACCGAAATTTGTGGTTTGGGTTCTTAGGCCCGCAGGATGCATTTTCTCGGTCCTATGCGTGGATATTCAAGCCATTTAGCCTGTTTCAGGTTTGAAATTTGTCGACTAACGGTTCAAACCCATCAATTGACGGCCTAAAAGTGACTGAGATCAATTCACATGATCTAGGAAGCGTGCGGGCTACACTGCAGTAGTTAATCTCGCTCGTCGGTGAAACTTTGGGATCCTACGATCATTTCTAAATTTCATCGCCCCCTTCCTAAATTAGAGTGCGTCAGAGTGCGTCATATTACCTATAACCCAGGTCCAGTTTAATCCAAATCATGATCTAATACCAACTTGTAACACCCCCAATTTTGAGGGTCGAACAAAGCTCTACTCCCAAGATCTAGCACATCACTTATGCAACGTGGATAATGATGTTCAGATTTCATTCATATTAATGAGTTAAACATGAGTGGGATTATACAAAAATAACATATCATACTCCAGATATAATTTAATTAAGCAAGCGAAAGACTAAAACATAAATATTTGAATAGGTAAGTGTTTCACAACCTGCAGAGTATGATTATGTAACCCGGCTGAATATATACATGTATTGTTTCAGAATAGACAAAATATCAAATGTAAAGTGTCCCACTAATCCATATGTCCCTTTAATCCCGATGAATCAGCACGAGGTCTATATAGACCTGCTTGGGAGCTGAACATAGGAGAATTCTTCCTTCTCATCTATGAAGTCCAACTCCGCTACATAGGCTTCGTCATCACCGGTATCTAAACCAGAGTCTAGTTGGTGTTTTAAAACACCGTCCCAGGGTGGGAGTGAGTGATCAACTCAGTGGTACTATAAGGTAAAGGTTAACATGTTATCATGTCAATCAAGCAGTAATGATAAAGTAATGCAATGATTAATTCCTAGCTACTCTTGTTAATGCAGGAATGGTGTGCAGTAATGATGTATGCCCTCGCACAAAGCTCCCTCACAAGTGACTTCGACAACCAATTTCGCATATGACAATACTCCCTAAAGTGCACCTTCCTCGCCAAAGCATATACAATGCGATGCATAGTTGTGTTAGTCAAGTACTTAATTAAGCTTATTCACACAGAAGATTTGGGAAGCTAAGGTACCTCCCTTTATATCATTGACCCAAACCAAAGGATCCATCTAGGGTCGTCAATCCTAGTTAATCACATACGATAGGCAAGTTGTAGGGCATCACCCCTTATGAAAAGTAGTCGATAGGCAAATTCAAAAGTTTATACTCGCAGTCACTACGGGGTGACTAATCACCTCGGCATAGGCCGATAGCTCAAACACGGTGTCCCATACCACCATGCCCGACTCACAAGTTTGGGTTTCTCCTTGGTCACTACGGGGAGGCTCATCACCCCATCATAGGCTCACATCTCAACCATGGTGTCCCATACCACCATGCCTGGCTCATGAGTCTTAGAGGATCACGGTACCATGGTTGAAATGGGCTTTTACATTGGTAAGTGGTACCTTAGATTTAAGTAGTGATGTACATATATGGTAAACATACAATAGGCTAATCGGTTTGTTTGGTAAGTTCGATTGGTATGAGCACATGTTGACATAATTGACATAGAGCACATAAGCACCCCTTGTGGCCTAACCATTGTCGACAATTATCGTTCGACACGGATTCGTCGAGTTACCCAATGTGGTAAGACTAATTTAGCCACCTGTACATGGATTGTTACAGATTGCCTGGGCTACGTTGTAGCCCTAATTCTACTCAGATGCAATAGGTAGACACATGTGATAATTATACCGGCATTTAACAAATAATCTAAATAAATCGCTCATTTGAGCATTTCATCAAATACATTGAACATGTCACCAAACACTTGCATTTTATCGATAAATTTCATAGAGACAAATATGATTACATGAAAGAAACTATACATATGATTAAGATAATCGAGAATCCTATCTTAACACTCTTAATAAATACAAATCAACAACAAATTTCTCATTTGGACAATTTATCAAACACTTAAGCTACGATTCACCAAATATATAGACTAGGTTAGTTACAACATATATTTTAGCAAATCCTTATACAGAGAGGTCAGCATACATATAATAATGATGAACCTCGATTAGTAAACATGGCAAACACAAATCATATTTTTATGTTCACTCAATCATTTCAACAAACACATGAGATGCATATTTTGTTCAACATAGTTTACACATATATATTGTATCGAAAGCGGCATATCTAAGAAAATATGGCAGCAATCAAGTTAGACATAAATCATTAACTGACATTGAAAGCATTAAAAACCATAACCTAAATGTTTATAGTCCGCACCTTTCGTCAGAATACTAGATTCGGATGCGGTTCGAATTCTACGTTCCCGAAAACGGAACGTCGGACACCTAAACAACGAAATAGGTTAACTAGTTCATTGATTATGCTATCTGGATTTCTAAATCAAGATTAGGGTTAGGTTTTCTTACCCAAATCGTGGCTGAATCAGAGTGTGTAGCGAAATGTAGAGGTGATTCGGTGTGTGGAGTTATGGGAGAGAAACATTGCAACGATCTCCTAAACTTTCTCTTCTCTCCTTACTCTTCTCTTCTTTTCTCTCTTCTCTCTCCTAGGGTTTCGAAAAAAATCGTATGGGAGAGATATGGGGTGGTTTAAGGGCCATATATAGGCCCAAAAGTGATGCAAATGGCCCTAGGGCCATGGTAAACTCAATTTATATCCAAAGGGTGAATATTTTTTACAAACAGGGCTCATAGGAAGGCTCACTACTCACATACATCATAGTGTAAGTTCCCTAACAATGGATCTATGCCAGGCTGTGGTTTCGGCGTGATTGGATAAGCTGATCGATTGTGGAGGACCTGCGTCAGATCAACGGTCATTCTTACTCGATCGGGGCCATAAGTATACGGATATGCGCAGGAAAATTTCCTTTTCCCATGGGTGAAGTTTGGTAAAAAACTGACAGTCCGAAATCCTCAATTTTGTGCGTGAGCGTATGACCCAATTAACTTAAGTTTTAACAAGTTTTCTAAAGATATTCATGTTTCTCACACACTTCACTTAGGGCTCAAGTTGTGCATTTTTGGATACTATCTGGGCTCAATTCCCACGATGGTTGTCAAACCCAGCAGGACGGGCATAACCCTATAGTTTCGCGGTCATCGGACTTTCGATGTGCGGTCTAGGTCCGATATGGAGTTTCAATGAACTCCCAAGAGCGACAGGCCCTTGGGATTTCTCCTAGGTTTTTATATAGTGTTGAGTCAGTGGTATTAATGGTTTTAGGCCTTGCCATTTGTGGAAACAGTGGTTCGAGTTAAATCCACCGATTATTTAGTTTTGCACTGAACCTATTTTCGCCTAAATTTCTACGGGATACGATCCTTAGGTATTTATGCCTGAGGTGGTACTCAGGTCTTTGTATGGATTTTTCCAAGACGTTACATCTGTCCACTAGCTTTGGTGATTCCTGAGCATTAAATCCATGCTTTTAGCATCTTTTTCAATCCAAGCTCTTGAATTCACCTTGTAACACAAACATGATTAAAATAGAACATTAAGCATTATCATGTTCATAAAACCAATAATAAATGGGGTCCAATGTGTAATATTTGACCCTCAACACAATCCCCAACTAACATTTTGCTGGTCCCGAGCAAAGTATGTGAAAAATAAGTTTAATGCGCAATGTTCAACCTTTTTTAGAAAATAATCTTTTGTGTATTAAGTATGCATGAGTAGGTTTAGGATGAGTTTTTGAAAACCTAAAGCCGAACCACATTAGCAACCAATCAAATAAATCCTTTATCCATTAGGTCAGAGCATAGTTCGCATATCAAGTTTTTCAATGTGCTTAGTGAAAATACTATTTTTTCATAATGTTAGCCATGCTCATCACTTCAAGATTGGTTGAAAACCCAAGTACTGATTCGAACTTATCTCCCATTCTTTCTTTTTCCAGCTTTCGATTTTATATTGATGATCATTTGTATTCATTTAGTCTTTTCATCCTTTTTTAAAGACATTACATTTTTTTCAAAGACATTTTTCATTCCCCTTAAAGATGTTGTCATTCTTCATTCTTTATGACCTTTTTGTCGATCTCCTATTTTTTTAACTGGTTCTTTTCTTCTTTTAAGGTGGATAAAATTCTCTAGATTCGGTTCTCATTATCTTTCAATGATCACCATACTAACAATTAGAAAATCTAATACTATTTCACAAAGAACAATTTGAATAAAATAATATTTGAACATCCTCTTAACCAAGTGAATGTAAGAACCATAAGTGATAAATTACTCAGTTGCTCCAACTCTAGCAATTCAAAACTCGATTTCTATCTTATTGTTATACTTAAAACAGTCTTAAATATACAACTTATTACTTTTCCAAATAGATTAGCATTGAAAAAAATTTTAAAATTTTTTTACAAATTTTGCTCAAAACTGAGAAAACATTGATTAGGTTACCTAATCTCCCATCCCCAACCTAAAATCTACATTGTCCTCAATGTAAAAGAAATACACATGATTTGCAAAAGAGAGACAACGTAATTGAAAGATGAGTGATGGAGAGATAGTACTTGATGAAGAGATAGTACCTGATGAAGAGATTTTGAGGCTTGTTTTCAAAGGATCTCAGCGTGAAGGTGGGTTAACACAAGAGTTATCCAACCAAAAACAAACTATCCGAAAACAAACAGAAACCAAACTATCTTAAACAGCATAAAGCTGACTATCCTAAGCATAACATGAAGGCAATAAACCTAACTACACCTCCTTTAGACTAGGAGATCAATCCTGATAAACAGGATCTCAGAGCTTACCCAGAAAGAGATGTAACTGAGAATTATACAAGAGAATCTTCTGACCTTGTGTGAATGATTTTCAAAAAATGTGTTGGTCATGAAATGCCTTCATCCTGTCCTTATAAATTCTTAACTTTTACATGTATCATTCTGGATTTCTTTGAGTTCATTCAATTGAAGTTTATGTAGCGAGCCAGCATTGTCTAAATTGAAGTTTAAATTTTTGATCGCCCAGTAGGCTTTATGTTCCAACTCCACAGGCAAGTGGCAAGCTTTCCCATAGACAAGTCTAAAGGGAGACATTCCAATAGGGTTTTTAAACGCGGTACGTTAAGCCTATAAAGCATCGGTCAATCGGAGTGACCAATCCTTACGGTTAGGGTTAATCGTCTTTTTCAAAATGTGTTTAATTTCCCTATTGAAAATCTCAGCTTGCCCACTTGTTTGTAGGTGGTATGGAGTTCTCACTTTGTGGGAGATGCCATATTTCTTCATTAAATTAACAAATGGCCTATTAAAGAAGTGTGAGGCCTCATCACTAATGATGGCTCAAGGCGTTCTGAACAGGGAGAGGATGTTTCCTTTTAAGAATTTAATGATTATTTGATGGTTATTGTTCCGTCATGGAATCACTTCAACCCATTTAGTGACATAGTCTACTGCTAGCAAAATCTATAGATTTTTAAAGGATTGGGGGAATGGTCCCATGAAATTGATGCCCCATCAATCAATTGCTTCAATGATTAGAATGGGGTTAAGAGGCTCATATTTCGATAGGACAATGCTTCAAACTTCTGACAATGCTCATAAGTTTTGCAAAACTCATAAGTGTCCCTAAACATAGTGGGCCAGTAAAAGCCACATTACAGAATCTCAGTCATGGTTTTTTTAGTAGAAAGTGACCACCACAAGCCCAAGAGTGATAAAAGAGATGACACTTTGGTGTTCATTGTTTGGCACACATCTCCTTAAGAGTTGGTATATGTAATATTTAAACAAATACAGATCATCCTAGAAGAATTTATGTACCTCGGTGAAAATTTTCTTCTTATCTTGTATAGTTCAATGTGACGGTGTGAAACCTGTAGCAAGATAATTAGCAATATCTGCAAACTAAGGTGAATGGGAGACTTTGAGGTAGTTGTTCGTCATGGAACATGTCATTGATATGTGTTGTCTCAAGGGAATTAGGGAGATCAAGGCGGGAAACATGGTCAGCCACTACATTCTCTACTCCATTTTTATCTTTTATTTTCAAATCAAATTCTTGGAGTAGGAGGATCCATCTAATCAGGTGAGGCTTAGCAACATTCTTAAAAAGAAGATACTTGAGCGCCGCATGATCTGTGTAAATAATGATCTTGGATCCGATCAAGTTGGACCTAAATTTATCCAAAGCTAACACTACGGCTAAGAGTTCCTTTTTCGTAGTTGAGTAGTTCACTTGGGTAGGATTTAGAGTTCTACTTACGTAATGAATAATGTAGGGCTTCTTTTCTTTTCTCTAGCCTAAAATTATCCCAAGAGTATAGTCAGATGCATTGCACATAAGTTCAAAAGGAAGACTCCAATCAGGTGGTTGCATGATAGGTGCAGTGGTTAACATGCCCTTAAGCTAAGTGAAGCTTCCTGGCATTTCTCAGTCTACTCGTATGGTGCATCCTTTTGAAGTAGATTACACAAAGGACGAGAGAGAAGACTAAAGTCCTTTATGAATCTTCTATAAAAATCGGTGTGTCTTAAGAAGGAACGCACGTCTCGTATGTTCTTGGGTAGAGGTAGGTTAGAGATAAGATCACTTTTAGCCTTATCTACCTCAATTCCCTAGGACGAGATGATATGTCTAAGGACAATTCCCTTACGAACCATGAAATGACACTTCTCCCAATTGAGTACCAAATTCTTTTCTTCACATCGCTTCAGCACACATTTAAGATCCTCCAAACAATCGCTGAAGGATGGACCAAAAACAGAGAAGTCATCCATGAAGACCTCTAGCTATTACCCCACCATGTCAGAAAAAATGCTCATCATGAATCGATAAAAAGTGGTGGGAGCATTACATAGTCCGAATGGCATCCTTCGGTAACTAAAGGTGCCAAAAGGACGTGTGAATGTTATTTTTTCTTGATCTTCAGGAACTATCTCTATCTGGTTATAGCTAGAATACCCGCCAAGGAAATAATAACATGAGTGACTAGCTAGCCTTTTCAAAATTTGATCGATGAAGGGCAAAGGAAAGTGGTCCTTCTTGATGACAGTATTCAACTTCATGTAGTCAATGCACATTCTCCAACCAGTAGTAACTCTAGTTAGCACGAGTTCATTGTTGGCATTGACTACGATGGTGATTTCGAACTTCTTAGGAACCCCCGGAGTTGGACTCACCCATTGGCTATCAAATATAGGGTATATGATACCCACATCCAACAGCTTACGAACCTCGACCTTAACCACTTCCTTTGTGTTTGGATTTAGTCTATGTTGTGGTTGCCGAGTGGTCTTCATATTATCCTCAAGAAAACTGCGGTGAGTACAAACCGAAGGGTCAATTCCCTTGAGTCTGCAATCTCCCATCTAAGGGCTCCCTTATGCTTAATGAGAGTAGAGATGAGTATACTCTCTTGTTCTTTCTCAAGGTGTGAAGAATTCACCACCAGGTATGTCTTATCTTGACCTAAATAGATATATTTTAAATCAGAGGGCAAAGGTTTTAGGTCAAGCTTTGGTACATTGAGGTTAGACAGCAGAGGTATTACATTGGTTTAGGGCAACTCTTCAAATTATGGCCTCCACTAGTTAACTTCAAGTACCGGCACAGTATCAAGCATGACACTCATCTCTCTAATTATGTCATCATCAAAATCATGGGAGTGGGCCAGGCACGTCTCTAGAGAGTCAGAGGATAAAGTCAAAAGTGTTCTATTTTTCATGAAAGAGTTAATTATGTTAATGTCGTGAAAATTGTCATCATCCTCTAACCATTTACCTGCGTTGAAAAAAATATTCAACTCCAATGTCATATTCCCGAAAGACCAACTCATGACTCCATTCCTGTAATTAATAATTATGTTTGAAGTGGTTAGGAATGGGCGACCAAGAATGAAGAGAATTTGAGTGCTCATGTTACTGATGGGTTCTATATCCAGGACGATAAAATCTATTAGGTAGTAGAATCTGTCAACCTGGACCAACACATCCTCAATTATCCCTCCTGGTACATGAACTGAACATCAGGAAGTTGTAATGTGGTTAGGGTGGGTTTCAATTCACCCAAACCTAACTATTTGTAGATCCAGTAGGGAATCATATTTATGCTTGCTCCTAAGTTAAGAAGTGCGTGGTCAATTCAGTAGTTCGCGATTACACAAGGTATGGTTGGGCTACCAGGATCTTTGAATTTCTGTGGCACATCTTGCTTTAGGATGGCACTCACTTTCTCAGTTAAGAAGATTTTCTTTTAAATATTTTGCCGTCTTTTAGTCGCATACAAGTCTTTCAAAAATTTGGCATATGATGGTATTTGTTTAACCGCATCCAGTAAAGGAATATTGACCTTCACTTGTTTCAACACCTTTAAAATGTCCTGAGAGTTAGAGAGAGGTTTTAGTGCAACTAACCATTGGGGGAATTGGGCAACTAGCTTGCCTTGAAGTTCTGATTTTAATTCTTGTGGAGCACTGCTAGGTCTATCATCGTTATCCTCTTCTGGGTCCTTAGTCTTTTCAGCCCTTACCGGAATAGATTTGTCAATTGTCTTCCCACTCCTGAGAGTGGCGATAGATTTAGCTTGCTCCATTTGGGTTAAAGAGCTTAGGATGCTAACTTCATATTATGGTTTTGGATTGGGAAGAGGTTGAGCTCGAAGGCTTCCCTTATTCCTAATCGTATTCCTTGTGTCAAGCCCTTGTATGGCTTTTGTAAGGTCTTGAAAGGCTTATAGCATTCCCTGATTGAAAAGCTCTTGCTTTTGAAGATGTTTTAGAATCGGATCCTCTTGAGGTTTCTCTTGATTTGGAATTTGGTTGAAGAAACCTTGAGGGGTAGCAATTTGTCCATTCCTCCAACTAAAGTTTGGATGATTTGTCCAACTAGGATTGTATGTAATGGAGGTAGGTCCATTGAAAGGTCTTTGGTAATTATTCACGACATTGGATTGCTCAATCAACACGTCTTAAAAGGCAGGTATTGTTGGACAATTTTCAGTTGTGTGAATGTTGCAAGCACAAATACCGCAAACAGTTTCCTTAGCCTTATCCTTCTTTAATTCCATGGCCTCGAGTTTTCTGGTGAGATTAGCCACGTTAGCATTGAATCATCGTCCTCTTTCGGGAGATACATTCCTCCCCTCTCTTTGGATTGAGTTGGCCTAGACATGGTGTTTGATTTTGGGGAGACATCCCATGATTGTGTGTTTTCAGCAAGCTTATCAAAGTAGTCCCATACATTATCAACACTTTTATTCATAAATTCCCCATTACACATTGTCTTGACTAATTGGCACATGGGAGATGTCAGTCTATCATAGAAAAAGTTCGTGATGCGCCATGTTTCAAAACCGTGTTGTGGGCATGAATTGACAAGATCCTTGAACTTCTCCCAACATTGGAAGAATGTTTTATCTTCCTTTTGGGCGAAGTTCATCATCAACTTTCTAAGGGTGTTCGTCTTATAGTACGGGAAAGTTTTCTTTATGAACTCCCTTGTCATGTCATTACATCTACTAATAGATTGAGGACGTAGTGAATTCGACCATGTCTTAGCCTTCTCTTTTAAAGAAAAAGGAAAGAGTTTCAGCTTGACTGTGTCATCGGACACGTTTGGAAAGTATAGAGTGGCTATGATCTCATCAAACTCTTTCAGGTGTAGATACGAATTTTCATATTCAAGCCCATGAAATTTTGGAAGGAGTTGGATTACCCCCGGCTTGATATCCAGATGTCTTATATTTTCTGGAAAAACCATGCATGAGGGTATACTCAACCCTGCCAGTTGTAAATAATCTCATAAAGTACGATGCGAGGGTGCTTGATGCATGCACCTCATTCTCATCCTGGACTTCCTCAACCCTAGGTTGAAGTTGTTGATTTACTGGATGATTTGCATCCATCATTTCAATTAAATCTGAGGATCTTGAGTGGTGTCTAATCCTATGATGGATAGATAACCCCTTAACCAATCCCCTTCTACTCAAAAGACGTCGAGTGTTGTCACGGACCCACTTGGGCATGAAACACTCTCAGCCCTTAAATTCAAATTCTAACCTAAACCTAAAAGAGAGAAAGGAAATAGAAATCTAAAAATAAAAAGAGAAAGGAAGTTAGAAAGAAGTTACCAAATTAGAAGTTCCTAATTAAAATCCTGCAAAACAAAACAAAATTAGTCAGTTTCTAAAAACAGAAAATAGCAAGTTTCAAAATCTAGAATGAGAAATTGAGTTAGTTTCTGAAAACAATAAAAATATTAGAATTAGAAAGTTTCTAAAAACAGAAAACAAACCCTAATATATATACAGAAAACAAAAAAGTTAGAACGAGACTACCAATTTAGAAAGTTTATATTAGGATCCTACAAAACAGGAAAGTTAGGTTAGTTTTTAAAATCAAATAGAAAAACCTAGTCCTAAAATTAGAAAGTATAAAAACCTAATCTTAAACTAATCCTAAAACTGTATAATCTTAGAAAAATGCAACCGTTAGTCCCCCAGCAATGATGCTAAAAACTTGTTCACAACCCCAAGTGTAGGGTCGCGATGTAGTAATAATCTCGATAAGATCGAGGTCGAATCCACAGGGACTAATCTCGTGTGTTTTCTAAGAGCAACTAGAACTAGAACTAGAAGAAGATGAAAATTTAATCTAGAATATGTGAGAGAAAAATTTTGAAAACTTAATGAAAAACTTGTGAAATTCAAAAGTAGGAAACTAGGGTTTCTAAGGATCCACTTGTAGAGATCAGGGAGATCTATGCTTGATTCACGAACACAACTGGAATCAGAGTCCCATCTTCATCCAATTGGAAAATATCTCATTAAAAATCAAATCTGAACTTCCTTTGATCTAGTTCTCAATAATGAGAGGTATGAGAACTAGAGTTGATTCCATCACAAAACCATACCCATAAAACAAGGTAAACAACAAAATTTACCAATCCACAACCATCTGAGGGAATTGTGGGAGTTAGGGAGGATTCCATCATCCAACTATGCCCAAGGGACGATGGTGAATAACAGGATTTCCTAAATTCATAGTCTAAATAATGAAAAGAACATACTCAAGCTATCACAGATCTATTGTAATTTAAGTCACAACAAATCATTAAAAATTAGAAGTATTCCTTATAATCAAACTAGAATAAAAAAGAGTTCAATATAAACATGAATGAAAGCAATAGAAAATAGCCTATCATGCTACAAGCTTCACCTCTTAGCCCTAGCTAAGAGGTTTAGCCGACCATAGACATGATTGAACTAGAATCTCTTAAGGAAAAACATAAACAAAACTAATTAAGAAAAGGGGAGAAAAACTCCTAATGATGGCGTCTCCACGCTTCTACTCTGCTGTCCTCCTCTGGCCATTGCTCTCTCTCTCTTTCTCTCTCTCTCTCTCTCTCTCTCTCTTGCTCACGTTCCCCTCTCTTAGGTGCCAGTAAGAGCTTTTTATAGTGGATGGGAAGGTGGCTAGGTCGGTTGCAATCATTTCACAGACCTTGTTTATGTAAAGACGAACCTAGAAAATTTCTTACACAGTCCCTGTTTTGGTACGTTGAAGCTTGGAAATCAGCTTGCATCGGATCGGCTTTGGGCTGGCTAATCGTCCCAGTTTTTCGATCCGACTTCTTAGACGGAGTCAGGACTCACATCCCGTGATTTTGGATGGTCGAGATCAAGTCCCTAATGTCCTGTTTCAATGCTCAATGCACCAGATTGCTTAGATCTCTCAGACGCTCGCAGTCTGTGTATTGCTGACTACGGTGACATTTGTGGGGTCCACCATCCAAAGTGTCTGGTAAATCCACTCTCTGCATCAGATTCCTTTCATTGTTTTGGTCCAAGAGGGTGTAGTTTGGATTGCATCTGCGATGGCCCACAAGATTTTCTTGAAACCGTCAGTCTTCCGTTTGGATAGTTGGATCTACTCCTACTATGTTTCTTTTGGATTTCCCTCCCAGCCTTGGATCAGACGATCCGTTGGGGTCCGATGGTGTAGTGACCTTGAAAATTTTGTGCTATTCTTTCCTTAGTAGCTATTTGGGGTAATTACCGCTTATCTCGATTTCTTGTGAAAATTGCATCAATCACTTTAAATTCGATCTGCATGACTCTAAACTTGTAGATTAGTTAGTGCTATGTTACTCTGAAATCTGGGATTCATCGCTAAATCCAATTGCTCTTAGGAATTTTTAAAAGTTCTGGATCAGACCTGGACCACGCGTCGAAAGTCCGATAGCGATGATCTTAGGCTGTTGCGGTCACCATGTTGGACTTGGTCATCACCTCAAAAATCAAGTCCAGTGGATATTCTGGGTCGATTTGATTAAGTTTGGAGTGAAGAGTGTGAGAACGGTTGGAAAGTAAATGTGATTTTATGAAATCTGAGTCGTGTCGCTTGCGCGATGATTTTAAGCAATCTGACTGTTGGATTCTGATCCAATTTCACCCTCTGATCAGTGAAGGTGGCTCAGGCATGTCCTTGTGTTTGTGGACCTGATCGAGATTCAGTGACCGTTGAATTGAGTGTGGTCCGCCACGGCTGATCTGTAAAGCCGGTCGGTACGAAAACTCAGCTTGACCTAGATCCATGGTCAGTAAGATTAAGTCCGACCTTTCGTGGTAATAGGTCCACCGGAAGTGCTTCGTTGGATCGTGAGAGGCCGGTTTTGGTTATACCCTAAGTATACCTTGGCCCTGGGGTTATTTTCATCAATGTTTGGCCTATATATAGACCTTAAAACCCTAGCTCTCTTTTCCATACGAATTGCCTAACCCTAGCTAAGTGAGAGGAAAAGAGAGAGAAAGTGAGAGAGAAGTTGGTGAATCATCTTAGATTCTTTCTTGTTCTCCTTCATCCTTTAACCTTCACTTTGAATCGTTATTCCGGTGATTCTGAGTTCATCTTTGGGTAAGTTAACCTAACCCTAATCTGTGTTAGAGCTTAGAATAGTCTTGGTGTTGTTGTATCTCATTTTTATTCTTGTCTTAGGTTGTTCTGTCGCCGTTGACGAAGACATATCGTCTGAAATCAGTTCGGTGTTCTTTTCTGGATTAAGGTGCGGACTTTAATCATATAGGTTATGGTTTTCAAGGCTTTCAATGCCAGTTAATGGTTTATTCTTATTATGGATGAGATTTCACATGCCAAATGTTATGTTTACTTTGCGTTCCTGTTATGCATGTGATTTATTGAGATTTGTGTATTCTATGTGTTTGTATAAAGTATCGTATGCGTATAAAATATGAACATGTGATTGCCATGATTATTTGTCATGTACTTATGCTAGATGTATGTGCAGCAACTCCTTGGTAAAAGGAATTGTCCAAATGCATGTTTTCAACATACGTCATGTATGTTGAACTATGTATTCTAAGTGTTTGAAGAAATGCCTGAATGATCTAAAGTGTAGTATATTATACTATTTGTGGGCGTTAAGAAGCGATTCTCAATTCTCCCACTAGTGTGTATGATTTCCTTCATGTAAGTTACATTCCTTGTTGTTTAAATTCAAGTATTACTTATGCTTAAATCCATGTTAAGTTGATATTCTTCAGATGCTTACATACCATATGATTTGAGTTGTTGTTCCATTGCTATTCTAAATTGTAGATATGATTACCTGTTGTAGTGGAACGTTTGTGGGACTATGCATTAGTCCAGGAAATCGGTAATCGGCCTTAAGTTCGTGGTTGAGGTTGCTTTCGCCACGTAGGACGTGATTAGACGAACCTGAGTCGTATTAGAGTTGTCGGCAGTGGTTTGGCCATGCGGAGTGTCTGCACACTCTATGTCGTTCAACCCAACGTGCGCTCATGCTGGTCGAGTTCTTCAAGTAACCCGATTGTCTGATGTATTTTCACCATGTATGGACGCTACTGCTTGAATCTAGGGTACCAGACTTACTGATGAAATCCTATTAACCATGGTACCTTGATCCGCTAAGACTCATGAGCCAGACATGGTGGTATGGGACACCGTGGTCGAGCTATCGGCCTATGCTGGGGTGACAAGCCTCCCCGTAGTGACCAGTGAGCACCCAACTCGTGAGCCGATTATGGTGGTATGGGACGCTATATTCATGCTGTCGGCCTACATTGATTGGTGACGAGCCCTTTGTAGTGACCTTGAGCATGCCTGGATACCGCATTGAGGGGACGAGCCTTAGTGTAGTAACGAAGGTGTGATAGGCATGCATTGATTGGTGACGAGCCCTTTGCAACGACCTACAACCATATGATCGTATGAGATATCTAGGCCTGACGACCCTAGAATGGATCACTGTTTGGATGATGATATGAGGAAGGTATCTTAGCTTCCCAATCCTGCTGTATGAAAAGGACTAATAACAACTTGGTAATCATGTTCATGCACCGCATTTGCATGTGTTTTGTAGATGTGGCGCACTTTGAGGTGGTGTCATGCGTAACGTAAGATGAAGACACTGAGGGTGTACGCATGAGGGCACGCATCATTCTGCATATATCCTTGCATTAACAAGAGTACTTAGGACATGTTTGATTATTCTACTTTATCATTACTGCTTGATTGAATTGATAACATGTTAACCTGTGCTTTATTATTCCACTGAGTTGATCACTCACTCCCACATTCTGGGGTGGTGTTAAACACCCACCAGACTCTGTCTTAGTTGCTGATGTTACAGATGTTGATGCGACTTCGGAGGCAGAGCGGGAGATGGATGATGATGAGGCTGGTTTCTCTTTTATGCTGTTTTCAGACGGGTTCTAGTGAGCCTTGTTCTGATGTGCGGGTTGCTGGGATTTCTTTTGGGAATTAAATGATGTAATTTGATACTTATAATTTTGATAGTAACACTTGAATTACGACCTGGTATGTGTATGTATTTTAGGGATTCGCACATGTACATACTTATATTTCTTTAAGTCTTCCGCTTGCTTTCTTCACTTATCCCTGAATTATATCTGCATTTTGGCTTAATCTATTCCGTGTTTTATGCGCTAATATAGACAACATACATCCATCATTCAATATGTTGCATAAGTTATGTTTTGGAACTCGGGAGCTGAGTTATGCTCGACCCCCGAATTTCAGGGCGTTACAAGTTGGTATCAGAGTATGATTTGGATTAAACCGGACCTGGGTTATGGTCACACACCGTATGCTGTCGCCACTTTAGTGTATTTGGGTGCGAGTTTATCATAGATTGTGTGTTTGTGTTCCGTAGCTTCTATCGGTGAAAGTTTACTGAAAACGTTCACCGAGATCGAGTCTGTACTCTCTCCTGATCACACATAGTGATCCGAAATCTTTCTTAGACCTTCTATTAATGAGTTTAGATGGTCTATCTTCCCTTTTCAACCCTTAAATTTTCAAGAAATCTCTATTTGAATCAGATTTCTGCCCGAATAGCCCGATAGGCGTCGAATCAAGCAAAGGGGCCGATCGAGGCATTTTCAGTGGGGCCCAGGGGGGACCCACACCATTTTGAGCATGGGGGATCAGGAGGACCTCACCCAAACAGTGAGGCATCGCTGGATGGTCCAGAGATCGGCGATGTTATTGCCGACTCGGCGAGGCCTCGCCGATCAGCGGGCCAAGCCGGGCGGGCCGGCTTGGGCCGATGTGATTTTGTCCTAGTGTGGCCCACCCCTCCAGGGTTCGTTAATTTAAACTTCTTCTACACCCTACTTCTTTCACAAACTTCCCTCCCAAGCTCTCTTTTCTTTTAAGTCCTTTTCCAAACTTCTCCAAAACTCCTCCAAATCTTCTTCTTCTTCCATTTTCGTGCAAACCCTATCCACCCATCTCAAAACTTCATCTTTCTGTGCTGTTTTCCTTTCCTTTTCTTCTCATTTGGGCTCTCAAGTCCTCTTTTGGGATCTCAAGTGTGTGGAAACTCCCCATCCTTCCTATTTCTCTCTTTCTCTCATTTCTCATGGCCCTCTTTGAGTTCATCACGGCCATATTTTCCATTTCCTCCCTTCTTTCTTTGATGGGGAAGAAGAGAGCTCCCGTGGATGAAGCCGGGCCTAGCCGCCCAACCCGTGCACGGAGGCCGAGAGGTGCCGCCGCGAGCACGTCCGTCACTCGTGAATTCCAAACCAAGCGGGACCTCGATCCTCGAGCTCCCATTGGTAGGACCTTGTTGGCGGAGTTGTCGCATGGAGTCTATGAAGGCCGTAGAGTCCTTTTTGAGGCTCATGTTGATCCGCAGCTGTATGGCGAGTTCTTGTTGTTGGAGCGTCTGGAAGGGGCTGGTCGGTGTCCCTTGTTTGAAGGTGAGTATCACGCGAATGCAAGTACTGTTCAAGCCTTTTATGCCAATATTCGTGATCCTTGGCTGGTGCCTCTACAGTTCAAGATTCCTTGTGGTAGCAGTCGGGAGGCTATAGTCAACGTCGCTTTGATATCCCGGCTCCTGAATGTGCCACTTGGTAAAGTGCATGCCAACGAGAAGAATGTGAACAGCATGCGCGAGAGGGATCGTCGCACCCGATCCTTGTGTGGTCGTCTGGTCGAATGGCAGCCTAATAGGAGTCTTCTGGCTACCTACATGACGGACGACTTCCGTTTACTTCACCACATGTGTACGTTCAATGTATATCTAAGGTGGAGCAATCGCAGCAAGTGTACGCGCCTGATGGTAGATTTTCTGTATCAGGTGGGGCAAGAAGCGAAGTTGTGTGTGCCGACGTACATCTTGCGCCAGATTATTCTCATCATACGTTTGACTAGGAGGACCGAGTCGCTTCCATTTGGCCACCTCATTTGCAAACTTGCTCATGAGTTTGGCTATAGGCTTGGGGCAGAGAAGCCAGTTCCGGTTCGTCATATTAATCTGACGACCCTTAAGCAGATGGAGATTGGTTCTGGTCGACATGCCTCAGAGAGTGAGGATGAGTCAGAGAGCGATGATGAGGAGAGTTATGCTGAAGGTGGTGCTGAGATTGAGGAAGAAACAGAGCAGGACGAGGAAGAGGTTGAGGCACAGGATACGAGCGAGAGCTCTCCTCCTGTGGCACCAGAGCAGAGTGCAGATCAGGCTGCCAAAGATGCCCGTATTGTTTGGCTTGAAGAAGGGTAGGCTATTCTACGCCAGGATATTGTGGATCTTCGAGCCCTTGTGAAGCATAAGTTCAAGAAGGTGACTCGAACTCTGAAGTCTATCCTGTGTTGCTTGCAGGATAAGGGTGCCCCACCTTCATCTCCTGATTTCGACAAGTAGATGTCGTTGTAGTCGTCCTTTACTTTGTTTGTTGTTTGCTTTTGTGTAGCCATTGTTGGCTTTGTAGTTGGAGTTGTTTGTAGTTGTTTGTGGTTGTTTGAAGTGTTAGATGTTGTGGTTCACATGCTTTCCTAGTCGTGATTCATGTAATGCTGCACTACTTGTACTGCGATGATTTTGTTTAATGGAATGCATGTTGTTTATCTTGGAGTTGTGCTGTGGTTGCTGTATGGATGGATTATGTGGACGTAGAATCTCACAGGTTGCATCCTCTGTTGAATGTAGGGTATGCCTCCTAAGGGTTCGAAGTCTTCGGCCCGTCTCTCCTTGGTTGAGTCGCTTGCTGGGGTTCCTCCCTTGAGCGATAGCCAGTCAGATCCTCAGACGGGCCCGTCTCATGCCGGTGTTGGGCCGACACCTATGGCTCCTCTAGTCACGCCTTCGGTTCCTGAGCCGAGCCATGCGTCTTCGTCTGCTTCACCTACTGATAGGTTTGAGCAGATGATGCTGTTGATGCATTAACAATAGATTCAGTAGCAGCAGCACCACCAGCAGCAGCAACAGTTCCTATCTTCCATGGCTGGCATCTTTGCTCAGTCAGTGGGGGCGACTCCACCTGCTTCACCTATGCCTCCATCTGGGAGCGCTAGTGTGAGCGGTACTTTTGAGCGATTCCAGCGCTTACGACCTCCCACATTTGTGGGTTCTCATAGACCCGAGGAAGCCGAGTATTGGATTGATCGTATCTCTAAGATGCTAAGACCGCTGCATTGTTCTGAGGTTGAGCAGGTTGAGATTGCCTCCTTCATGTTTGAGAAGGAGGCCAGTCTATGGTGGGACAGTGTGCTTCGCACTGTCGAGGAAGGTTTTGAGTGGTCGTGGCAGGCGTTTGAGGCACACTTCCACGAGAAGTATTTCCCGGTTACGCACCGACATGAGAAGGAGAGTGAGTTCCTTCGCCTCCGCCAGGGAGGGCTGTCGGTGATGGAGTATGAGAACCGGTTCACTGAGCTTGGTCGGTATGTGCCTTTGATTCTGGGTGATCAGCCGATGAGGATGCGGTGTTTTTCTGAGGGATTGAAGCCTAAGATCTGATCGAAGATTTGTTGTGCTAGCATTTCTTCTTATGCGGAGTTGATGAGCATGTCCTTGCGAGCAGAGCAGGATGGGGACAGGTCGTCCCGCATGCGAGCACCGATGGTTCCTAGGCCGCGACCGGACCTTCAGGGTGCACCTTTTCTCAGCAAGAGGCCACGAGCAGATTCTCCTCCTAGGCGTTCAGCGCCGCCCGCTCAGCAGATGAGAGCTGAACTTCGCTATTCGTATTATGGGAAGACGGGGCTTTTGGACAGTTTTTACTTTTCGCGTATGCGGGCTAGTGGTTTTACTCCACCGCAGAGGATTAACCGTCCAATGCCTCAGGTTATTTCTCCTCCACCTCTTCGATCAGCGCCAGCTCATCCATCCTTCAGACCTGTAGTACCCAGCTTCAGGCCACCTCAGCGGCCCATGGTTCCTTCACCGAATCGTCAGCAGCAGGCTCGAGTTCATGCGCTCTCAGCTGAAGCGCCTATGTCTGACTTGGTGTCGAGATCCTTTGAGGTGACAGCGCACATTGAAGGTATTCTCGTTTCTATGTTGGTGGATACAGGATCCACTACTTCTCTTATATCTTATGTGGCAGTTAGGCGTTTGGGTTTGAGCACTATTTCTATGCAAGGAGTGATGCTTACTACCGCTACAGGGATTTCCTCTGCTATGAACAAGCGTTGTATGGATTGTTTGGTCGATCTAGGGAGTGGATCGATCCGTGTTGATTTCTTTGTCGCACCTCTTTATCATTACGATGTTATTATGGGTATGGATTGGCTCACGAGGATGCGAGCTGAGATTGATTGTGAAGCAAGGTCGGTGACTATCCATGGACCTGAGGGCGAGACAGTTACTTTCCCAGTTCAGGTCAGCTACCCGTTTCGTCTTGATTATTATTCTTTTCTGTTGGAGAGTATGGCTGAATCGGCGTTAGTTAGCACGCCGGTAGTTCGGGAGTTTGAAGATGTGTTTGAGTCGATTCCTGGATTACCTCCTCAGCATGAGATTGATTTTTCTATTGATCTCATGCCTGGTGCGGCGCCCATTTCTTTACCCACCTATCGTATGCCTCCGAGTGAAATGGAGGAGTTGAGGAAGCAGATAGATGGTTTGCTGAATTTGGGTTTTATTCGGCCTAGTGTGTCTCCTTGGGGAGCACCTGTCTTGTTTGTGAAGAAGAAAGATGGGTCCTTGCGATTATTTATTGATTATCGCAGGCTGAATCTGGTAACTGTGAAGAATAAGTACCCTTTGCCTAGGATTGATGATTTGTTTGATCAATTGAAGGGGGCACGGTACTTTTTGAAGGTTGATCTGCAGTCAGGGTATCATCAGTTGCGCGTCAAGGATGGGGACGTGCAGAAGACCGCCTTCAAGACTAGCTTCGGTCACTATGAATTCCTTGTGATGTCGTTCGGTCTTACGAACGCACCGACCGTGTTCATGGATCTGATGAAAAGGGTGTTTCGGCCATTCTTATTCTGATTCGTCATTGTTTTTATCGATGACATCTTGATTTATTTTGCGAGTCGGGAAGAACATGAGGAGCACTTAAGAGCGGTTTTGGATACTCTTAGGAAGAATCATCTCTTCGCGCAGTTCAAGAAGTGTGATTTCTGGAAAGAGGAAGTCAAGTTCCTGAGACATGTGGTGTCCAAGGAAGGGATAGCTGTCGATCTTACCAAGGTAGCTGCAGTGCAGGACTGGAAGCAGCCTGGTTCAGTTACTGAGGTAAGGAGCTTTCTGGGTCTTGCAGGCTACTATCGGCGTTTCATTCAAGACTTCTCGAAGCTGCCAGACCGTTGTCGCAGCTGACACGGAAAGATTTAAAGTTTGCCTGGAATGAGAAGGCAGAGTTAGCTTTTCAGGAGCTGAAGGACAAGTTGACGTCCGCCCCTGTGCTAGTATTGCCACAGCAAGGGGTTAAGTATATTATATATACTGACGCCTCTCGCGTTGGCTTGGGTTGTGTCCTTATGCAGAAGGACAGGGTGATTGCTTATGCTTCGCATCAGTTGAGAAAACACAAAGAGAATTACCCTACGCACGACCTGGAGTTAGCAGCTGTCATTTTCGCATTAAAGCTTTGGAGACATTACCTCTATGGTGAGGAGTTCGAGCTCTTTTGCGACCACAAGAGCCTTAAGTACATTTTCACGCAGCGTGACTTGAATATGAGGCAGTGCCGATGGATGAAAACATTGAAGGACTTTAAGTTCGATGTTTCTTACCATTCGGGCAAGGCGAACCTTGTGGCAGATGCGTTGAGTCGTAAGAAGGCTATTGAGTTTGTGGCTCCGCTTATGATAGCAGAGTGGGATATGTTGGAGTTTGTGCGAGACTTTGAGCAGAAGCTTACGGTGGTTGAGTCGTATGAGGTTATCGCACACGTTCGTGTACAGCCCCTTATCGACGAGAAGATCATTGCAGCTCAGGCAGATGATGAGCTTTTGGTGAAGATGAGGAAGCGGGTTGGTACAGATGAGAACTCTGACTGGAGTATTAGTTCTGATGGGGGCCTACGATTTTGTGGCCGGTTATGTGTTCCTGACATCCCTGACTTGAGACGGGAGGTTCTCGAGTTAGCCCATAGTTCTAAGCTTGCGATGCATCCAGGTAGCACGAAGATGTATCAGGATATGAGGAGATCTTATTGGTGGGACAATATGAAGGTCCATATTGCTGAGTTTGTTTCTCGTTGTCTCACGTGCCAGCAGGTCAAGGCAGAGCATTGCCGACCTCCTGGGTTGTTGCAGCCCATGCCCATAGTAGAATGGAAGTGGGACTTCATATCTATGGATTTTATTTCTGGGTTGCCGAGAACTAGGAAGGGATATGACTCTATTTGGGTGATAGTCGACCGATTGACGAAGTCGGCTCATTTCTTACCGATCAGAGTCACTAACTCTTCAGACGAGTTGGCTAGGCTGTATATCAAGGAGATAGTACGTCTGCATGGAGTTCCCATAGAGATTGTGTCTGATAGAGACACGCGTTTCACTTCTATCTTCTGGACTCATATTCAAGAAGTGATGGGTTTGAAACTGAAGTTCAGCACCATGTTTCATCCGCAAACAGATGGGCAGACGGAACGCGTGAATCAGGTCCTGGAAGACATGTTGCGAGCTTGTGTTTTGGATTTCAAGGACAGTTGGGATGATTGTCTTCAGTATGCAGAGTTCGCGTATAATAACAGTTTCCAGGCGAGTATCGACATGGCTCCCTATGAGGCACTGTATGGTCGCCCGTGCAGAGCATCGCATTGCTGGGCAGAAGTTGGCGAGCGTAGTTTGCTTGGCCCGGAGTTGGTGCAGGTGACTTCAGAGAAGGTTGACATCATTCGACGTCGACTTCTAACAGCCCAGAGTAGGCAGAAGAGTTATGCTGATACGAGGCGTCGACTGCTTGAGTTTGAGGTTGGAGACCATATTTTTTTAAAGGTCTCTCCTATGAAGGGGGTTCTGCAGTTTGGTAAGAAGGGGAAGCTGACGCCGAGATTTATTAGTCCATTTCAAGTTCTGGATCAAGTGGGAGCGGTAGTATACCGCCTTGCCTTGCCCACACCTCTTGTGAGCGTGCATAATGTATTTCATGTTTCTATGCTGAAGAAGTACGTTCCTGATCCTTCGCATATTATCAGTTGGGAGCAAGTGCAGTTGAGTGAGGATGCCACTTATGTACTGCAACCGACGCGTATTCTCGACAGGAAGGAGCAAGTATTGTGTAGCAAGGTTATCCCTCTTGTAAAAGTTCTATAGACGCATCATTGTGAAGAAGAGGCTACTTGGGAATCTGAAGCTGAGGTTAGGAAGAGCTACCCTCAGATCCTTGAGGAATATGAGAAGGTATGAATTTCGAGGACGAAATTTTCTTTAAGGGGGGTAGATTGTAGTGACCCTGAAAATTTTGTGCTATTCTTTCCTTAGTAGCTATTTGGGGTAATTAGCGCTTATCTCGATTGCTTGTGAAAATTGCATCAATCACTTTAAATTCAATCTGCATGACTCTAAACTTGTAGATTAGTTAACGCTATGTTACTCTGAAATCTGAGATTCATCGCTAAATCCAGTTGCTCTTGGGAATTTTTGGAAGTTCTGGATCGGACCTGGACCGCGCGTCGAAAGTCCGATAGCGATGATCTTAGGCTGTTGCGGTCACCATGTTGGACTTAGTCATCACCTCAAAAATTAAGTCCAGGTGATATTCTGGGTCGATTTGATTGAGTTTGGAGTGAAGAGTGTGAGAACGGTTGGAAAGTAAATGTGATTTTATGAAATCTGAGTCGTGTCGCTTGCGCGATGATTTTAAGCAATTTGACCGTCGGATTCTGACCCAATTTCACCTTCTGATTAGGGAAGGTGGCCCAGGCATGTCCTTGTGCTTGTGGACCTGATTGAGATTCAGTGACCGTTGAATTGAGTGTGGTCAGCCACGCTGATCTGTAAAGCCGGTCGGTACGAAAACTCAGCTTGACCTAGATCCATGGTCAGTGAGCTTAAGTCTGACCTTTCGTGGTAATAGGTCCACCGGAAGTGCTTCGTTGGATCGTGAGAGGCCGGTTTTGGTTATACCCTAAGCATACCTTGGCCCTGGGGTTATTTTCATCAATGTTTGGCCTATATATAGACCTTAAAACCCTAGCTCTCTTTTCCATATGAATTTCCTAACCCTAGCTAAGTGAGAGAGAGGAAAAGAGAGAGAAAGTGAGAGAGAAGTTGGTGAATCATCTTAGATTCTTTCCTGTTCTCCTTCATCCTTTAACCTTCACTTTGAATCGTTATTCTGGCGATTCTGAGTTCATCTTTGGGTAAGTTAACCTAACCCTAATCTGTGTTAGAGCTTAGAATAGTCTTGGTGTTGTTGTATCTCATTTCTATTCTTGTCTTAGGTTGTTCTGTCGCCGTTGACGAAGACATATCGTCTGAAATCAGTTCGGTGTTCTTTTCTGGATTAAGGTGCGGACTTTAATCGTATAGGTTATAGTTTTCAAGGCTTTCGATGCCAGTTAATGGTTTATTCTTGTTACAGATGAGATTTCACATGCCAAATGTTATGTTTACTTTGCGTTCCTGTTATGCATGTGATTTATTGAGATTTGTGTATTCTATGTGTATGTATAAAGTACTGTATGCGTATAAAATATGAATATGTGATTGCCATGATTATTTGTCGTGTACTTATGCTAGATGTATGTGCGGCAACTCCTTGGTAAAAGGAATTGTCCAAATGCGTGTTTTCAACATACGTCATGTATGTTGAACTATGTATTCTAAGTGTTTGTAGAAATGCCTGAATGATCTAAAGTGTAGTATATTATACTATATGTGGGCGTTGAGAAGCGATTCTCAATTCTCCCACTAGTGTGTATGATTTCCTTCATGTAAGTTACATTCCTTGTTGCTTAAATTCAAGTATTACTTATGCTTAAATACATGTTAAGTTGATATTCTTCAGATGCTTACATACCATATGATTTGAGTTGTTGTTCCATTGCTATTCTAAATTGCAGATATGATTACCTGTTGTAGTGGAACGTTTGTGGGACTATGCATTAGTCCAGGAAATCAGTAATCGGCCTTAAGTTCGTGGTTGAGGTTGCTTTCGCCACGTAGGACGTGATTAGACGAACCCGAGTCGTATTGGAGTTGTCGGCAGTGGTTTGACCACGCGGAGTGTTTGCGGATTCTATGTCGTTCAACCCAACGTGCGCTCGTGTTAGTCGAGTTCATCAAGTAACCCGATTGTCCTATGTATGTTTACCATGTATGGACGCTACTGCTTGAATCTAGGGTACCAGACTTACTGATGAAATCCTATTAACCATGGTACCTTGATCCGCTAAGACTCATGAGCTGGACATGGTGGTATGGGACACCGTGGTCAAGCTGTCGGCCTACGCTGGGGTGACGAGCCTCCCCGTAGTGACCAGTGAGCACCCAACTCGTGAGCCGATTATGGTGGTATGAGACACTATATTCATGCTGTCGGCCTACATTGATTGGTGACGAGCCCTTTGTAGTGACCTCGAGCATGCCTGGATACCGCATTGAGGTGACGAGCCTTAGTGTAGTAATGAAGGTGTGATAGGCGTGCATTGATTGGTGATGAGCCCTTTGCAACGACCTACAACCATATGATCGTATGAGATATCTAAGACTGACGACCCTAGAATGGATCACTGTTTGGATGATGATATGAGGAAGGTATCTTAGCTTCCCAATCCTGCTGTATGAAAAGGACTAATAACAACTTGGTAATCATGTTCATGCACTGCATTTGCATGTGTTTTGTAGATGTGGCGCACTTTGAGGTGGTGTCATAAGTAACGTAAGATGAAGACGCTGAGGGTGTACGCGTGAGGGCACGCATCATTCTGCATACATCCTTGCATTAACAAGAGTTCTTAGGACATATTTGATTATTCTGCTTTATCATTACTGCTTGATTGAATTGATAACATGTTAACCTGTGCTTTATTGTTCCACTGAGTTAATCACTCACTCCCACGTTCTGGGGAGGTGTTAAACACCTACCAGACTCTGTTTTAATTGCTGATGTTGCAGATGTTGATGCGACTTCGGAGGCAGAGCGGGAGATGGATGATGATGAGGCTGCTTTCTCTTTTATGCAGTTTTCAGACGGGTTCTAGTGAGCCTTGTTCTGATGCGTGGGTTGTTGGGATTTCTTTTGGGAATTAAATGATGTAATTGCATACTTATAATTTTGATAGTAACACTTGAATTACGACCTGGTATGTGTATGTATTTCAGGGATTCACACATGTACACACTTATATTTCTTTAAGTCTTCCGCTTGCTTTCTTCACTTATCCCTGAATTATATCTGCACTTTGGCTTAATCTATTCCATGTTTTATGTGCTAATACAGACAACATACATCCATCATTCAATATGTTGCATAAGTGATGTTTTGGAACTCGGGAGCTGAGTTATGCTCGACCCCCGAATTTCAGGGCGTTACAGATGGATGGCTCAAATCAGCTGTTTTGGATCGGGAAGTCGGCCCATCAGAACCAACTGTGGCCTCTGTTTTGAAATCTTTGCGCGGCGCGAATCCATTTGAAGAGAGGTCTCTCTCACTCTCTCACTCTCTCTCTCTTCCTCACAACACGGGTCAGCGGTATTTGACCGCTCTTGCTGGTTCATTGCACGGCGGGTAACCCCTATTGTGCACTTACACAATGTAGGGTGTGGCCCGATGTGAAGTTTTTGGGAAATTCACACTGTCCATCCCTATAGGTGAGGATTCGATTCCCTATGAATGATATGTGAAAAAGTTGGGTGTACAGTCTTTACCTTAGGTTTGCTCCCTGTAGGTGAGGATTTGATCCCTCTTCTTGGCGTCATTTCAGTTGAATAAAAAAATAATAATAAATAAATAAATAAAAATAAAAATTAAAAGAATAAAAAGATAAGTGTAAGCCAATTTGGGTTATCGTGATTTCTCTTATTTGTTACCAATGATATCCTTAAATATCAAGGTGAATCTTAATGTTGACAAGTCGAGATTGGACTATACATCCATGAAATTCAATATTTAGAATTATTCTAATTAATTGACTAATATGTTGAATTTGATTATGAAGTTTACCTTGAGCTTGATTTCAGGAAAAAGTAATGCCAACATTCATGAATCTTAGAATTCGAGTATCTGAACTATTTTTCATAAATCTCTTTGAGTTGTAGAAATTATCCTGTAATTCTCAATTTATTTTTCGCATACTTTGCTCGGGACTAGCAAAATGCTGGTTGGGGGTTGTGTTGAGGGTCAAATATTGCATATCAGACCCAGTTGTTACCTGGATTTACAAACATAGTATTGTTTAACAGCCTGATTTAATCATGTTTGTGATGCAGAGTGTATTTACGAGCATGGACTGAAAAAGGATGCTTAAAGCATTGATTTAACACTCTGATGACACCAAAGCATGGGATGGACCCCAGGGGACCAAGATCAACGCCAGAGATCTAAGAAAACTGAGAAATTGAAATTGAAGTGGCCTGGAAATAAGCTAGAATGCAAGATCATAGGGTTCCCACCATCTGATCAGTTCGAAACTTCATACGTGGCCTGAGGGCCATAAATTAGCCGTACATATCAAATTTCAGCCATCGGATCACTATGGAAGTGCCCCAACTGACAGATCAGCCCATAAACCATTGATTCTGGGCCCACCTGATATCTGGAACTGTCTCAACTTTGGTCTCGGCGGTTTAAATAAGATGAGGAAACAAATGGATGGTTTGGATTTTGATAGAACATCACAATGGGCCCCGTATATACAATGTGTGTATATGAGGTACACACGTACCCGAGCCGCACCAAACAAGCTAAAGCGGGTCAGCAGCGCTGACCCGCATCTTCTTCCCAAAAACGGAACTCCGTTTCACGCGACGAGACGGACGGACGGTTTTGCGGACGCTAGTGGGCCCCACACATTTTCCCAATAGGAAATCCAAACCGTCCATCGTGTAGAGGGCCTTGACTACTACAAAACCTTGCTAATATTTTACACCCATGCATGCACATGTGCGCGATACAAAGGCCACAAACAGGTGGTCCTGCGACGTTCAAAACGATTTTTGGGGTGATTTCTTCTCTAGGCCGCATCAATGGACGTTCAAGACCACCCATTCTTGACCGAAATTTCGTCCTGAATCCAATTGACGGGGTGGATTTCCCAGAAAATACCTCTGTGGGGCCCACCGAACACGTCAGGGCCTCTGCGTACGCCTTACGTGCGTTCGGGAAAACCAGGATTTACGGACGATAGTGGGCCACGGTCATCGATAATTTTAGTGATCCATACCGTCCATTGTGTCCACAGGGAAGCCAATACCCTAGCCAAGCTTTCAGAATTGTCAGGTAGGTCGATATCACGCTGCAAAGACACTCCAAACGCAAGTCGTTTTGCATTTTTACTGCGCAGACGAACTCAGTTGCTGCGAAAGCTCTTCTATTCCGACTCCAACACAATCTCTTATGCGAAAAACTTCCGCATTAAGGGCGAAAATTGGGTGCCGACGAGGGTGCTATAAAAAAGAGAGAGAGAAAGTGTAAGAGAAGAAAGGAAAACGGAGGAAGGCTGGACGTGGGAGCTGTGCTCGGTTTAGGTTGGCTGCTGCTGAGCCGTGGGAAGCAGCAGGTGGTTTTTCTCCTGCTGGACGTGGCTGAAAGGAGGCTTTGCTGCTGCACAGTGGCAGCGTGTGGAGGTGGCTTGGGTTTGGGCTGGAATGGGAGCAGAGGCTGGACAAGTCTCGGTTTTGAGGATTGAAGGAGGGGAAGCCTTCACGGGAGAGAAAGTTTGTTTGTTCTCTTTAGTTTTTTTTGTTTTCTTCTTCTTCTTTTCTTTTCTTTTTGAGATTTAGCCCAATCATAATTATGTTAGGCTAAACCTCTTAGCTAGGGCTAAGAGGTGAAGCTTGTAGTCTGATGGGAGAGACTTTGCTTGTGCCCCATTGTTTAGCCTTACTGACGTTGATTTTTAGTTCAATTAGAAGGAATACTTTCAGTTTTAATTAACTGGGGTAGAAATTACAATAGATCTGCGATGGCTTTGAGTATTTCTTCCTCCTTTTGATGTTTATGACGTCAGGAAGCCCTGTTGTTCACCATCGTCTCCTGGGCATGGTTGGATGATCGTACCCTTCCTAACTCTCATGCATTATGGATTGGTTGGTAATTAGTTTAATCCTGTTGTTTGCTTTGTCTCCTGGGCATGGTTAGATGATGGAATCCATTCTAATTCATATACCTTTCATCTCTTGAAAACCAGATCAAGTAAGTTCAGTTTGAATTCCATAAACCTTGATGCAGGCATAAGATCTCCCTGATCTCAACAAGTGGATCATCTGAATCCCTAGTTTCCTTCCTCTGAATTACTTAAGTTTTAGATAATTAGTCCACAATTATTCTTTAAACTTACATTCAATTTTGATTACATCTTAGGCTAGTTCTATTTCTACCTAGTTTCAGGAAACGTACAGGTATCAGTCTCTGTGGATTCGACCTCGGTCTTACCGAGTTTATTACTACATCACAACCCTGCACTTGGGGAGTGAACAACAACTTAAGTACCTCTCCTTTAACCACTTCCTTCATGTTTGGATTTAATTGACGTTGTGGTTGTCAAGAGGTTTTCGTATTATCCACAAGGTGAATGCAGTGAGTACAAATCAAAGGATAAATTCCTTTAAGGTTCGCAATCGACCATCCAAGAGCTCCTTTATACTCAATGAGAGTAGAAATAAGCATAATCTCCTGCTCTTTCTCAAGGTGGGATGAAATCACCACTGGATATATCTCATCTTGACCTAAGTAGACATATTTAAGATCAGCAAGTGAGGGTTTTAGGTTAAGCTTTGGTGCCATGGACCTAGACGGTAGAGGCACTACATCGGTTTGGGGCAATTTTTCAAATTCTGGCCTCCATCGGTTAACTTCAAGTACCGACGTAACATCGAGCAAGTTATCCTTCTCCCTAATCATGTCATCATCAAAATCAGTGGAGTGAGCCAAACACCTCTCTTCAGGGTCAGAGTATAGAGTCATGAGTGCTCCATCTTTCATGAAGGAATCGATCATGTTGATATCATAGGTATCATCATCATCTTTTAGTTGTTTACTCATGTTGAAAAAGATATTGAGCTTCAATGTCGTATTTCTGAAAGATGAATTCATAATTTCATTCCTACAATCAATGATGACATTTGATGTATCAAGGAATGTGCGACTAAGGATGACCGGTATCTGGGTGCTCGTATTTAGAATGGGTGCATATCTAAGACGATAAAATCTATAGGATAGTAGAATTTGTCAACCTGGACCAACACATCTTCAATCATCCCTCTCGATACGTGAATCGAATGATCAACAATTGCAATGTGGTCCAGGTGGGTCTTAATTCACATAGACCTAATTGTTCGTATACCAAGGGATCAGGTTTACGCTCGCCTCATGCTCAATCTAGTTATTCCTAATTATACAGGTAATAGTTAGGCTACTAAGATCTTTATATTTTTGTGGCACATCTTTCTTGAGGATGACACTCACTTTTTCTATCAGAAAGATTTTCTTTTGTATGTTTTGCTATCTTTTGGTAGTACTAGATCTTTCCCAAATTTGGCACATGAAGGTATTTATTTAACAAAATCCAGTAGAGGGATATTGACCTTCACTTGGTTAAGCACCTCTAGAATATCCTGTGAGTTAGCTAGAGGTTTTGGTGTAATCAACAACTGGAGAAATGGTGCAGGCAGCTTAGTTTGAAGTTCTGGTTCTACCCCATGTTGAGTAATGCTATGTCTATCTTTCTTATCTTCTTCTGGCTCTTTAGGCTTTTCAGCCCTCACCGAAATAGATTTGTCAATTATTTTTCCACTCCTAAGAGTGGTGATAGACTTAGCTTATTCCATATGATTTGAAGAGCTTAGGTCACTTATTTCACATTGTGGCTTTGGATTGGGGAGAGGTTGGGCTGGAAGCATTCCTTTCTCCCCACTTACTAAGTGTGACTCAATCCTTTGGATGGACGATGCAAACCTTCCCATTGTTGTTTTGATATCCTAGAATGCCTGTGTCATATTCTAGTTGAGTAGCTCTTGGTTTTGCATGAATTTTTGAATCGTATCCTCTTGAGGTCTATTTTGATTTTAAAATTGAGTAAGGGTCTCTTGTGGGTTAGCTGTTTGTCCATTCCTTCAACTGAAATTTAGATGATTTCTCTAACTGAGATTGTATGTATTTAAGGTGGGTTCTCTGAAAGGTCTTTGGTAGTTGTTCACGACATTTGATTGCTCATTCAATATCTCTTGAAATGTAGGAATTGCTAGGCAATTGTCAGTTGTATGTATGTTACAAGCACAAATACTACAAACAACTTCCTCAGCCTTTTCAGATTTGATAGGTTCTGCCTTCTAAAGTTCTATGGCCTTGACTTTTCTTATGAGGTTGGCTACTCTTGGACTCATTTCGTCTTCCTCTTTTAAAATATAAACTCCTCCCCCTTTCCTTTAATTGAGTAGGCTTAGAAGTGGTGAGACTTGGAGAGGTGTCCCATGATTGTGCATTTACTACCAATTGATCAAGGTAATCCTACGCATCATCAGCCTCTCTATTCATGAATTCACCATTACACATCATCTCTATGAACTGGCGCATTGGTGAAGTTAATCTATTATAGAAAAAACTAATTGTTCGCCATATTTCATAGCCATGATGTAGATAGGAATTCGTGAGATCTTTGAACCTTTCCCAGCATTGGAAGAAGGACTATTCCTCTTTCTGGCAAAGTTCATGATTGCTTTCCTTAAAGTGTTAGTTTTATGAAACGGAAAAAACTTTTTGAGAAATTCCCGAGTCATCTCGGCCCATGTACCAATGGATCTTGGCTTTAAGGAATGCATCCATGTTTTAGCTTTCTTTTTCAATGAAAAAGGAAATAATTTAAGTCGCACTGTGTCCTCAGACACGTTTGGGAAGTGTAAAGTAGCGACTATCTCATCAAACTCTTTGATGTACAAATATGGACTTGCAGAATCTAGTCTATGAAGCTTAGGGAGGAGTTGTATCACTCTAGGTTTGATATCAACATTTCCTACATTAAGTGGAAAAACCATGCAGGAAGGTGTTACTCACCCTTGCCGGTTGTAAATAATCTTGTAGAGTACGAGGCGGGGGTGCATTATGCACCTTGTTTTTATCTTGAATTTCCTCAACTGGAGCTTGAGGTTGATTTGCAGCCATAACTTCTACTGAATCAGAGGATCTCAGGTAGTGTCTAATCTAGTGATGGATAGGCAACCCTTCGAATAATCCTCCTTCACTTAAGAGACGTTGAGTGTTATCACGAACCCACTTATGCATGAAACACTCGTAGCCTTCAAGTTACTAAACAACTAAGCCTAAAAAAGAAAACTAGAAAAAGTAAAACAAATAAGCGATCTAGAAAAGATAAAAGAGAGAGAATTAGAAAGAGGTTACCGGATCGAAGATTGCTGGTTAGAATCCTACAAAACAAAAGACTAAGTTAAATTCTAAAAACAAGTTCAGAAAAAATATCATAACCTAAAATGAAAAAACAAACCTAATTCTAATCCTAATTAATCTCAGAAAAATGCAGCCATAGTTCCCGGCAACGGTGTCAAAAACTTATTTATAACCCCAAGTGTAGGGCTGCGATGTAGTAATAACTCGGTAAGACTGATGTCGAATCCACAAGGACTTAACTTGTACATATTCTGAAAAGAACTATAACTAGAAGAAGAGCTGAATTAGAAATCTAGAATAAATGGAGTAATTGTGAATATTGTAGATTTAAACTATCAATTGAAAGGTGGAAACTAGGGTGCCAAGGATCTACTTATAGCTGTTAGGATGCTACCTCACTTAATTCAAGAAACACAATTGGAATCAAAGTCCCATCTTATACAGTTGGAAGAAGAGATAATTAAATCTCTAAACTTTTGATTGAACATGTCCTCAATGGAGGAGAATTGTGATGATTGGAAGGGATTCCATCACCCTACCATGCCAAGGAGACTATGGTGAACAATAGGATTTATGAATTCCACAATCTCAAAACAGGAAATGAAGATATCTAAAGCTATCGCAACATCTACTGTAATTTGAGTCACAATAAACTATTGAAAACTGAAAATATTCATTAAAATCAACTAGAAATCAATGAAGTTCAATATAAATAAGAATCAAAGCAAGATAAACATCATAATCGCACTACAAGCTTCACCTCTTAGCCCTAGCTAAGAGGTTTAGTTAACCATAGACATAATTAAATCAAAATCTCTTAAACAAAACATGAAAACAAACTAAGGAAGAAGAAGAAATACTCTTGGCGATGGCTTTCCACCCTTTAGTTCCACTCTGTGAACCCTAGAAGACACCTAGGAATGTCCTAGAGACTCCTATTTATAGTTGTGAAGCTCCATCTTATGCACTGCCTTGGAATTTCCGCAATCCGATCGCATAAGCATCTTAATTTATCCAGCCGCGTTACGCATCAGTCGGACCGAAGTCGAATCCGAAACGAGATAGGATTTCGTTTTAATAGTTTCCCAATTTTGGTTGGATTGAGCTTGGGTTCGATTCGACTGAACTTAAGTTTCAGTCGGACCGAATCAATCTTCGGTCAAACCGAATTAACTCCAAAATTCATCGTTCTTCGCTGGAGCTTTTTGTGCGCTTTTGGTCACACTGAATTCCCCTTTGGTCGGACTGAATTAACTGTCGGTCAAACCGAATTAACTCTGAATTCTATCTTTGGCTACTGGATTGTTTTGTGCGATTTTGGTCGGATCGAACATGGGTTCGGTTGGACCGAACTGTCTTTATTTCTGCTGTGGATTTTGCATTCTTTCAAGTCCTTTATTCATACTTTGTACTTGGTTTTCTTAGATCTTTTGCATGTGAATTCTTTGTTCTTGTTTTTCTAAGATCCATCCTTTGCCTTGGTGATTCTTGAGCATCAAATCCATGCTTTTAACATTATTTTCAATCCAAGCTCTCAGATTTACTTTGCAATATAAACATGTATAAAATATACCATTAAGCATTGTCATGTTTCTAAGATTAAGATATAATTAGGAGAAAATATGCAATATTTGACACTCAAAAAGTTTATCAACTAGAAGAACTCGTGAGTGTCCTAAGACTTCTTCTTGCTCGAAAAATTGTAATCGATGAAATCGACATCTCGTGATTCTATATGATGTGATGTATATAAGTTCCGATGTGATGTATATATGGCCCATGTGTGAGGCCCGATGTGATGTATGTGTGGGCCATGAGTGAGGCCCAATGTGATGCATATATGGCCCATGAGTGAGGCCCATTATAATGTATATGAGGCCCTTGTGTGGGGTCATGGGCCAACTATATGTTTGGCTCTATGTGGGCCACTCCTTGGGAGCAATGTTGGTTAAATGTCCACATTGATGGGAAATGATGGTTAAATGTGCACATTGTGACTTCCCTTAGGCCTTGCTAGGCCCATTCTCATCCTTCTCTAAGTGGGTTGACCCTAATCATTGGGCCCCATTGATATTGCATGGTCCATCTATTCATTGGGCTATCCTAAGATGTTGGGCCCCCATTGGTTGTTAGTAGGATTATTTCTTTGATCTTAGAGTCCATCTAGGACTTATTTGGGCTCCCTAGGTGTAACATCCCGTACTTTTGCATGCTCGGGTGTTACCATTATAAACTAGATTAGTATGTTTACGTGCATATACAAATAATCTACGTTATTGACCATCATTTGATAAATCTCAACCCCACCACTTAATTCCAATAATTAGAATATAAAATAATAATAATATTAATAATTTAATATGTAACCGTTAATTTAAATAAATTGATGACTGAACGTTAAGACCTATGCATTTTGGCTCACTTACAGTTTTAAAATGATCTAATCCTTTAAATTAAAGCCCAATGAATAATTGACATTGATCAGAGTGTGACCCATGTAAATAATCTAGATATTAATAATAATAATGATAGTAATTATATATATCTAAATATAAATAAGTAATTTATTTTTGATAAACCTATAAAACATGGCCAAAAGAGAGAACCATCGGATTAAATATAAATAACTGATGATTAGAAATATAATAACAAATCTAAAAATAACAATGATATTAGAAACACTGTAAAAATGATATTTAATATTACAGATACATATTTTAACAACTGATCTATAATCTAGCCATTAAACTCTAGTTAAGTGGTCCCTTAGACCCTTTTGACCGTCAATGTTAAGATTGGAACAAATTGGACTGATAGATCAATGTAATCACCTCTTAAAGGTTATAAATCTATTAGTATGGCCCACCTAAGCCTTGAATTCGCCTCATTTTTGTCTATTGCCTTAAAATAATCTGTTAAAATTGATGGACGGGTTAGATTTCTCTAAACATCACTATGGGCCTCACACCAGTTGAGTGAGTGCACCAAAAGTGGTGCATGTCATGCCCCAAACCTGAAAATCGGGCTCACAAAATTTTCGATTACGGAATCCGGTGCCGACAGCCTCCGTAGTTCCCCATTCTCGGCTCCCGGCACCCATACGCCAAATTTTGATCCTGGGATCCTACAAAGAGGATTTTCCAACGTACATTTGTCTCATAAGAAGTATAACCACAAGTTTACCCAAATCACAAAGGCAGCATCATCCTCATATATCTACTAATATAATCATTTGAATACAATGCTAAAAGGAAAAATACATACAAAGCTCCAGAAGACCACTGCATGCTCCAAGCTCAACGCTGCTGTAACCTAACGCCACATGCACGCATCTATCATGCATAAGCTTATAGAAAGCTTAGAGGGTGGTGTAAGTGTGTGCATAAGATAAGTGTCAAGTATTCAATACAATACCTTAATCATACAATATCAGAATTACTAGCATGAATCATACGATATCAGAGCAAGCGAAAATATAGTAAGCCCATAAAAATATCATCAACCTCATCCAGGATATGCGATGAAACGGCATAAAAAGCCAATGTCATATACTGAGAAAGTAATGTAAATTGGCTATGTAATGTGGAAACATAATGATCCAGATATCAGATATCAAGGATACAATACAATATGCAATTCAGAAGAGCTACTAATACCATCAGCCTTATCTAGGTCATATAAATGCAGAAATATAGCAACACAAAATGCCATATGTCGTGGATGTAATGCGATATGCGATGCGAATGGAATGACCATGCTGGAGTGTGAAGTCAAGATGATAGTACGTAGTATCGCAGGTTATGGGGTTCATCAAAAGGGACTTCTATCTAAACTAGTCCCATACCTAATTTGGATAGTCAGACTTGATGTGGTAAACTCCTAATCTCAGGTTAGTCGCGCGCCCTAACCGAAATCCTGGCCATTACGAGTGTACACGTAATAAATAGTTGCGCACCACCAACCCGAGTGGACAGTGAATGAATGAATGAATGAGTATGCAACTCCAGCTCAATAAGTCCACATATCAGTACTGTACATCTCTGCGATCATCACCGGAGTCTAGTACACTCCACACCAGCTTGCCGCCCCATCAAGCGCACAACTGGGTAAGTGGAAGAGACCTCATTATCCACATGCCAATATCGAGCCCAGCTCATCGATAGTGGACCCATCCATGAGTTAGTCAGACTCAGCCTAGTTATGCCTACTTCCTCAGGTGGGTAAGGCTACACCCCCTCTCAACCGACCACGATATAGTGGGAGACGCGGCCTACTAGTGTACGGCCCTCATGCGCTCATATATATCAAATCAGTCTTGACATTGGGACGTCCTCTGGTACTAAGAGGATTTAGGGATTTTCACCTAGGGCCATCTATGACAGCTAGATGTTAGTAAGAAATTTTTAGTGTCCCATCTATCCATCCATGAGAAGATGGTGGAGGCTACGACCCTGATGTCGCTAGGGCGTACAATAATCTTAACATATAATGCAATATGCATGAGTCATGCAGTCCAATCGTGCATTAATCCTGTGCATACCGCGTGCTCATGTGGGATAACTCCGCCTATCAGGGAGTCTCAAAAAAATATCTATACTACGACATATACAATGGTCAATCACATCTCATAATAAACATGCATATGATGTGTATGGGCATGTATCATGATGCTATGCTGTCACATACTCATAATCGGTATCAATAACCGGCATCAACAATCGGCCTCGACAATGTGGACATTTAACCAATATTGCCCTCAAGGAATGACCCACATAGAGCCTAACATATAGTGGACCCATGGCCTCACACAAGGGCCTAATATACAACACCATGGGCCTCACTCGAGAGCTTAATAGACATCACAATGGGCCTCTCTCATGGGCCTAATATATATCACAATGGGCTCTATCACCTGGTCCTCAAATGCACCACAATGGGCCTCATCATATAGGCCTTATATACATCACATTAGGGCTTAAATAGGGGTTGAATACACATCACGATGAGCCTCAACTACGGGTTGCATATACATTATATGGGTCTCGACAATCGACCTCGGCAATCAGAATCGGCCTCGAAATCGGAATCAGCCTTGATAATTAGAATCGGCCTCAACAATCAGAATCTGCCTCGATAATCAGAATCGGCCTCGACAATTGCAATCGGCCTCGACAATCGGAATCGCCCTCAATAGTCGGCCTCGATAATTGGTCTAAGGGAAGGTCATAATGTGGACATTTAACCATCATTGCCTATCAATGTAGACATTTAACCAACATTGCCCTCAAGGAGTGGCCCACATAGGGTTGAACATATAGTGGCCCCATGGCCTCACTTATGGGTAATATACGCATCACATTTGGCCTCACTTATCGGCCCTAAATACATCAAATGGGCTGAATTAAATGGGTCATATCAAATGGCCCAAATCAAAAGGGCCAAGTCATATGGGCTGTATCAAATGGGCCGAGTCAAATGGGCCGAATCAAGTGGGCCAAGTCAAATGGGCCGGATCAAATGGGCCAAATCAAATAGGGCAAGTCAACTGGGCCATATCAAATGGACCGAGTTAAATGGGCCAAGCCAACCACACTATTCATCTATAGTCAGAGATCATTTTAAAGCATTGTAAAAAAAATGAATCAAATTTAAAGGATCATTTGGACCATACCACACCTAATAGTGGTGATGATGATTTCCACTATTAAATTCTAGTGTGCCCCATTGTAGTATTATTCCTCATCCAGCCTATTCATAAGGTCACAAAGGCCTGGATATGGAGGAAAAATAATATCATATTAGTCCACAATTCCTGTAACCCAAGGGGTTTCAATGGTGGACGTTCATCCCATTGTTTTCTATAGTGTGGTCCACTTGATATAGATCTGTCTTATTTTTAGTATCAGCCCCAAGGACGAGCTCACCAAATGTATGGATCGTTTAGATAAAACACACGCGGCATGGTGGGCCCACGTCCAATTTGATGGACGGCTGAATATAGAATACATGCATCAAAAGGGGCCCACCGTCCCACCATATGGACGGTGTGGATAAAACCCATACATCACGTGTGGCCCCTCAAAATTGGATGGACGGTAGGGATACAACACACGCATCATGGTGGGGCCGCTCCAATGGATGGACGGCATGGATGTCAGGCTTGCTGCACCGTCCAGCAACTGGACAGTGCAGATATATACATCATGGTATAGTCCACGTAGTGGCCTACTACAATATATATTATATAATATATTATTATATATAAGATAATATTACATATTACATATCTGTAAAGTGGCAGGAGGTGCCCATATCCGTCGTCCAGATCCATCTGGACGGTGTAGACGTTAAGATAAACGTGGGTCCCACTATCAGTGGCCCACTACAACGTTTATATAATATATAATATCTTATATTATATAGTACATACATTATATAGTGTATACACACACACACATGTGTGGGTGTGAAGCTGTGTTAGTGACAGCTTCACACAGTGGCTACTCAAATCTCCTCATAATATTATATTAATAAATAATATTGATTTAAAAGGGAGGTTTCCAGCGTCCAACATTGGATGTATGGACGTGTGGGTGGATAATCTAAAATCAAGGTGGGTCCATACATGTGGCCCACCATAACTTTGGATGAAGCTGATATTTGTCTTGCCTCTACAAATGGTTGGACAGTATGGATATAATAAAGCATCCAACATTGGATGTATGGACATGTGGGTGGATAATTTAAAATCAAGGTGGGTCCATACGTGTGGCCCACCAAAACTTTGGAAGAAGCTGATATTTGTATTGCCTCTATAGATGGTTGGACAGTATGGATATAATAAATAATTTATGGTAGGTCCACATCAACGTGGCCCACTGCCTGGATCAAACTGATACTTGTGTTTTTTCCCTTTATCCAGTTCCATATGGGAAGGACGGTATGGATAACACATCATGGTGGCATTTCCACCGTCCATGGTGTGGATCTAATTATCTCTTCAAGGTGGGCCACAATAGAAAAAAATAGAGAGAGGAAAAGAGAGAGACATGGTGTAGTGGAGGGACCCCACCACTAAGGGCCCCTCATATGAATACAACACATACATCAAATTGGATCCCATCACAAGTGGGCCATTAAATTAAAAATCAACGGTGGATCACCCACCTATTGCACTCCTCCTTAGTCCCTTGGATTCTTATGCTCCTTATCTTCAATTTTAATGGAGGTAGATGATGAATGAATGGTTGAGATAGGAGATGAGAGAGTGAGAAAGTGGGCCACACTTGGATTTGGGAGAGAGGGCTTGGACGTTGGGTGTTGCTTGGGAGGTTTGAGAAATGAGAGAGAGAGAGAGAGAGAGGAAAATAATGTATGAAAAGGATGAATGGAATGATTGTTGTAAGGGATGAGAATGGGAAGGTATGGGTTAGGTTGAAATTTGTGTGAAAGAGGGATGGGTGGAGAGAGAGAGTTGACTTTGGAAATGGGAAGGGATGGGTTGCTTGTATTTGTGGTATGAAGTGTACTTGACTTGATTAATTAATGTGACGGGTTGTAGAGATTCTCTCAGAATTTGCAATGCGCGGCGTTTCGTCAGAATGAACGCGGGCCCACATCTCCTGGCCTGGGGATCGGATCGGTGCGCGAGTCATGGCATTGGAACCGTGACAACGACATAGTTGTTAGAGTATTAGTTTCGAGTCAAGTCGACTCCGATGTGCAAGACTCAGCTTAGGATCCTATACAAATGTCGGATACAGGTCGACGGTTGCCGGAATTCGACTGGAATGACTGTGGAAGCCTATTGAATAATACAGACCATGATACGGACCTCACAGCTTTCTCCTCCTAATAAAAATTTCATCCTCGAAATTTACTATCGCATAAGACAAGGTAAGGGAAGAGGAAGCATCGGCATATTCATACAATAATCAATACCATACAAGGCATAATCATTCTATAAACAAATGGGGATAACACTCTCTAATCTCAGCCTCGCGTTCCCACAATGCCTCATCAACACTATGGTGACCCCTACTGAACCTTAGATCCTGGATCAGAAACGATTAAAACTAGGATACCTTGCAGCCTCTGAATTTTACAAATGATTAATATAACAAGAGTCCTAGGGCCTAGTCACGCGAATCGTTGGTGATTCCTTCTTACGACTGAGGGTCCTGCTAGCTGCATAAAGTCTGCCTTATGCCTGTTGGGGAAGTGTGTGTCTTCTCTGTGGTCTTCATTGCCATGATTGCTACTAGGGTCCCAATGGTAGGAGCTTCTGTCGCTGCTGCTGGTGTTGAAGGTGGGGATACTCCTGCCAATGGTGTCTCGTTTCGCCGCACCCATGACAGATACTGGTGAACTACCTTGGATGTGGTGCTAGGGGTGCTACCGATGCTCGGATGGCTGGGCGATTCCTGTGCCTCTGTGGCTGTCGACGATGCTGCTACTGGGAGTTGCCGAAGGGGGCTTGCCTCTTCCAGTCTCTTCTTTGGTCACGATCCCTCTGTGAACTGACCCACTCGACCTCATAAATCTGGGTCCTCCGTACTACCTCCTCAAAAGTCGAGAGCTCATGCCCAACAACACAGTCTCGGAGACCGTAACATAGGCCGTTCTCGAAACGGCGAGCCTTCCGCTCCTCTTCATCAACCAAACATGGCGCGAATCTGGATAACGCTACAAAATGAGCTGTGTACTACGCCACAGACATGTCTCCCTACACCAAGGTCTCGAACTCTAATGCTTACTATCAATAAAAGTGGCTGGGAAAGTATTGTTGGTCCAATCGGTCTATGAAATCCTTCCATGTCCAGACAAAATCAGGCCCTGTAACATGGGTAACGGAGGTCCACCAGTGCTCGGCCTCACCCGGAGAAGAAATACAGCTAACTGGACCTACTACTGGGTCGTACATGTCATCATGTCAAAAATCTTCTCCACATCAGAGCGTCATCTCTCGGCTGTTGTTGGACCTGGCTAGCCCTGGAAACACGGGGGATCGAGCTATCGGAATTCCCAAAGAAGGATGCTCGTGCGCTCCTGCTCTACCTAGGCTAGTGAAACAATGGGGTGCCTACCTTGCCCCCGAAGGGCGGTCATCACAGCCTGTAACATCTGCTGTAACTAGGAGGCACTCATGGGTACGATCGGATCCGCACCGATCTTAGGTGGAGGAATGACGTCCTCAGGCTGGGGAACAAAGATCTCTGGTGGTGGAGTGGGAGTCGCAAGCTTGCATTGCTCTCCTAGTCGGCATGTCTTATATGAAGGACCAAAGATGCCAATTATCCTTAAATACTCTCGAATACACACACGATGGTGAGCTCTATCAGAAAGTCTCTAAGTTATTCGAACTTGGGGACCTAATCATTCAAAGTTCTCAACATTCATAGAGTGTAGGGTAGCTATCAGCAGATATGTGATGTTATCCTTAGGTATTCACAAGTTATGCTCTGATACCAACTTTTGTCACGCCCCAAACCCAAAAATTGAGCTCACAAAATTTTTGATTACCGAATCTGGTGCTGACAGCCTCCGTAGTTCCCCATTCTTAGCTCTTGGTGCCCATACACCAGATTCTAATCCTGGAATCCTACAAGGAGGATTTTCTAACGTACATTTGTCTCATAAGAAGCATAACCACAAGTTTACCCAAATCACAAAGGCAACATCATCATCACATATCCACTAATATAATCACTTGAATACAATGATGAAAGGAAAAATACATATGTCAAAAATTAAAGCTCTAGAAGACCGCAGCATGCTCCAAGCTCAATGCTGCTGCAACCTAACGCCACCTACACGTATCTATCATGCATAAGCTTTTAGAAAGCTTAGAGGGTGGTATAAGTGTGTGCACAAGATAAGTTCCAAGTATTCAATACAACACCTTAATCATACAATATCAGAATTACTGGCATGAATCATATGATATTAGAGTAAGCGAAAATACTGTAAGCCCATAAAAATATCATCAACCTCATCCAGGATATGCGATGAAAAGACATAGTAAGCTAATGTCATATACTGAGAAAGTAATGTAAATCGACTATGTAATGTGGAAACACAATGAACCAGATATCAGATATTAAGAACGCAATACAATATACAATTCGGAAGAGCTACTAATACCATCAGCCTTATCTAGATCATATAAATAGAGAAATATAACAACCCAAAAGACATATGCCGTGGATGTAATGCGATATGCGGTGTGAATGGAATGATCATGCTGGAGTGTGAAGTTGGGATGATAGTATGTAGTATCGCAAGCTATAGGGTCCATCAAAAGGGACTTCTATCTAAACTAGTCTCATACCTAATTTGGATAGTCAGACTCAATGTGGTAAACTCCTAATCTCAGGTTAGTCACATGCCCCAACCGAAATCCTTGCCATTGTAAATGTACACGTAACAAATAGTTGTGCACCACCAGCCAGAGTGGATAGTGAATGAATGAATGAATGAGTACGCAACTCTTGCTCAATAAGTCCACATATTAGTACTGTACATCTCTGCGATCATCACCGGGGTCTAGTACACTCTACACCAGCTTATCGCCCCATCAAGCGCACAACTGGGTAAGTGGAAGAGACCTCACTATCCGCCTACCAATATTGGGCCTGGCTCATCGATAGAGGACCCATTCATGAGCTGGTCAGACTCAGCCTAGCTATGCCTAGTCTCTTAGGTGGGTAAGGCCACACCCCTTCTCAACCGACCACGAGACTGTGGGAGGCACGACCTACTAGTATATAGCCCTCATGCGCTCATATATATCAACTCGGTCTCGATGTTAGGATGTTCTCTGGTACCAAGAGGGTTTAGGGATTTTCACCCAGGGCCATCTATGACAGCTCGATGCTAGTAATAAAATTTTGGTGTCCCATCTATCCATCCACAACAAAACGGTGGAGGCTACGACCCTGATGTCGCTAGGGCGTACAGTAATCACAACACATAATGCAATATGCATGAGTCATGCAGTCCAATCGTGCATCAATCCTATGCATATTATGCGCTCATGTGCGATAACTTCGCCTATTAGGGAGTCCCAAAAAAAATATCTGTACTATGGCATATGCAACGGTAAATCACATCTCATTATAAACATGCAGATGATGCATATGGGCATGTATCATGATGCTATTCTATCACATACTCATAATCGGTATCAATAACCAGCATCAACAATCAGCTTAGACAATGTGGATATTTAACCAACATTATCCCCAAGGAATGGCCCACATAGTGCCTAACATATAATGGACCCATGACCTCACACTAGGGCCTAATATACAACACCATGGGTGTCACTTGAGAGCTTAAAACACATCACGATGGGCCTCTCTCATGGGCCTAATATATATCACAATGGGTTCCATCTCCTAGCCCTCAAATGCACCATAATGGGCCTCATCATATAGGCCTTATATACATCACATTAGGACTTAAACACAAGCTGAATACACATCATGATGGGCCAGAACTATGGGTTGCATATACATCATATGGGTCTCGACAATCGACCTCGGCAATCGAAATCGGCCTAGATAATCAGAATCGGCCTTAATAATCAGAATCAGCCTTAATAATCAGAATCAGCCTCGACAATCGGAATCGGCCTCGGCATTCGGAATCAGCCTTGATAATCGGAATCAGCCTCGACAATCAGAATCGACCTCAACAATCGGCCTCAATAATGGGCCTAAGGGAAGGTCACAATGTGGACATTTAACCATCATTGCCAATCAATGTAGATATTTAACCAACATTGCCCCCAAGGAGTGGCCCACATAGGGTCGAATATATAGTGGCCTCATGGCCTCACTTATGGGTAATATACGCATCACATTGGGCCTCACTCATGGGCCCCAAATACATTAAATGGGCTAAATCAAATGGGTCATCTCAAACGGGCCAAATCATATGGGCCGAATCAAATGGGCCAAGTCAAATGCGTCGTATCAAATGGGTCGAGTCAAATGGGTCATATCAAATGGGCTAAGTCAAATGGTTTAGATCAAATGGGCCAGGTCAAATTAGTTGTATCAAATGGACCGATTCAAATGGGCCAAGACCAACTACACTATTCATCTATAGTTAGAGATCATTTTAGAGCATTGTAAAAAAAATGAATCATATCCAAAGGATCATTTGGACCATACCACACCTAACAGTGGTGATGATGATTCCCACTATTAAATTCCAGTGGTCCCCACAGTTGTATTATTCCCCATCCAACCTATTCATAATGTCACAAAGACCTGGATATGGAGGAAAAACAATGTTATATTAGTCCACAATTCCTGTAACCCAAGGGGTTTCAATGATGGATGTTCAGCCCACTGTTTTCTGCACTGTGGTCCACTTGATATAGATCTGTCTTATTTTTAGTATTAGGCCCAAGGATGAGCTCACCAAATGCATGGATGGTTTAGATAAAATACACGCGGCATGGTGGGCCCACATCCAATCTGATGGATGGCTGAATATAGAATACATGCATCAAAAGGGGCCCATCGTCCCACCATATGGACGGTGTGGATAAGACCCATACATCACGTGTGGCCCCTCAAAATTGGATGGATGGTAGGGATACAACACAGGCATCATGGTGGGGCCACTCTAATGGATGGAGGTATGGATGCCAGGCTTGCTGCACTGTCCAACAATTGGATGGTGCAGATATATACATCATGGTATGGTCCAGTAGTGACCTACTATAATATATATTATATAATATATTATTATATATAATATAATATTACATATTACATATCTGTAAAGTGGCAGGAGGTGCACATATCCACCATCCAGATCCATCTAGATGGTGTAGACATTAAGATAAAGGTGGGTTCCATGATCAGTGGCCCACCACAACATTTATATAATATACAATATATTATATTATATAGTACATACATTATATAGTATACACACACACACACACACACACATATATACGTGTGTGTGTGTGTGTGAGTGTGAAGTTGTGTCGGTGACAGTGTCCAGCGTCCAGGGATGCTAGAAGGCCTAGATGAAAGGGGCCCACCTAATACACTAAGCCCTGTATGAATGGACGGTTTGGATGTAACATATACATCACAGTGGCTACTCAAAGCTCCTCGTAATATTATATTAATAAATAATATTGATTTAAAAGGGAGGTTTCCAGCGTCCAACCTTGGACGTATGGATGTGTGAGTGGATAATCTAAAATCAAGGTGGGTTCATACATGTGGCCCACCACAACTTTGGATGAAGCTGATATTTGTCTTGCCTTTATAAATGGTTGGACAATATGGATATAATAAATAATTTATGGTGGGTCCACATGAGCATGGCCACCACTTTGATCAAACCGATACTTGTGTTTTTCCCTTATCCAAGTCTGTATGGGAAGGACGGTGGGATTTCCACCGTCCATGGTGTGGATTTAATCATCTCTTCAAGGTAAGCCACAATAGAAAAAAAAATAGAGAGAGGGAAAGAGAGAGCGACACAGTGTAGTGGAGAGACCCCGCCATTAAGGGCCCCTCATATGAATACAGCACATACATCAAATTGGATCCCACCACAAGTGGGCCATTAGATTAAAAGTCAACAGTGGATCACCCACCTATTGCACTCCTCCTTGGTCCCTTGGACTCCTATGCTCCTTATCTTCAATTTTAATGGAGGTAGCTGATGAATGAATGGTTAAGATGGGAGATGAGAGAGTGGGAAAGTAGGCCACACTTGGATTTGGGAGAGAGGGCTTAGGCGTTGGGTGTTACTTGGGAGGTTTGAGAAATGAGAGAGAGAGAGAGAGAGAGAGAGAGAGAGAGAGAGAGAGGGAAATAATGGATGAAAGGGATGGATGAAATGGTTGTTGTAAGGGATGGGAATGAGAAGGTATGGGTTGGGTTGAAATTTGTGTCAAAGAGGGATAGGTGGAGAGAGAGAGTTGACTTTGGAAATGGGAAGGGATGGGTTGCTTGTACTTGTGGTATAGAGTTACTTGACTTGACTTGATTGATTGATTGATTGATTGATGTGATGGGTTGTAGAGATTCTCTCAGAATTCGCAACGCGCGTCGTTTCTTCGAAATGAACGCGGGCGTACATCTCCTGGCCTGGGTATCAGATCGATACGTAAGTCACGATATTGGAACTGCGGCGACGACACGGTCACTAGAGTACAAGTTTTGAGTCAAGTCGACTCTGATATGTAGGACTCGGTTTAGGATTGTGCGCAAACATCGGATACAGGTCAAGGGTTGCTAGAATTCGACCAGAATGACCGCAGAAGCCTATGGAACAGTACGGGTTATGATACGGACCTCACAGTGCACCTGCAGTGCACTAGACCAATAGTCGGGTCAACCTTTGTTTGACCCGATGAAAGCTGGAAATGGGAAGGAATCCTTCCTCTTTTTCCCTTCAGTGCACCGTTTAAACTGACTGTGTTCGTCCGTGATGAAGTTGGCCCACCGTGACCAGTCATTCAGATGATCTGAACCATCTATCATGTTTAGAAAGGGGATCTGACCAAAACTAAGCTTTTTCCTCACCATAAGTCGTGGGTACACATGCACAATTTCTGGTGCAAACAGTTCACATGGGATGGTTTTCGAAAATGGAAACTCTACGTTATTCCTAAGCTGGCTACGCACATGCAGATTCTACCTCAATCTTAGACCTCCACCTCAGCGAATCCCTGCCTTACAATCCACGTAGACTCTAGGGTTTTCTTTACAACAAGAGAGCCGCCGCAAGTGGAAACCTATTCCCATTTGAAAAACATCAACGACCGTCCATTTAGGGGGTCCCACATTGTTCATAGGCCTAATCCAAGCCTTCCATTTGCCTCTGATCAGTGGATTAGCCATCCAACAATGACCCACCATTAAAGGCCGAGTCATCTCCTTCGTTGAATGAAAGAACCTATCATCCATAAGTGGACCCCATCTCCTGATTAGAGTCATCCATCCGATGGGCCATAATGTCCAAAATACATCCATACCTTTGAATTTCAACCATGTAATTAGAACTAGGTTAATGCTCTAAAAAATTACCACTAAACCACCGTTAAAACGCATTTGGCTGTAACTAATCCAGCAATTAGTTGCGGCCGAACCTTCAAGAACGAGATTAAGGAGACCTATATAAGGCTAAGGTTAGGGCAACTGATGCTAAAAATAGAAAAAGGCAACTGATGCTAAAAATAGAAAAAGGAAAGATGTAAGAAAAGGAGAGGAAAGGCGCCGTCTATCATGCCGCATGAGATTGAGTCGACTCGGTTCGAGTCGTTACGAGTTAAGGCGAGCCGTGCTCAGTCCAGTTGCTGGATAGGAATTTTAGTAGGAGTAGATGAAGAGAATGTAGAAAAGAAGAGAAAGTAGGAAAGAAAGAAGGAAAAGAAGAAGAAGTGAGGGAGAGAACCAAGTCGCCCACTAGCTGCCCCATTACTGCCGAGTCCATCTGTCTGAGTCTCGTCTCCAATGTCATATAGAAATAGTAGTAGAAGAAGAAGAAAATAAGGAAGAGAGATGGGTTTGAGAGAGGAAGAGAGGGAATGAATAGAAAATGTGTGAAAAAGCTGAGTTTTGGGAGCTCGACTTGCTGTCGAGTCAGGTTGCAGCCACGAGTTCTGCGACTCAGTGAGTCACTTGGGGTGCCAATTCTTAACTCTAGGCTTAAGTTCAGGTCGATGGGCAAATCCTTCAGAGAAAGGAATAGAGAAAAGTGAAAAGAAGAAGATCAGAGGGGAGAGTGTTGTTGCCGAGTTGGGTTTATTCAACTCAATGAAGTCAAATTGTACCATGACTCATCTAAGTAAGATAATTTCAAAGTTTTAGTTTAAATTCCAATATAGAAATCTTTTAAATTCCAATTTAGTTTTAGTTAAACTATGTTGATCTAATATTGGAGTTCGAATAATCCTCTAGGTCATAGACTCATATTTAAATTCTACACTACATAAATCTTCAAGTGTAATCTTAGGGAATGGTGACGCAATCTAACTGAACAAATAGTCTATATTACGGTAGGATTGGATTCGTGAACATGCGTAACCAATTCTGACAACACAGGAAGTTAATTTGACTCTTGGAAGGTGAGGATCACTCTTCAAGCTTTTTCCACATCTTGATAATTAGCCCTGCTATTTTTCTTTGCGCATTTATCTCATTAATTAGTTAATGTAATGAATTGCTTTTATGAATTTTGATTGATTAAGATAATTGGTGAATTGGATTCAATGTGAATTAAATGCCTCAAATCTAATCTAAAATGTATGCTTTAGATGTGCATGTGATATCCCAATATTATTATACATGATTTAGTTTACATCCATAATTACTTGATAGTGTTTTTAGGAAAATTCTCGAACTAGTGGCCACCTATATTATGGATTAAATAAATTTTCGTTATAGACTTATGATCTTGTGGACCATTTGTGCCTACATGGCTTTTGGGGGAATAATCCCTTCTTATCGTAATATTAAATGGGATATTTGCCCTTGTGGCTTTTAAGGAACAATTACCTCATGTGGTTTTAATTGATTGGCTCTGTATAACTTTGCGATAGTAAGTCCCACTTGTAGAACTATAATTGGCCACTAGTTGAGTAGGTTACCTTTAAAACATCCTGTTTGTTAGTCTCATGGGCCAGGGATGGTGGAATGAGACACTATGCCTGAGCTGTCGGCCTGTGTTGGGTGACCAACCCTCCATAGTGACCTTTGAGCTTTCCTAGATTGATTGTTTGAAATTGAAATAACAATGGTTGGGCTAATCATGCATTTTCATGGCATGCGGTCTTGTTCGGGGGGTTAGTTCACCTTAGGCATACCTTTGTATATTTTTCCGGGTGACTAATTTCCCTTGGGTAATCTATATATTAATATGGTCTTTTCTGGGTGGTTAGTTCGCCTTGGGCGTACCTTTGTGTACTTTTCTAGGTGACTAATTCTCCTTGGATGATTTATATATTATTATGGTCTGTTCTGGGTGGTTAGTTCGCCTTGGGCGTACCTTTGTGTACTTTTCCGGTGCTAATTCTCCTTGGGCGATCTATATATCTAAGGTCTTTTCCAGGTGGTTAGTTCACCTTGGGCGTACCTTTGTGTACTTTTTCGGGTGACTAATTCTCCTTGGGAGATCTATATTATATGGTCTTTTTCGGATAGCTAGTTCTCCTTGGGTGTACCTTTGAGTATTTTTTCGGGTGATTAATTCTCCTTGGACGACCTCCTTGCATAGTCTTTTCTGAGTGGCTAGTCTCCTTGGGTGAACATTTGAGTATTTTCTGAGTGGGTAGTTCTCCTTGGGTGAATTTTTACCAGATGGATGTACATTCCCAGGTCTGTGAGCATATGCATCCATCCATGCATTTAAACAAGATCATCTTTGTGAAATTTATTTAATAAATGTGTATCTAATGAACCTTATCTGATTTTCATGATAATCATTGTGTAATATTTGTTATACATTTTGTTAACTATGCTTAATTATCTTAATGTTACAATAAATCTTGAGGGGTATACCTCACTACGATAGCCATTGACGCTATCGAACCGTATTCAATGTGCATAAGGCATAAATGATGTGCATACTGGCGTTCATGTGGATTAAGGAACTAGAGGACCTTGCGACTCTCTTTCCTGACTTTAGTTTATTTTAATTTATACTACTATATTTGTAATAAGTTAAGACATTGGTTTGTATAAGTTTTTGGGTGACCACTTGGGATCTTGGTTATGTATATTTGGACTCCCTTTTATACTAGAATTGCTTATACTTTGCTAGCTTATTAACTTTGATAATAAATAAAAAAATGTACGTGAAATTTGAGTTATAGTTAAAGGGCGATACACGGGTTTTCGAAAGACAAGTAGTGTACTCGGGTTTTGAGAACCGGGGTGTTACACTAGGGCACTAGCGGGCTATATGATAGTATAGAGAAGGAACCCTTTTCGGATCCTTAGGTATTTTAGGTAAGGCAACCTAGGCCCATCCTTGGCATAAGGAGAGTTCATCCTGACCGTAAACAGAAGGGTCCGTGCTATTAGATTTGGTATATCCACAGTTGAGGACTGACCCTCATGTTATGGATCTACTGTCCATCTATGGACCCCGCCTTGTATGAAGGCCAGTTATCGATACCGATTATGAGTATGTGATAGTATAGCATTATGATTGTATGAGGCCCTTATGTGAGGAATGATTGTGATGTATGAGGCTCCTTGTGACCATGTGAGGCCCATTGAGATTGTATGAGGTCCATTGTCATTATATGAGGCCCATTGTGATTATGTGAGACCTATTGTGATTGTATGAGGTCGATTATATGCATAGGGCCCATTGCATGTCTGAAGCCTAATTGTGATGCGTGAGGCCCACCATGTGTGTGTGTGAATATGTGCACACCACTCATTCATTTACACGGGCCATGGGTTGCCGCAACAGCCTCCGTAGTACCCCATTCTCGGCTCCTGAAGTAGGTTCCGATCCTGGGATCCTACAAGGAGGATTTCCATCACCATATAACCATTTCTTATACGTGCATACCCTAGATCATAACATGTTAATATGAGAATAAAAATGGCACATATCACAAAATCCACTAAGAATTTGAACTTATACAAGTTTACATAAGGTCCAAAAGGACATACATAAGATAATAGAAGAAAGAAAAGAAGGATGCAATACTGGGTCCTCAAGCTCAGCTCTAATCCAAGCTCTGCTACTTTGGCGCCTACCTAGAGTCTCCCGCACGCATCAATCGTGCATAAGCTTATAGAAGCTTAGAGGGTGGTGTAAGTGTGTGATAATAATGCACAGAAGAATACTAGGAGATACAGGAAGGAGACATGCTTAATGAGAATATCACTAACCTTACCAAGGCTTATCATGAATATGATGCAATGAGTACTGGACGCCATACCAAGGCAATGCATGAAGGGGCTTACATAACCAAAACTAATGCGATGCAAGTAATGCCGTGCTCATAACCAAACCATATGTCAAGTATATTTCCAATCATAAGGAAATCACCGGGTCCATTACACTGCTGGATGTCGCTCTCCAGACCCGCACAGCCAAACGAGCGTAAGAGACCTCACTACCCGCCCGTGGACAACCAATCACCAGCAAGGCCCGACGGTAGCGGACCCATTCACGAGCTGGTCGAACTAACCTAGCAATGCCCTCTTACATCAAGGCTAGTAAGGCCACACCCCTATCCAACCGACTATACGACAGTGGGAGTCGCGGCCTAATGGTATAAGGCCCTCGTGCGCTCATATATTCCACTCGGTCACGGTGTTGGAGCAGATCCTTGGTACCATAGAAGTTTTGAAAATTTCACCCATGGGCATCCTATGCACCCGGTATGCTCAAGTAACATTTCCGGTGTCCAAACATGGCCATCCACGATGTATCTGTGGAGGCTACAACCCTGATGAAGCAAGGGTGATAATGCTCATATATTATGCAATGCTAGATGCATGAATCACACAATCAACTATGCATCAATTCCAAGCATCCAACATGCTCAAGAGGGACTATTACGTCCCTCGGGAAGACAGCATGTAATGCCCAATGGCACAATCATAACCACACACACAGTGTCATCCAAGCATACAATGATGCACATGGGCCATGAAGATGGGTCTAGGCGCATTATGCGGTGATATACAAAGTAAATTACATTCCTCCTATCCAAGAAGGAATCAAGACTAGGTACTTAGACAATATCCATAAGGAATCCCACCTCTAGTGGGGGCCCATTTACCTGGGGTAGCCCACAAGACTAAGCATACAACTACGGGTCTAAGTAATATAGAAATGAGCCTAGCAACTGTCTAAGATAAGTATCCAATCACTTTTAAATACAACCAGACCTAGAGGGGTCCATAATGGGGACATTTAACCACCATTCCCCAAAAAGGCATATCTACCATGAACTATATGGATAAAAGGCCCAAGGCCTACATTTAAGATAAAAATAAAAGTAACCACATACATATATTCCTCATAATAGGCCATAAAAAGATATAATACCACTTTTAACAACATGGGCTCTAAGAGGAGAATTAAGGCCCAAGGCCCAATTCCCAATGGCCATAGAATCCATGCATTAAGTTGGACTTGGTGGGCAGCCCGCGTACACAATATACGGCCCAAAAATAGGTTTAAGTTTGGATGAAATGGGCCCCACTACATCAGCCCAATAATTAGTAATTTAAGTAGGCAACCGAGGGCCCAATACTATCCTTACCTCAGCCCACAAGTCCATCAAAATGGTGGAAGTCGGCCCAATGTATGGTTGGGCCAAGCTGGGATGTCCCTGCCCAATCTGGGCTCACTAGATGTCCCAAAATTCTGATCTTAAGATGGGGTCCTCATAAGATCACTAAAAGTGACCTAAAGAATGCACTGATTAAGCCCAAGGATTATAAGAAAGCATAAGCATGTAACACGTACACAAGTTCTCAATATGGTGAGCCCCACAGTTAAATAAAGTTGTAACCATAAAATTGTACATTGAAGGCCCTTTGATAAACTTTTGGCCCGTTTGACTTCCTGGGCCTGCTAAGGTCCAGAAATTAGTTGAGTATGTGGAAATAATCTCATGAAGGCCAACTATACTCACCGGGAAACCCCACCAGATGGAGAGTGTGTATATAACATGAAAAGATCAAGTGGGCCTGCTACTGGATTGTGAGTCCAACAGCAACCCAAGGCAGAGAGTGCTTCCACAATCGGGCGATCCAAGGCTTGAACGGCCTAGACCAAACATGCATTAAGGTCGGTTCTACATACATGCACATTGAGCCTTAAATAAATAGCCTAAAGTCTATGGTGGGCCTTTAACCACCCATAGAGAAACCTATGAGCTTACCTTAGGATCACCCAGGAGGACATCCAACCTCAACTGGTTTCCAAGAGGTAGCTCACCACTACCCATATAATGAAAGATCTAAGGCCTAAGCAATGCATAGACTAGTAGGCCATACACCAAGCCCAACTCATAAGCCATATAGTGGGCCCTCAAGTAAGGTTTGGGCCCAACCACAAAGGTCATAATTCCACCTATTGTGGTGGGCTTCATGGGCAGCCTAGTAATTCATTTACATGGGCAAGTTTCACATTTAACACAAGTGAGTTGGGCCTCACTTTTGGCCTAAGTACAAGGTCAGTTTAGTGGGCAGCCAAGGGCCCGACTTCTTGTGTATCATTGCCCCTAAGCCCATCACAATAGATAGGAGAGTATAGGCCCAAGATCAATGGGCCTATCCAAAAGAACTGAGTCCACAAGGCCTACTTGCTAACACAAACATGCATATACTATATCACATAATGGGCCCTAAAGAAATGGCCCAAAACAAAAATCATCCAATTCATACATTATGGTGGGCTTGAGGGCAGCCCATAAACCCAAGAATACACATAGGCAAGGCCTATACTGACAGTGTGGGCCTTGCCACATCAGCCCAAAGACTTAACAAGGCCCTCCACAATATACATTTATATGGGCCCCACAAGTCAGCCCATAATTAAGCATTTCATGAGGGCATCACGGCTAATAAATACACACGGTCAGCCTGTAGATGGCTCATTGGGCCCGTGAAACAATAAGGTCAGGCCCTACACGATCTTGGGCTCAAGAAATAGGTTTCCAGCCCATTGGGCCTATAAACTACCAAAAATCTGGTTAAGGCTAACCCACAACATCACCACAAAGGTGAGCCTTAAGAGCCACTAATTATGCCCAAAAATATCTAAGGAAATAAGGCAAGGAGTGTGTGCAACACTCCCTTAAATCTGGTGGGCCACAACAGCTCCAAAGCAACCAACTATGGAGCAAATTTGGGCCCCTTGTTGGAATTCCAGCCCACCCACTTCCTGGGCCTGCTAGAAATCCAGAAATTTATGTAATTCAGATGGGTTACTGGCCCATGGTGACCCACACATATCAGTGGGTCCCACCAGATGAGAGGGGAATGCACAACACACATTAGAAGTAGGCCATGCTGCTGGAATACAGGCCCAACAACAGCCCAAGGTAGGGGCGTCCCGTGATGGGTAGTCCTACGGGCCTGAGTATCTGGCCCAAAACTGACCCAAGTTTGCAGGCCATACCACGATCAGTACAGGGGCCCGATGGCCATGAAAATTTACAAGATGGTCCTCCCATAGGTGGACCACGAATCCTCAAAATTTTGTGATTTTTGGATGGTCAGAAGTATTTTAATTAATTTAAATAAAACATACCATCAAGAAAATCTGGTGAATCAGGACACCTGAACGTGGTGAGCCAGTCCAGCACTTGCCACGGTGTGCACAGGGCTCCATTGGCCCCAAACATTTGTAGGTGAGTCTCACCATGGGTGGAACACCTCTCTGTAAATTTTCATAATTTTAGGATACTCAAAACTATTTCAATTAATTTAAAGAATATAATCTATCCAGGGTGAAATATTGCTGGAATATAACTGTCCTGAATTTGGGCCATCCAATGGGTGGGTTCTGGGCCTCCAAAATTCCTGAAATTTGGACCCAAGGTCCCGCATCAAGCCTAAAATAAGTTAAAATCCATAAATATGGCCCACCTTCTTAGAAATTATTTTTTTTAATATTATTTTTATGGGACTATGCTGCTGGACTGCACAGCAGAAATTTCTGGCAGTCCAGTATGTTGGCCCACCCTTTTGGATGCCCAAATAGGATTCCTTGGCCCTGAAATTGTGTGGATAGGTCCTACCATGGGTGGGACACCTCCCTACAAAAATTTAGGATTTTTGGGATAGTATAAATATTTTATTTAACTCATGCAATTTATGGATAGCAAGGTCCATATTTTTATTTTCCTGCTGCAGCAATGGTGTTGTCCCTAACTTTAGCACCCCATTTGAGTGGGCCCAGGTCTACGTAAGTTTGGAAAATTACAAGGCCAACCTTCCTATACTAGTATACATTATGGTGGGGTCCACAAAGGTGGCCCAGCATTTCAAAATCAGGCTGATATTTATGAGTTTCCATCAAACTGTGTTTCTTGACAGTCCAGAAAAATCTGGACCGTCCACCCTCCTTGGCCCACCCTTTTGGGTGATCAAATAGGGACATTTGAAGCTGAGGTTTAGCATACTTTTAGGTGGGGTCCATACCTCAAAGAGAAGTCTAAGAAATCAGGAAAAAGGAGACCACAAACAAGGCCTACAACACATACATTACAACATAAAAATTCCAGCAATCTGGACAGCAACATGTTGCTGTCTAGATCAGCCCAAAAATTTAATAAATGGGAAATAAATCATAGATTCCACAAGGTGGGGTCCACCCTGATGTGTCACACAACTCCCAGGCCCAGCACCTCCCCAAGAAAATCCATAAAATCAGGCCCAAAGGCTTTCCAAATCAAGCAGCAAAACTAGGCAGCACAGTTGGGCCTGGGTGTCCAACAACTTGGGCCTGGATGTCCCAAAATTTAAAAATTCTGGTTGCATGGCACATCAGGTGGGCCACATAATCATTACATCCAAACCATAGAAAGTGGAGAAGAGAAGAATAAAGGAAATCTCATCAAGATGGGGTCCATGGAGAATGGCCCCATCAAGATCACATGCATGCAAGAGATGGATAAAAAAAAAACTTATCCAAGGAGTGGTGGACCTTCACCATTGATGTGGTGAGTCCTACACTCTCCATATGATGCAACAAAAGATCTATGACAATAAGAACCATGCAATCTATCCTACATGCTCACCCACTTGTTGGATCTTCAAGATTCTTCAACCACCATGCTCCTTAAGCTTCAAGGAAGGGGGTTCAATGGTGATGATGGATCTTTGATGGTTAGATCTAGGGGAGAAGAAGAGGATAGAGGGCTGGAAAATTCAGCAATGGAGGACATTTGCAAAGAGGAGAAGAGAGAAATGAAGAAAGAGAGAGGGAGATGAGAGAGTTTCTAAGGTTGAAATGATTGCTTTCTTAGAAAAAGATGAATTTTTGAAAAGAGAAATAATCATTGCTCATGGGATAGGGTGGCTCATCATTGCCTAGAGAAGCTAATCTCATCATGGTTTTCTTGAGAAAAGAAGCCATCATTGCTAGGCTAAAGGTGGCTTACATTGGGAATAGTGCACATGGGGAAATGTGCAATCAGGTGGGTCCCACCAAAAATGCAATCAACGGTCCAAATAATGCGCGGCCCATAACTTTTGATGGACATGCCGGATTTACGCATGAGACGCGGCACTGGAATCGCGGCGACGATGCGGTCGGAATGGCATAGGTCTTGGGTCAATCCGAGTCGGGTCTACGTGACCAAACTCGAGGGTGACCGCAATCACTATCCGAAGGTCGCGGGTCGCCGAAATTTGACCGGTAGGACCGCGGGACCAAAATACACGAGATGCATACTCACACACACACATGCAAACATGTGAACTCGGGTCAGGTCTCACAATCCTCCCCACCAACAAAGAAATTTCGTCCTCGAAATTGACAAAACTGAGACAACAAAATGCATAAGCATCCTCATATATATCAATCGTCAATCAAAGGAAGGAAATGCAAGAAATACAAGCAATCAATCATCAAACGAATAGGGATAATGCTCTTTAATCTCGGCCCAACAACTAGGAGATCTGCACGGTCTACCATAACGTGCCTCAAAAGGAGCCATGCAGTCTCACTATCTCCTCAATAAACACCTTGCAAGCCGATCCATAGACCAGGAAGCACGCACTGGAATGAAATGAGCCGACTTCGTCAGACGATCAACGATAACCTAGATGGTATCGTGCCTGTGCTAAGTCCTTGGCAAACTTACGATGAAATCCATCGATATGTGCTCCCACTTCCATTCTGAAACACTCAACAGCTGCAAGGGACTAGGGGTCTCAGATGATAGGCCTTAACACGCTGGTAAGCATCACACTCGGCCACAAAACTAGCAACTAGGAAAAAATACTGGCTTGACAACAAAACAAGCCAACAAGCTCATCATCAGCAATACAAAACTATTCAGCGGGCAAGAACATCTCACCAACCAAAATGGAACACGATAATATCATCGGCCTAACACAGCGATCTTTCCAAAAATGTCGATACTGAGAATCCTCTACGGCAGACTCTAATAGCAATCTGATCGAACAAAAGCCCTTGGATACAAAAGGGGTACGATGCACCAAAACATAAGACATACATAGGGAGACAAGAAAAATACCCATAACGACTCCCCTAATAACTAAGGGTCCTGCGAAGTTGCGCAAAATCAAGCTTGAGGTGGCTGGGAAGGTGTCTGCCCCCTCTGCATCTGCGGTCTCTACTGTTGTCGGGGTCTACATTGCAGTCTCGGCTGCTGTCGAGGTCTTGGTGGCGGGAGCCACTGTCGCTGCCGCAAGGGAAGAGGGCACTCACGCCTCTGATGCCCTGTCTGCCCACATCCATAGCAAATGCCAATAAATACCCTAGAAGAAGATGCTGCTGCATGCGATGCTGATGCTCTGGTGGCTCGATAGGCTATGCACCTCTGCTGCTGTCTACGCTGCCGGGAGCTACCAGAGGGGGCCTGCCTCTTCCGGCCTCTCCTCTGATCACGATCCCTCTGCGAACTAGTCCACTTGGCCTCGCCCTGAAGTAATACATCGTCATCGGGGCTCGCTGCGAAGTCAAATCTTGCAAAAGGGGGCTTACACGCTCTTGCTCTGCCTGTCCAGGTGCCTCAGGAACGTGTCGACGGGTCTAAATAACATCAGTAATGACTTGTATCAACTGTTGGAGATGATCAGCTCCTACAGGAATCGTCAAATAAGCAGGGGTAGCACTAGCCTCTGGCGGAGGCACATGTATGGCGGGAGCCTCAGGAATAAGTACAATGGGCTCCAGAGGGGAAACAGGAATCTCAGGTGGTGGAGTAAAAGTCACTCGGATCACCGGAGCAGAAAGAGAACCATGTCCATGGGCACCACGGCCACGGGCTCCTCGACTAGACGACATGGTCTACAGAAAGAACAAAGGTAATGGAAACCTAGGAATTAGAATCCTTGAAGGCTCAAACGGAATGAGGGAAATGCACTCGGGACACTACTTGTCCTAAGATTGTAGCAGATATGTGATGTTATCCCTAGTTATTCCAAAATTACTTGCTATGCTCTGATACCAACTCCTGTCACGCCCCAGACTCGGTAACCAGATTCACAAGGAACCAGATGGCCGGTTCTGGCCGCAACAGCCTCCGTAGTACCCCATTCTTGGCTCCTGAAGCAGGTTCCGATCCTGGGATCCTACAAGGAGGATTTCCATAACAATATAACCATTTCCAATACGAGCATACCCAAGATCATAACAAGTAAATCTGAGAATAAAAATGGCACATATCACAAAATCCACTAAGAATTTGAACTTATACAAGTTTACATAAGGTCCAAAAGGACATACATAAGATAATAGAAGAAAGAAAAGAAGGATGCAATACTGGGTCCTCAAGCTCAGCTCTAATCCAAACTCTGCCACTTTGGCGCCTACCTAGAGTCTCCCGCACGCATCAATCGTGCATAAGCTTATAGAAGCTTAGAGGGTGGTGTAAGTGTGTGATAATAGTGCACAAGAATAATAGGAGATACAAGAAGGAGACATGCTCAATGAGAATATCACTAGCCTTACCAAGGCTTATCATGAATATGATGCAATGAGTAATCTGGACGCCATACCAAGGCAATGCATGAAGGGGCTTACATAACCAATACTAATGCGATGCAAGTAATGCCAGTGCTCATAACCAAACCATATGTCAAGTATATTTCCAATCATAAGGAAATCACCGGGTCCATTACACTACGGAATGACTGCCGCTCTGACCCCGCACAGCCAAACGAGCGTAAGAGACCTCACTACCCGCCCGTGGACAACCAATCACCAAAGGCCCGACGGTAGCGGACCCATTCACGAGCTGGTCGACTCGGCCTAGCAATGCCCTCTTACATCAAGGCTAGTAAGGCCACACCCCTATCCAACCGACTACACGACAGCTGGGAGTCGCGGCCTAATAGTATAAGGCCCTCGTGCGCTCATATATTCCACTCGGTCACGGCGTTGGAGCAGATCCTTGGTACCATGGAAGTTTTGGGAATTTCACCCATGGGCATCCTATGCACCCGGTATGCTCAAGTAACATTTCCTGTGTCCAAACATGGCCATCCACGATGTATCTAAGGAGGCTAAAGCCCCTGATGAAGCAAGGGTGATAATGCTCATATTATGCAATGCCAGATGCATGAATCACACAATCAACTATGCATCAATTCCAAGCATCCAACATGCTCAAGAGGGAATATTACGTCCCTCGGGAAGACAACATGCAATGCCCAATGGCACAATCATAACCACACACACAGTGTCATCCAAGCATACAATGATGCACATGGGCCATGAAGATGGGTCTAGGCGCATTATGCGGTGATATACAAAGTAAATTACATTCCTCCTATCCAAGAAGGAATCAAGACTAGGTACTTAGACAATATCCATAAGGAATCCCACCTCTAGTGGGGGCCCATTTACCTGGGGTAGCCCATAAGACTAAGCATACAACTACGGGTCTAAGTAATATAGAAATGAGCTTAGCAACTGTCTAAGATAAGTATCTAATCACTTTTAAATACAACCGGACCTAGAGGGGTCCATAATGGGGACATTTAACCACCATTCCCCAAAAAGGCATATCTACCATGAACTATATGAATAAAAGGCCCAAGGCCTACATTTAAGATAAAAATAAAAGTAACCACATACATATATTCCTCATAATAGGCCATAAAAAGATATAATACCACTTTTAACAACATGGGCTCTAAGAGGAGAATTAAGGCCCAAGGCCCAATTCCCAATGGCCATAGAATCCATGCATTAAGTTGGACTTGGTAGGCAGCCCGCGTACACAATATACCCCAAAAATAGGTTTAAGTTTGGATGAAATGGGCCCCACTACATCAGCCCAATAATTAGTAATTTAAGTAGGCAACCGAGGGCCCAATACTATCCTTACCTCAGCCCACAAGTCCATCAAAATGGTGGAAGTCGGCCCAATGTATGGTTGGGCCAAGTTGGGGTCCATGCCCAATCTGGGCTCACTAGATGTCCCAAAATTCTGATCTTAAGATGGGGTCATCATAAGATCTCTAAAAGTGACGTAAAGAATGCAGTGATTAAGCCGAATGATTATAAGAAAGCATAAGGATGTAACACGTTCACAAGTTGTCAATATGGTGAGCCCCACAGCTAAATAAAGTTGTAACCATAAAATTGTACATTGAAGGCCCTTTGATAAACTTTTGGCCCGTTTGACTTCCCTGGGCCTGCTAAGGTCCATAAATTAGTTGAGTATGTGGAAATAATCTCATGAAGGCCAACTATACTCACCGGGAAACCCCACCAGATGGAGAGTGTGTATATATCATGAAAAGATCAAGTGGGCCTGCTACTGGATTGTGAGTCCAACAGCAACCCAAGGCAGAGAGTGCTTCCACAATCGGGCGATCCAAGGCTTGGACGGCCTGGACCAAACATGCATTAAGGTAGGTTCTACATACATGCATATTGAGCCTTAAATAAATAGCCTAAAGTCTATGGTGGGCCTTTAACCACCCATAGAGAAACCTATGAGCTTACCTTAGGATCACCCAGAAGGACATCCAACCTCAATTGGTTTCCAAGAGGTAGCTCACCACTACCCATATAATGAAAGATCTAAGGCCTAAGCAATGTGTGGACTAGTAGGCCATACACCAAGCCCAACTCATAAGCCATATAGTGGGCCCTCAAGTAAGGTTTGGGCCCAACCACAAAGGTCATAATTCCACCTATTGTGGTGGGCTTCATGGGCAGCCTAGTAATTCATTTACATGGGCAAGTTTCACATTTAACACAAGTGAGTTGGGCCTCACTTTTGGCCTAAGTACAGGGTCGGTTTAATGGGCAGCCAAGGGCCCGACTTCTTATGTATCATTGCCCCTAAGCCCATCACAATAGATAGGAGAGTATAGGCTCAAGATCAATGGGCCTATCCAAAAGAATCGAGTCCACAAGGCCTACTTGCTAACACAAACATGCATATACTATATCACATAATGGGCCCTAAAGAAATGGCCCAAAACAAAAGTCATCCAATTCACACATTATGGTGGGCTTGAGGGCAGCCCATAAACCCAAGAATACACATAGGCAAGGCCTATACAATGTGGGCCTTGCCACATCAGCCCAAAGACTTAACCAGGCCCTCCACACTATACATTTATCTGGGCCCCACCAGTCAGCCCATAATTAAGCATTTCATGAGGGCATCACGGCTAATAAATACACACGGTCAGCCTGTAGACGGATCATTGGGTCCGTGAAGCAATAAGGTCAGGCCCTACACGATCTTGGGCTCAAGAAATAGGTTTCCAGCCCATTGGGCCTATAAACTACCAAAAATCTGGTTAAGGCTAACCCCCAACATCACCACAAAGGTGAGCCTTAAGAGCCACTAATTATGCCCAAAAATATCTAAGGAAATAAGGCAAGGAGTGTGTGCAACACTCCCTTAAATCTGGTGGGCCACAACAGCTCCAAAACAAACAACTATTGAGCAAATTTGGGCCACTTGTTGGAATTCCAGCCCACCCACTTCCTGGGCCTGCTGGAAATCTAGAAATTTATGTAATTCAGATGGGTTACTGGCCCATGGTGACCCACACATATCAGCGGGTCCCACCAGATGAGAGGGGAATGCACAACACACATTAGAAGTGGGCCATGCTGCTGGAATACAGGCCCAACAACAGCTCAAGGTAGGGGCGTCCCGTGATGGGTAGTCCTACGGGCCTAAGTATCTAGCCCAAAACTGACCCAAGTTTGCAGGCCACACCACGGTCAGTACAGGGGCCCGATGGCCATGAAAATTTATAAGATGGTCCTCCCATAGGTGGACCATGAATCCTCAAAATTTTGTAATTTTTGGATGGTCAGAAGTATTTTAATTAATTTAAATAATACAGACCATCAAGAAAATCTGGTGAATCGGGACACCTGAACGTGGTGAGCCATTCCAGCACTTGTCACGGTGTACACAGGGCTCCATTGGCCCCAAAAATTTGTAAGTGAGTCCCACCATGGGTGGACCACCTCTCTGTAAATTTTCATGATTTTAGGATACTCAGATGTATTTAAATTAATTTAAAGAATACAATCTATCCAGGGTGAAATATTGCTGGAATATAACTGTCCTGAATTTGGGCCATCCAATGGGTGGGTTCTGGGCCTCCAAAATTCCTGAAATTTGGACCCAAGGTCCCTCATCAAGCCTAAAACAAGTTGGAATCCATAAATATGGCCCACCTTCTTAGAAATTATTTTTTTAATATTATTTTTATGGGACTATGCTGCTGGACTGCACAGCAGAAATTTCTGGCAGTCCAGTATGTTGGCCCACCCTTTTGGATGCCCAAATAGGATTCCTTGGCCCTGAAATTTTGTGGATAGGTCCTACTATGGGTGGGACACCTCCCTACAAAAATTTAGGATTTTTGGGATAGTAAAAATATTTTATTTAACTCATGCAATTTATGGACAGCAAGGTCCAGATTTTTATTTTCCTGCTGCAGTAATGCTGCTGTCCCTGACTTTAGCACCCCATTTGAGTGGGCCCAGGTCTACGTAAGTTTGGAAAAATACAAGGCCAACCTTCCTATACAAGTATACATTAAGGTGGGGTCCACAAAGGTGGCCCAGCATTTCAAAATCAGGCTGATATTTATGAGTTTCCAGCAAACAGTGTAGCTGGACAGTCCAGAAAAATCTGGACCGTCCACCCTCCTTGGCCCACCCTTTTGGGTGATCAAATAGGGACATTTGAAGCTGAGGTTTAGCATACTTTTAGGTGGGGTCCATACCTCAAAGAGAAGTCTAAGAAATCAGGAAAAATGAGACCACAAACAAGGCCTACAACACATACATTACAGCATAAAAAAAATTCCAGCAATCTGGACAGCAACATGTTGCTGTCTAGATCAGCCCAAAAATTTAATAAATGGGAAATAAATCATAGATTCCACAAGGTGGGGTCCACCCTGATGTGTCACACAACTCCCAGGCCCAGCCCCTCCCCAAGAAAATCCATAAAATCAGGCCCAAAGGCTTTCCAAATCAAGCAGCAAAACTAGGCAGCACAGTTGGGCCTAGGTGTCCAACAACTTGGGCCTGGATGTCCCAAAAATTTAAAAATTCTGGTTGCATGGCACATCAGGTGGGCCACATAATCATTACATCCAAACCATAGAAAGTGGAGAAGAGAAGAATAAAGGAAATCTCATCAAGATGGGGTCCATGGAGAATGGCCCCATCAAGATCACATGCATGCAAGAGATGGATAAAAAAAACTTATCCAAGGAGTGGTGGACCTTCACCATTGATGTGATGAGTCCTACACTCTCCATATGATGCAACAAAAGATCTATGACAATAAGAACCATGCAATCTATCCTACATGCTCACCCACTTGTTGGATCTTCAAGATTCTTCAACCACCATGCTCCTTAAGCTTCAAGGAAGGAGGTTCAATGGTGATGATGGATCTTTGATGGTTAGATCTAGGGGAGAAGAAGAGGATAGAGGGCTGGAAAATTCAGCAATGGAGGACATTTGCAAAGAGGAGAAGAGAGAAATGAAGAAAGAGAGAGGGAGATGAGAGAGTTTCTAAGGTTGAAATGATTGCTTTCTTAGAAAAAGATGAATTTTTGAAAAGAGAAATAATCATTGCTCATGGGATAAGGTGGCTCATCATTGCCTAGAGAAGCTAATCTCATCATGGTTTTCTTGAGAAAAGAAGCCATCATTGCTAGGCTAAAGGTGACTTACATTGGGAATAGTGCACATGGGGAAATGTGCAATCAGGTGGGTCCCACCAAAAATGCAATCAACGGTCCAAATAATGCGCGGCCCATAACTTTTGATGGACACACTGGATTTATGCATGAGACGCGGCACTGGAATCGCGGCGACGATGCGGTCGGAATGGCATAGGTCTTGGGTCAATCCGAGTCGGGTCCACGTGACCAAACTCGAGGGTGACCGCAATCACTATCCGAAGGTCGCGGGTCGCCGAAATTTGACCGGTAGGACCGCGGGACCAAAATACACGAGATGCATACTCACACACACACATGCAAACATGTGAACTCAGGTCAGGCCCACCATGTGTGTGTGTGAATATGTGCACACCACTCATTCATTTACACGGGCCATGGGTTGCCTTATATAGGCTCACCATGATGTATGCATAATCATGCTTAGTATACTTCACGATACATACCTATACGTATCATCCGCATGCTTGTTATGAGGAGTGATTGAGCATAGCATGTGTCATTGGGCTGATTGTTTATAAGACTCCTTGAGAGGCGGAGTTGCCCCACATGAGCTCGCGACATGCACAGGTTTGATGCATGATTGGATTATATAACTCATCCATCTCACATTTTGTGATATGACCACTGTACGCCTTAGTGATATCAGGGCCATAGTATCTAGAGGTATATTGTGGATGGCCAGTTGGGACACTTGAAATATTTGGTTCTAACATATGGGCATCTAATTTGTCCGTGGGTGAAAGTTCCTAAACCCCTTGGTACCAAGGACACTCTAACGTCTAGACCGAGTGAAAACATGAGCGCACAAGAGCCGTATACCATTAGGGTGCGTCTCCCACTATGTCATGGTCAGTTGGAAGGGAGTGTGACCTTACCCACTTGAGTAAGGAGGCAATGTCTAAGTTGAGTTTAACCAACTTGAGGTATGGGTTTGCTATCGACGAGTCGGGCCCGATGTTGGCAGGAGAATAGTGAGGTCTCCTACACTTACCCAGTTGCATGCTCGGATAGGGGTGGTAAGCTAGCGTAGAGTGTACTACATCCTGGTGATGATCCCAGAGATGTACAGTATTGATATATGGACTTACTGAGCAGGAGTTACATACTCAGTATTTTACTCATTTATTCATTCATTCACTATCCACTCGAGCTAGTGGTGTACTACTAATTTGTTATCTGTACTATTGCTGTGGTTAGGATTTTGGTTGGGGTGCGTGACCAACCTGAGATTAGGAGTTTACTACATTGAGTCTGGCTATCCAAATTTAGGTATGAGACTTGTTTGGATAAAAGTCTCTTGTGGTGGAACCCATAGCCTGCGATACTACGTACTATCATTCCGACTTCACACTCTTAGTCATTTCTTTTGTACTGCATATTGCATTGCATCCCCAGTACATGGCATTTGGTTTACCACGACCTCACATGTCATAACCAATCTGCATTGCATTCTCTAATATTGTATGACTCATGAATTTATCAGTATTTCTGCTTACTCTGATATCATATGATTGATGAACTTGCTAGTATTTCTGACATTGTATGATTTATGGAATTGTATTGAATACTTGGCACCTGCGTTGTGCACACACGTTCACCACCCTCTAAGCTTTGTATAAGCTTATGCACAATAATGTGTGTAAGTGATGATAGGACGTAGCTGAGCTGAGGTAGGAGCGTGTAGCTGAGCTTGTGGCAAATCACTTTGGATATTTTGTTATGTATTTTCCTTTCAGTACTGTAATCTAATGTTTATATTAGTGGATATGTGATGATGCTGTTGCCTTTGTGATTTGGGTACACTTGTGGTTATGCTCCTTTATTTACAAAAAAAAAATCACACTGAAAATCCTCCTTGTAGGATCCTAGGAACGGAATCTGGCATATGGATGCTGGAGGCCAAGAATGGGGTACTACGGAGGATGTCAACACCGGATTCGGCAATCGAGAATTCTGTGAGCCCGATTTTCTAGTTTGGGGCGTGACACAAAGAGCTCTTAGTTACCTGCCCACATCATGGCTACGAAATATGTCGGGTCATTAGCTTTTTCTAAGGTGGACTAAGTTCCAATATACGCCAATTCATAGAGACGACGTACAATGGTGAATTCATGAGCAAGGATCCATCTTAGAGAGGCTTAGGACTACTTTGATCAACTAGCTAAGAATGTCCAATCATGTGATACATCTAATAAAGCTAGTAGTACTAAGTCTACGCCTAAGGAGAAGGGAGGAATTTGTCTTGATAGAGGAAGACGGTGTTAATGAAAAGATTGCGTGTCTCACAAGGAAAGTTAAGGTCATAGAATTGAGGAAAGTAAATGTGGTATATTCGAATGTGCCCATTGAGAGCGCCTATGGAATTTTCGAGAGTAATGCACACTTAACTGGATTGTCATACAATCCCTATGTTTTAAGAGGCATTGTAAGCTCAAGTGAATGACACAAATTCTTATCAACACCCCTTTATTGCACTGAATTTGAATACATACATTCCCAATTGATAGAATCATGTCATTTTCAGTTCAAGGAATGGACCTATAGTTAATGTAAACACTAATCCGCAAGGGCCATCTACTAATAAATCTCATTTGCCCTCATCGAACCCTTAAGGAGACATTGAATGCATTCACGTATAGACATAATTTAATTAATTAGTCCACAATGCAAGGCATTCATGAGCTCAAAATGTTAGTTAAAAGAATTGAATCACACCTCATTGATAGGGAGAAGGATACTTTCCTGCCAAACCAAATTGAACCCCATAGGCCAATATGATGTGGTTGATTTAAGTTCTCCCAACTCTTATGTCGAACATGCTAAGTCCATCACCACTCTTAGAAGTTGAAAATAGATCGATAAAGCAATTCCAAGGAAGGTTGATAAACCAAAGAGGCTAAAAAATCAAGGGTGATGGTGAACCAAACACCGTACAAGCTGAGAATGAGTCAGAGCATGACTACAAGCTCGTAGCCCCATTTTCCCAACAGTTGCTCTCCTCAAAACCACAGGCTTCAAATCGGGATTTCCTAAAAGTTTTTAAATACATGAAGATAAACATTATGTTGTTTGATGCCATTAAAAAGATTCCATCCTATGTCAAATTCCTTAAGGATCTATGTATGGTAAAGTGCTAACTGAGCATACACAAAAAAAAAAAAAAAACCTTCTTGACAAAGCAGCTATGTGCAATCATTAAACAAAACACTCTCCTAAAATACAAGGATCTTGAAAGTCCTACTATCTCTTGCATCATAGGGAACTTTCAAATTAAAAAAGAACTTCTTGATATTAGGGCAAGTGTTAATTTGATATCTTACTCAACATATGAGCGATTGGGCCTTAGTGAGTTGAAACCCACCAATACAATCTTACAATTAGCTGATCGCTCAGTCAGAATATCAAGAGGAGTGGTGGAAGACATGTTAGACTAAATTAAAGAGTTCTACTTTTTGATAGACTTTATCACCCTGGTCACACAACCGGTCACGAATGCCAACACTTATATTCTTGTCATCTTAGTATGCCCTTTCCTATCTGCTTCAAATGCATTGATCAATTACTGGAATGGAGTAATGAAGTTGTCCTTTGGGGAGTATGTTTGTAGAGTTAAATATGTTCAAATGGCTAAAAAAAAGGGGATGTTGAGGACATTTAGGAAGTTGACATGATAGATAAAATTGTAGAGGATGACCTCTTTTCCAACCTTTGCTTTGACCCTTTAGAAGCCTATCTAGCTCACTTTGTTGATTCCAAGGATGAGATGATCATAGATATTATTAATACCTTGAGTGAGACAAACCTTGTAAAATTGAATGAGGATGTTTCAACTAAAGAGACACCAAATTCTAATTTGGAAATTTCTATTATGCTGGAAAATCGAAGGCTTGGTGTCCAATCATCCTAAAGAGAGGTATAATTTTAACAGTATAGTGGCCAAAGACTTAATTCACCCTACACCATCTGATGTAATGGAGATAGAACCTATAGAACAAATTCTAAAAGTTGAAGACTCAAAGTGCAATGAAGAAATTGAAGAAATCAATATTCTTTGATAGGACTTTGATTCCATCGATAGTCCCTCGATGGGGCTTGATGGGGCTTAGACTCTTGTCTAAGAAATCAAATTTTAGGATTTGCTTGCTAAACTATTTCTTCGATTTAATCGAAGATGTCTTCGATCCTATTAAGAAAATCTAAAATTTTGAGAGTTAGTTGCTGGACTATTTTGCACATTCTTTGATTCGATTGAAGGGGGGTTCGATCCTATTAAATACTCTTATCGACGGAAGCATTTAATGTGAATATTCACAAATTTCTTAAGTGGAAGCGAGTCGATTTCTACCTATTTAAAGGGTAGTTTTAGATGGTTTTAAGTATCAATCCAGGGTTTAAAAGAGAGAGAAAGTAGAGGTGGAGCCTCAACGTCATCGTTCTTCTTTTCTAATCTTCCATTCCTAGTTTATTTTTCTATTTTCTAGAGATAGCTATGTCTATCTAATCTCTTAGTTAAGGCTAAAGGGTGAAACTTTTAATTTAATTACAATGTTCTAGCTTATTTTGATTTATACATTGGATTTTATGATGATTATTTAATTGAATTAGATTTGAATTCTACATTAAAGCTTTTGAGTTGTTTATTTCTAATTCCGCTGTGAACTTTAGTTACATTGGATGCTTTGATTTAGCATATTTCTTAACTTGATTAGAGAATGAATCAATTTGTATGATTCCTCAATTTATTATAGACTCCAGATAAAATAGATGATTCAATTCCCTATGAGTGATTGCCGAGTGCTTCATGAGAGAATCATTCAATTAAATTTATATATTATTAGATGTTTCTGAATGGATTAATTGTTTGATATTCCGATTGGAACTCGATTTTAATTGAGTTATCGAGATGAATCAATGAATTAAACATTGTGATTGCTAGAAGTGGATCCCTTATCTTTATTTGCTTTTATTTATTATTTTTATCATTCTTAATCTATTGGAATTTCTAATCTTTGACTTAATTTTATAATAATTTTTAGTTATGTTCCCCATTCTCCATAAATCAACCTCAGTCTTATCGAGTTATTTCTATATCATAGTCATATACTGGGGTTGTCAATCAGTGGCCCATAGATTTTGTTGTTTTAGATGATTTTTGTCCCCTATAATAAAGCGGAGAGCCTCCTCAATGTGAAATGTGAAAAAGACACAGCATTGGTAAAAAGAAATCATAGAGAACAAGACATGTAGGACAGAGAGACACTTACATGTAACACAGAGGGAGAGAGCACACGTAAAGACCAATTGGCTGGGTTAACTTGGTAAGACTTGGTTGAATTGCTGCAGTCTTACCTCTCTTTGTAGAGTGGCACCCGAGTCACACGAATTCACTCCTTGAACAATGTATAATGGTACCCTACTTAGCTAGTCATGAAAAATGGACTAGACCGGCTCAAGTCAAACTGGACTTAAAGGAGTAGTCAATCCACCTGTTGAAATTGAGGCCAGACTTCTCTGATATTTCAACACAATATGGAAATGAATTAAGTGACTCTTCCTCCTCACAAGTAATACTCATTTATAATTGTCGACACTATCTAAATAGTGAGCCACATAGTGGATGGACTATATTTCTAAAATCACACTAAAACAGAAGTATCAATTGAAACTAGTTGCTTGATCGATGTGCACTGATATCGTCCATGAACAAAATGGCTATAGGAGTTCATATCAGCTCAAAAAAGCCTGTACAGGCGATCCAGTACTATGGTGGTGAATGATACAATACCTTATGCTAGATCTATATTGTAGAATTGACTCATCGTCCACACTGTATGTTTCTTTATCCATCTTAATAACTGAGTATAGGGACCGCAGTTCAAGCATCCCACCCCAAACCTATTTACAATGATCACAACTGAAGTGGGGCCCACTAAATCACTTAATCTAAATAATCCAACTGTCAGATCTAAACTGATGATCATGTGTGGCCTACCTGATTAGAGTCTTACACCTCATGCATCGATTTTAAATCTTAAATTGGACTTGCCAAGAAATTCTAACCTTCTAATTGATTGCTATCGATGGGTGAATGGTTAAAAGTTATGTTGATGCAGTTTTCTGGCAGACCCTCTGTGTTTGACCCTCCTAAACCTACACAGGTAAAAAGGAGAAATAAAGGAGACCCTAGCTAGTGTAGGGGACTCTTAGATGCCTAAGTCAGGAACAAGGTCTTTTGTTGTAGAGTAGGGTCTCTAGAAAATAGACACTAGTCGAGTGCTGGGGTAAGAATGAGCGTACCTTGGATGGTTGGAGACACCTCTATATATATAGGAAAGGGAATACAATTGTACAAGGACTCTTCCCTGATATCTTGTAGATCTACTCGGATTCGGGATCTTTGCGAGATTACCGGCTTCCGAAGTTATTGGGATCTAAGCCCTCAAAGATCTTGGGAGAGATCTTCGAGATGTTAGGAGATTGTTTGAATTTGTAGCTCGGATTTGCGTCGGCTCCCACAGGCATGTGACAACTTGGGAATAAGTGACATCGATCTATTTGACAAATCAACATTCACCATCTTCGACTGATGGCTGGGTCAGAGGATCCGTGTCCCCTTTAGCTGGACGCTAATCGTTCTTGACCTTATCAGGGGACGTCGTCGATCTATAACCGAACATTGGTCAACGAATGGCCATCCAGTGGCTGAGCTATGATTGAGTTACGGCTAGATAGTAATCGATCTAGGGTTAACCTATGGTCAATCTATAGCTAACCTATGATTGACCTATAGTTGATCTATAACTGACCTATTAAGTCAAAACATGGCTTATTCGAAGGGGCTCGTAGTCGTATTCTTTGAGTGTCCTTACTGTTGTCTCGACCACCTTAAAGGTCGGCTTATTTCTGGACGTAGACGCCTTATTCGACTCGGGTTTTACTAGGCCCATGCTGGTTTAGTAGAGTTGGTTCATTCCATAAGCCAACTTATTAACTTGTCAATTTTTCCCCCAACAGTGAGCCCCCCTTACTTTTCAAGCCGATCTATGGAGGTTTGGAAAGTAAGTTGGATGTAGTTAGGTCGGGTTATGCATGGATTAGGTCAAGTTGTATCATCATAAATGCTAGGCATGGCAGTCAGCATGGTAATCAAAGCATGTCAGTCTGTAATCATGACATGCCTTTTCATGGCTCGAGGTCATGTGGGGCACCAAGCCATCTTTTTAATGACAGACCAACAAGGTCGTGATGCATGACATCATTCTCAATATTGGGGTCGAGCAACACATGGGGTTTCGCCACATGTCGAGTTGGGGTAGTCGAGGGGTCGTCGTATGGACTCACATTGATGGGTGTCTTTAATGATTGCCATGTGGCACTGCTATATAAGGGAAGCCCTTACTCTTGAGGTCTTTCTTTTTGCATTTCTGCTTCTTCCCTCCTTCGTCTTCCTCTTCTTTCTTGGGTGATTTTTAGCGTCCATTTTTTATGTAATCAGGCCGGAGACTTGCTCGTTCTCTCCTCGATGAGCTCCACTCTCCCTCCTTTTATTTTTCTATTTTGAGTAATTTTACTCGTAAGAATCACCATGTTAAGCTCATTGAGCTTGCAGGAGGGAGCCTTTGGCAGCGACATTGGGGCGAGTAGTAGCCTTTGGGTAATGTCGAACCCACTGTTGTTGTTGGTGATGATGACGGATGTCGATTTTCGTTCGTCATCATCAAGGGCATTGGAAAGGTCTCTAGCACAGAGGACAACGCCCGTGGTTAGGGCATTGAATCTATCCCCAGCACAGAGGCCAGTGCCTGTGCCTAGGGCACCAAGTATATCTCCGGCAAAGGAGCTGATGGCTATGCGGCGCGACCCTTCCGGTATGGTGGACCCAAAAGAGTCTATTGATGAGGAGGGTCTGAGGGGTCCAGTGCCCTCTATCCTGGATCAGGCTCGAATACCACATCCCCGAGTCTGTAGTTCTCCAGCTTCCTTCATCGGACGAGCTTCCAGACCGACCTCTAGAGGGGCCATCGCGATCTTCTAGGTCACCCTTCAATGCGGACTGCAGCTTCCTCTATAGGGTGTGGTTAGGCATCTATTAGCTCGCTCAGGCGTAGTCCTGGGACAGATGATCTTGAACTGGTGGAGGGCCTTGATCAGCTACGCGGTCCTGTGGGCCAAGCTAGACCAATCCAAGCTATTTGTGGACGAGTTCCTCCACTTGTACCAATTAAAGCCAAATAAGCTGTAGCTTAACTGATACTACTTTTCTACCTGGTAGAGCACTGGTGGGGCCCTTATAACCGACCCTCTGACCTCCAATAAAAATTAGAGGGATAAATGGTTCTGGGCCTCTGGGTGCCAGGAGTCGGCCGAGCTAGAATTAACTCAGCCCCTGGTCCCCCGAGCTTTCTCCGACCCAGGTCAATATTTTTGTTGTAGTAGTCATTCGTCCTTTAGTTGATTAGTTTTTACTACCATCTAACCTTATAACATGTGTTTTTTATTGTAGTTATTCCTAAGCATCCTACTTTGCTCAGCAACGGATTGCTCGCTCAGATCAAGGATTTGCGGGCGATTGACGGGGAGAAAAGGTCTTGAAGAGTACTTCTTCAGCCCAAGCTACTCAATTCGGGCTTAGACTCAACACTCACTGGTAAGAACTTGGGTAAGATTTTCAACTGAGCTCCACAACTTAGAATTTTCTCAAGAACTTTTCTCACGTATTGTTCTTGCGCATTGATGTAGAGATGCCTGAAGCTCGGCCCATTATCCATCCTCCCTCCAAGGTTCATGCACCCCCTCGAGATGAGTTGGCGGTGCTGAAAAAGAAGAAACAAAAGACCTCCTTTAAGACTAAGGGGAAGGCCGACTCCTCTTGCCCGGTAGTCCTTGAGGTCGAGGTAGAGGGCATGGAGATGGAGACCTTCTCTGGAGCGATGGGAATAGTTGTTCTAAAAAGCTTCAACCATGCCGAGATTCAAGGGGCTTCTGAGCTTCCTGCCGAGGCTCAGTATTTGGGGAGGGAGGAGGCTGAAGAGAGGTGAGGGATGAAAAGGCCTAGCTATATGTCCTAGGGGGGGGGGGGGGTGAATAGGACAATGCCAAATAAAACTTATAACAGCGGAATTAAAAAGAATATGATAGCCAAAATAAATCAGAGTTTATGGTAGGACAACCTTATTTCTAGAAAGATCTTTGTATCAAATCTCAAACCAAAGAGGAATACAGAAATAAATACAAACTGAATTGAAATAAATTGTAATCACAAATGTATTGTTCTAGGGACAGCCATACACCATAAAAATGGCAGGGCAACCTTGCTGGAACAACTTTTAAAGGAAATTGAATATCAAGCTGATAAAGGAATAGCAGAAAATAAATTCTAAACTATTACAAAATTCTCACAATGCTTGAATTAAATGATTACAACATTCACCACCATACATACATCCCACAAAAGAATAATTAAAGATCAGAAGTATAAATCATTCAACCACAACACAAGGGATTATAGTGGTTCGCTTGTGTGTTCACCAACTGTTAAACAACAGCCACACAGAATGCTACTCCACTCCTAATATCCTCACACAGGGGATATTAGCGTTCACTAACAAAATAGGTTTTCCTAGGTTCACCCAAAACCTTTACAATTGTGTCTTTGTCTGTGGGCTTACACAATTAAAAAACCCCACTTCTGAGTTTTCCTGGCTCTCCTCAGATAACCAATACAACAAGATTTTTCTGGCAAATCTTGAAAGAAACCAAAACAGAAAGGAATTTACAATTAAATGTAAAATACCTGATTATCTCCTTCGTTGTAGCAGCCCGGTAGAACCAAATCAGAGTAGATGATTGAATGCCCAAGTTCAATGTCCAGTACTGAATTATAATGGTTCTAATTCTAATAGATTTTAAATTAAACCAAATAGGGCTTGCCTTAATTGATTTTGATTCTAAAGAAAGGGAATAATAATTCCTCTTATCAAATTAGATTGGAATAGCAGAAACAAAATCAATTAAATAAAGCTAAGGAAAGAGAATATTAAATAAGCACACTTAGCTTAGATGGAGCACAGAATTATCTCTCAGAAGTTCGACGAAGATTGGCTTGAATGGATTAATTAATTCGATGATTTCTTCTGAGATTCGTGCCCTATTTATAGGTGAGCAGATCGCGTCTTCGATTGGTCTAGGGAGCTCTTTGACTGGTCGAAGCAATAACAGATATTTAAAAAATCCAGCGCGATAAGCTTTGACCGTTCTACGACTGGTCGAAGGTCTCCTTCGACTGGTCGTAGGTCACCTTCGACTGGTCGAAGAACATGAAAAACATTGCTGGATTTTGAGTCGAAGATTTTCGACTGGTCGAAGATGCAGTCGACATCGCCTTCGATCGGTCGAATGCATTCCTAGACTAGTCGAAGCCTAACAGATTTTATCCGAAATTTGTAACAAACTTACGACTGATCGAGGAATTTCTTAGACTGGTCGAAGCAACTCTAGGACTAGTCGAAGAAGGCCTAGGACTAGTCGAAGAATAGACCAAACTTATGTAAAATAAACATTCGATTTATGTATCCAACGTGACCTACTTCTAAGCTCAACCTAAGGTCAGTCAAACCTCAACCATGAAGTAAGGACATTGAAACATTAGGAACTAGTGACCTTGAAGTATGAGCCTTGAAGTCTTGATGTAGTTGAAATCTTGATATAGCTCAATCTTGAAAGTGTCTTGAGTTCTTTACAAACTGCCTTGTACTCTTCTTGAAGTCTTGCAGCTTGAGTCTTGTCTTGTGAGCAGTTCTTGCATTCAAGATTGATCCTTGTACTTATGAGCTTTGCTTGTTGTGAGCTTAGCTTGTTTATGAATGTTGATCCTTGAGAGAGCTTCACTTATGCAAGTTATATATAACAGTGATTTTGGCACCACAAATTTGACAACAGACAGGGATATAAACTATAACACTTACAATCTCCCCCTTTGTCAAATTAGTGATAAAACACATAACCAAGATAAACATAAAGTAAAACAACTGGTTAAAGAGTTATGAATTAGGTCATATAAACTGGCTTACCTACAAATAAATATTCAATATTCAACATTCAACATTCAACCAGTTTCATTCAACTAGTTCAAACATACTCCCCCTGAGTAACATAACCAATGCTACTCCTCTCACAATCACATCGTTAAGAACAAACCATTCTCCCCCTTTTTGTCACAATATGACAAAGGAAACAACAATAAAGGAGAACTAAATAAAGAGATATATGAGAGTAAACATGAGGAGTTATGAGAGTATAGTAAAACAGAGATAGAGATACTCAGCATAGCTTCACATAGAATAAATATCCAGCATAAAACATAGATAGTATCCAACTCAAAATCAGTCAACCAAGTGCTAAGTTATAAAGTTATTACAGACCAGAAGTCTCATATAAACTAGTCAGAACCAGAACCAGATGACGGAGCAGGAATAGAGGGATCAAGTTGGTGCATGCCTTTGTTCAATCGCCTAAGATATTTGCGCATGTAATTGAATTGTAAATCATGAGCAACAGACATGTTTTCCATCTTTACATTTATATTCTCAACTTTATCCTCTAATGCACTCAGACGAGCATCAACATCAGATGGTTCAAAATCTGGATCATTTGTTGAGTCAGAATCCAGTTCCTCAAAAATGTCATCCATATTAATGTCATCACCAGCTTCTTCATGACCACCACCACCACCACCACCACCTTGTTCAGGAAGTAGATCCAGCTTCATCTTATTAATATTAGTATTGTTGAAGATCAGATGATAGATTGGTGCCTCATCAACCGGCATATCGACTAACATATGTGTAGCCAATACAGTCATTAAATAGGCAAAAGGAATGCCACTATGACCAGGATGGAGTCTAAACTGAAGAATGAAATGACAGATTAAGGATGGTAAACAAATCTGAGTACCATTGGAAATAGCATGGATAACACGAACCATAAACGAAGTCAAGTCAGTTTTATTACCCGAACGAGGATACAGATTAGACACAAAGATTTTGTGGAGAATTCTGTATTTGGGTAACAAATACCTTGCGGGAAGCGCATTCCCTTTTTGTGTCCATTGAACATCCATATTGCACAAGTCTCTAGTGAGCATGCGTTTTTCAGACATTGAGGGTTTATCAGTTAAGTTATGGATAGGAATACCCTCATCATTCACAGGAATGTCCATAAGGGCTGAAATTAAATGACGATCAATGTCAAAAGGCCCTTCTCTAGTAGATATTTTAAAAGTTAAATTATCCTGTGAGAAAGCACTAATACATGTAAACATGGATTGGGCAATGGACCAGTATGCAGGCCCACCCCAATGTAATAGGTTAACCCAACCTACAGCTTCAAGCATAGGAAGGATGTCAAAAGGTGCAATATGATTAACATCAACAGGATGTTCAACAATAATATTACGTAATCTAATGTCCCTAACATATGATGGATCATCATTGGGAACAAGAAGATGACGCTTAGAGATAATGGTCGATCTGGAGGAAGAAGGACCACGGGTAGTAGTTTTTCTACCTCTAGAAGCCATTTGCAACAAGGATATCAAGGTAATAAGAAGTTGCAAAGGATTGAGAAGTGGGTTTACACAAAACAGATTTTTCAAAATTCAAACCCCAAATCTCAATGAAATCCAAAATACAAAGCTTAAAGCTTGAAAAGTAAACAATCTAGACACAAATCTGCAAGAAAAATGTGATTTGGAACACTAACCTTTAAGAACATGAAAGATGGGTTCGACAAGTCGAAGCACGGCTCCTTAGAGAGGAAAAATGAAATGAGGAAGAAAGCAAAAATCCCCAAATTTAAAGCGATTCCCGAGTTCTACAACTGGTCATGGATATCTACGACCGGTCGAAGGTCGACTGGTCGAGTATACTCACGATTGGTCGAAGAATGTCCAAAAATTCATATTTCTTGCAAATTATACAAAAATTAGAATTCAATCTAGCAAATATATACACTATAATACAAGTAGGCATAAATAATCAATTTAAAATGCACATGCTAAGATTAAATTTTATCTTTTTGAACCTGCTTTTATCGAGAGGTTTTGTGAAAATGTCAGCTCGTTGATCTTCGGTAGGAATATATTCTAGAGATATAACTTTTTCTTCTACTAATTCCCTTATATAATGAAATCTAATGTCAATGTGCTTAGTACGAGAATGCTGAATAGGATTTTTTAAAATATTTATCGCACTGGAATTATCACAATGTAATAACATAGAATCCTGTTCAATTCCATAATCACTTAGCATTCATTGCATCCAAACAAGCTGTGTACATGCATTACCAGCTGCGATATACTCAGCTTCAGCTGTTGAAAGTGGTATGGAATTTTGTTTCTTACTAAACCAGGAAACTAGACAATTTCCAATGTAAAAACAACCACCACTGGTTGATTTTATATCATCTAGATTACCAGCCCAGTCAGCATCCGAGTACCTAGCTAATTGGACACTGGTCTCATGAGGATACCAGAGACCGAGATTTACAGTACTTGCGACATATCTAATAATTCGCTTGACAGTAATCAAGTGAGATTCTTTTGGATCAGATTGATATCTTGTGCAAATACCAATACTTAGAGAAATTCAGGTCTGCTAGCAGTTAAATATAACAAACTACCAATCATACTCTGATAAAGTTTTGAGTCAACATTTTTACCATTAGAGTCTTTTGAGAGTTTCAGGGTACTACTCATAGGAGTATCGAAATTCTTGTCATTCTCAAATTCAAATCTCTTGATTAGATTCAAAGCATACTTAGATTGAGAAATGAATATTCCTTCAGGTTGTTGCTTTACTTGCAATCCAAGGAAATAAGTCAATTCCCCAACCATGCTCATTTCGAACTGTGATTTCATCAAATCTGTAAACTCAGTAGTCAAGTCAGTACAAGTTGATCCATAAATGATATCATCAACATAAATCTGCACCATTAAGATATGATCATTATGTTTTTTAACAAACAGAGTTTTATCAACAGATCCCATTTAAAAATTATGACTTAAAAGAAATTTTGTTAGTTTCTCATACCATGCCCTAGGTGCTTGTTTTAATCCATAAAGTGCCTTTTTAAGCTGATATACATAATCAGTATTTTTGGAATCTTCAAAACCCATTGGCTGTTCAACATAGAGTTCTTCATGTAAATCACCATTTAGAAAAGCACTTTTCACATCCATCTGATAGATCTTTATCTTTTTAAAACATGCAATGGATATAAATAGTCTGATAGATTCAAGACGTGCTACTGGTGCAAAAGTTTCATCGAAATCAATCCCTTCAATTTGAGTATAACCTTGTACCACTAGTCTAGCCTTGTTTCTAATTATATTTCCACACTCGTCAGACTTATTTTTGAAAATTCATTTTGTTCCAATGATGTGTTTATCTTTAGGTCTTGGTACGAGATACCAAACATCATTTCTTATGAATTGGTTGAGTTCTTCTTGCATCGCAACAATCCAGTTCTCATCAGCAAGAGCTTCTTTTATGTTAGATGGTTCTATTTGGGATGTAAAACATACATAATTACATATATCCTCAAGTTGTCTATGGGTGCGAACACCGGTGAGAGGGTTTCCAAGAATTTGTGTGGTTGGATGATCTTTAACAGTCCTCAACTCAGAATCAGTCTGATTCGATGAAGTATCGGGTTTATCAATGATTAGTACTTCATCATTATCTGAATTAGAAATTGGCGTATTTAAGTGATCATCAATGACAACATTAATGGATTCTTGAATCACACCAGTCCTTTTGTTCAGAACCCTATAAGCTCGACTGTTTAAGGAATATCCTAGAAAAATACCTTCATCACTCTTCGTATCGAATTTTTCTAAATTTTCACGATCACGTAAAATATAACACTTGCTGCCAAAAACTTGAAAGTATTTAACAGTAGGCTTTTTATTGAACCACAATTCGTAAGCCGTTTTATTATTATCTTTGCTAGTGTAGACTCGGTTAATAATATAGCAAGCTGTGTTGACTGCTTCAGCCCAAAGATTTTTAGAGAGCTTCATGCTATTCAACATGACATTAGCCATTTCTTGAAGCACCCTATTCTTTCTTTCTACAATTCCATTTTGTTGTGGAGTTTTGGGAGCAGAGAGTTCATGTAATATTCCTTGGTCGGTACAGAACTTCTCAAAATTGCTATTCTCAAATTCAGATCCATGATCACTACGAATTTTACTAATTTGAGAAGATTTTCAGTTTGAATCCTTTTGAAAACTTTTCTTACTTCTTCAAGGGTTTTAGATTTATCCCTTAAGAAGACTACCCACGTGAATCTGGTAAAGTCATCAACTATTACCAGGATATACTTTTTCCCACCATGACTTTCTGTTCTGGTAGGTCCTATCAGATCAATGTGGAGAAGTTCGAGTGGTCTTGATGTGGTATTTGAATTCACCTTTTTGTGTGAGTTCTTTGTTTGTTTGCCTATCTGGCACTCACCACATATTTTATCTAATTTCTGAAGTTTGGGTAAACCTCTTATAAGTTCTCGTTTGCTCAATCTATATAAATTTCGATAATGTACATGTCCAAGACGTTTGTGCCATAAATCAGTCTCGTCTGTATGGACCATGTAACATGTTTGATTAGATGAGCTGGATTCGCTAATAATATAGCAATTTTCAGACGTTCTACGTCCAGTTAATATTACAGAACCCTTATTGTTTAGTATCTCACAGCTTTGATTAGAAAACCGAACACTATGGTTATTATCACATATTTGAGATTACTAAGCAAGTTATGTTTTAAGCCTTCAACATATAAAATATTTTTAAACACAGGAAGATAAAAAAGTTGAACCGTACCTTAGCCTATAATCTTGCAGTTGCTACCATCACCAAATGTGACTGAACCATCAGTCATATCTTTCAAATCCATGAATAAAGCTTTGTCACCTGTCATATGCCTGGAGCATCCATTGTCTAGGTACCACTTTGAATGACTTGTTACTTTGAAAGCAGTGTGAGCAACCAAGCAGGTAACTTTAGGAACCCATTTCATAACTGTTTTGGGTTTAGGAACATAGTTGGTCTTCTTTTGTGTATATTTGTAGGAATGACCTATAGAGTTAGATTTTAAGAGCTCCTTGAGTAAATCAACTATCTTTTCAGCTAGTGGATTTCTTTTCTGATTAAAATTGACATGGCTGCTCTAGGTTTTTGAATTTCTAGAAAAATCTTGATAAGTACTTTTCCCTTTTGAGTTTGAGGACTCTCCTTTCACAAACATAGGAGGAGTATACTTTTGTTTAGGAGGTAGATTTTTATCATAGCCCAACCCGGATAGATCGCCACATTTTCTTGATCCGGATAAAAGTTTCTCTAACTTTGGATCACCTTGGGCATATTTCCATGTGTCCTTTAGACTCAGAAGAGAAGATACTTCAGTTTTAAGTTTCTCAATTTCAGATTTTAAATTAATAATTAGGGAGTTTTTGAATTCCAAATCGCATTTTGATTTTTCAAAACAATCTGAAATTTGTGATTTTTCTAAGACAAGTGATTCAAAACATTTTTTGAGTTTAGAAAACTTTTCTTTTTGAAGTTTAAGTTTGACAGCAATTTTACAACTTTCCTTATATAGGGCATTGTAAGCGTCTTGAAGATCATCTTCATTTTCACATTCACTACTCAGATTTTCTTCACTTGTTGAGTCATTATCTGAAAATGTGAATTTGGCTAAAGTCATAAGAGCTTTAACCTCATTGCCCGACTCAGTTTCAGAATCTTTTGATTCAGAAGAACCTTCAGAATCAGATGATTCATCCCATGTAGCCAACATACCCTTCTTCTTGGGTTTGTCCCTTTTAGGACATCTATTTGCTAAGTTCCCATATTCTTGACAGTTGTAACATTGACTATCTTTCAAAGATTTTCGAGATTTGGGTCTAAACTTCTTTTTATCATTTGATTTTTAAAAATAAACCCTTTTCTTGCTTTTGAAAATCTTGTAAAATTTCTTAGCTAAAAGAGCCATATCATCTTTTGAATCAGAATTTTCTTCTGAATTACATTTAGAAGATTTTAGTGCGATAGATTTACCTTTAGGAGCTTTAAAGTTTAACTCGTAGGTTTGTAGAGAACCAACTAGTTCTTCTACCCTTATATTATCCGTATCACGAAGTTCCTGGATCGCGGTTACTTTAGAATTGAACCGTTCAGGAAGTGAGCGTAATATTTTTGCACACACTTTACTTTCTGGGATTTTATCGCCAAGACCCCACATTGAGTTTACAATGTCATTCAATCTAGTGTAAAAGTCCATAAACATTTCATTTTCCTCCATATGAATTTCTTCAAATCTGGTTGTGAGGAGTTGGACTTTAGATTTTTTTACAATTGTAGTACCCTCGTGTGTCATTTCTAATATATCCCAAGCTTGCTTTGCAGTATTACAGGAAATGATTCTTTTGAACTCATCCGGTGATAGTGCGCAAGTAATTGCATTTAGTGCTTTAGCATTTGCACTACTCTCACTTTTTTGAAGAGTGGTCCATTGGTAATATGGTGTGACTTTCATAGATTTTGAACCATCAACCCCAGTAACTTCCATGACAAGAGGTTTCCATTCAGTCACTGTGGCTTGCCACACATTTTCATCCATTGATTTGAGGAAGATCCTCATTCTGGCTTTCTAATAGGCATAGTTGGAGCCATCAAAGGGTGGAGGCCTTGTGACTGAAAGGCTATCAAAATTTGACATCTTAAATAGCTTAAATCGTTAGCTCAGGAATTAAATCCAAGAATTAAAAAAGAGCTATTAGGCTCTGATACCATTTGAAAAGGCCTAGCTATATGTCCTAGAGGGGGGGTGAATAGGACAATGCCAAATAAAACTTATAACAGCGGAATTAAAAAGAATATGATAGCCAAAATAAATCACAATGCAAGAAAGTAAAATAACCTCAAAATTCAGATCTTGAGAGGTTGATACAAATGTTGTTCTAAGGACAACCTTACACCAAAAACTAGAGTTTATGGTAGGACAACTTTATTTCTAGAAAGATCTTTGTATCAAATCTCAAACCAAAGAGGAATACAGAAATAAATACAAACTGAATTGAAATAAATTGTAATCACAAATGTATTGTTCTAGGGACAGCCATACACCATAAAAATGGCAGGGCAACCTTGTAGGAACAACTTTTAAAGGAAATTGAATATCAAGCTGATAAAGGAATAGCAGAAAATAAATTCTAAACTATTACAAAATTCTCACAATGCTTGAATTAAATGATTACAACATTTACCACCATACATACATCCCACAAAAGAATAATTAAAAATCAGAAGTATAAATCATTCAACCACAACCAAGGGATTATAGTGGTTCGCCTGTGTGTTCACCAACTGTTAAACAACAGCCACACAGAATGCTACTCCACTCCTAATATCCTCACACAGGGGATATTAGCGTTCACTAATAAAATAGGTTTTTCCAGGTTCACCCAAAACCTTTACAATTGTGTCTTTGTCTGTGGGCTTACACAATTAAAAAAACCCCACTTCTGAGTTTTCCTGGCTCTCCTCAGATAACCAATACAACAAGATTTTTCTAGCAAATCTTGGAAGAAACCAAAACAGAAAGGAATTTACAATTAAATGTAAAATACCTGATTATCTCCTTCGTTGTAGCAGCCCGGTAGAACCAAATCAGAGTAGATGATTGAATGTCCAAGTTCAATGTCCAATACTCAATTACAATGGTTCTAATTCTAATCGATTTTAAATTAAACCAAATAGGGCTTGCCTTAATTGATTTTGATTCCAAAGAAAGGGAATAACAATTCCTCTTATCAAATTAGATTGGAATAGCAGAAACAAAATCAATTAAATAAAGCTAAGGAAAGAGAATATTAAATAAGCACACTTAGCTTAGATGGAGCACAGAATTATCTCTCAGAAGTTCGACGAAGATTGGCTTGAATGGATTAATTAATTCAATGATTTCTTCTGAGATTCGTGCCCTATTTATAGGTGAGCAGATCGCGTCTTCGACTGGTCTAGGGAGCTCTTCGACTAGTCGAAGCAATAACAGATATTTAAAAAATCCGGCGCAATAAGCTTTGACCGTTCTACGACTGGTCGAAGGTCTCCTTCGACTGGTCGTAGAACCTATAAATGTCGAAGAACCTGAAAAACATCATTGGATTTTGAGTCGAAGATTTTCGATCGTCGAAGATGCGATCGACATCGTTCCTTCGATCGGTCGAGCAGTTCTGGACTAGTCGAAGCCTAACAGATTTTATCCGAAATTTGTAACAAACTTACGACTGATCGAGGAATTTCTTAGACTGGTCGAAGCAACTCTAGGACTAGTCGAAGAACAGACCAAACTTATGTAAAATAAACATTCGATTTATGTATCCAAAGTGACCTACTTCTAAGCTCAACCTAAGGTCAGTCAAACCTCAACCATGAAGTAAGGACATTGAAACATTAGGAACTAGTGATCTTGAAGTATGAGCCTTGAAGTCTTGATGTAGTTGAAATCTTGATATAGCTCAATCTTGAAAGTGTCTTGAGTTCTTTACAAACTGCCTTGTACTCTTCTTGAAGTCTTGCAGCTTGAGTCTTGTCTTGTGAGCAGTTCTTGCATTCAAGATTGATCCTTGTACTTGTGAGCTTTGCTTGTTGTGAGTTTTGCTTGTTTATGAATGTTGATCCTTGAGAGAGCTTCACTTATGCAAGTTATATATAATAGTGATTTTGGCACCACAAATTTGACAACAGACAGGGATATAAACTATAGCACTTACAAGGGAGCCTTCGTCGGACCATGGAGGAGATCCTCCCTTGGGTAGACTTTCATACATTTGAAGAGGAGTTCGTCAGCTTGTTCGAATCTCCCACGGTAACAACTCTCGCGCATGTGTCGACGAGCCTTCTTGGAGTAAGTACATCATCCGAAGCTGATTTGACTACCATTTCTGGTTGCTCATCTTCACCCTTTTTTGTTTTCTCTGTAGTTCACCCTATGTGTATTGAAGGTGCACACCAAGTTTACTTGGATGCACAATATGGCAAAGGAGGCCGAGCAAAAGGTGCCCCAGTTGGAGGCTCGGGCTTCGACTGTTAAAGCCAAGTTAAAGACTGCAAAGACATCTCTTGAAGCATCTTTCACTGAGAAGGTTGAGGTAGTTGTGCTACTGGCGAAAGTCAAGGGCTGGCATGATGAGTGCCACTCTTGACTCGTTGTTGAGGGTCAAATATTGCATATCATCCCCCATTTATATCTTGGTTTTACGAACATGATAATGCTTAATGTTTTATTTTACTCATGTTTATGTTGCAATGTGAATTTAAGAGCTTAGATTAAAAGGGTGTTAAAAGCATGGATTTAATGCTCAAGAATCACCAAGGCAAGGGATGGATCTTAGGAGATTGAGATTGAAGAATTCACATGCCAAAGATCCAAGGAAACCAAGTGATGAAGGAAGAGAATCAAAGATTTGAAGTGAAGAAAAGAAATCCTGAAAATTATCCTGAAAACAGATTCTGGGGCCAAAAGAGTTTAGTTTTGGAAAACTGCCAAAATGACCTTCAATATATCGAAGACCTATAGATAATATCGAAGGACATATTGAAGACCCTTCGATTATTCGAGAAATTCAAGATTTCAAGCCAAACTCACTGGACAATTCTGGACTGATCTTCGATATATCGAGGACTCTTTGATATATTGAAGGACATATCGATGGACATATCAAAGACACTTCGATATATCAAAGCTGCATAAATTTGAGGCAGTTTCTAGATTATTCCAAGTCGGTGCGAAAGGAGGTACTTCAAAACTATAAATAGGAGTCTCCAAGGCACTCCAAAGCATCATATACGGTTTGAGGAGTGGAGCAAAAGCATGGAGAATCTGTCACCAAGAGTTTTTCTTCCCTTTTCCTTAGTTGTTTTTATGCTTGTATTAAGAGATTTTAGTTCAATTATGTCTATGGTTGCCTAAACCTCGTAGTTAGGGCTAAGAGGTGAAGCTTGTAGCGTGATGGGATGTTTCAATTGCCTTGATTCATGTTTATATTGAACTCTCTTTGACTATAGTTTGATTATAAGGAATACTTTTAGTTTTTAATGGTTTGTTATGACTCAAATTACAATAGATCTGTGATAGCTTTATGTTCTTTTCATGTTTTGAGATTATGAATTTAGAAAATCCTGTTGTTCACCATTGTCCCTTAGGCATGGTTGGATGATGAAATCCTCCTTAACATTCACAATTCTCTCAGATTGATTGTGGGATTGGTAAATCCTATTGTGAGCTATTGTCTCCTGGGCATGGTTTTGTGATGGAATCACTTCTAGTTCTCACACCTCTCATCTATTGAGAATTAGGTCAAAGGAAGTTGAGATTTGGTTTTACTGAGATATCTTCCAATTGGATAAGATGGGTTTCTGATTTTAGTTGTGTCCTTGAATCAAGCATAGATCTCCTTGATCTCTATAAGTGGATCCTTGGAAACCTTAGTTCCCACCTTTGAATTTCTTAAGTTTTTCATTGAATTTCTCACAATTACTCTCTCAAATATTCCAAATTTAGGTTTTCATCTTCTTCTAGTTCTAGTTGCTTTTAGAAAACACACAAGATTAGTCCCTGTGGATTCGACCTTGATCTTACCGAGATTATTACTACATCGCGACCTTACACTTGGGGTTGTGAACAAGTTTTGGCGCCATTGTCAGGGATTAACGGTTGTGTTTTTTTGAGATTAACTAGTTTTAGAATTAAGTTAAGATTAGGGTTTTTCTATTTTCTATTTTTTTAGATTAGGGTTTGTTTTCTGTTTTTAGAAACTTTCTAATTCTAAGTTTAGAAAGTTTCTTAATTTGATTTTAGAAACTTCCTTTTTCTTTTTCTTTTTTTAGAAACTTTTTATTTTCTACTTTTAGAAACTTTCCTTTTTATAAACTAGTTTACTTTCTATTTTTATTTTTAGGAACTTTTTAATTTTAGAATTTCTATTTTTAGAAACTGACTTGTTTTGTTTTGTTTTGTAGGATTTTAAGTAGGAACTTCTAAGTTAGTAACTTCTTTTCAATTCCCTCTCTTTTTATTTCTAGATTTCTATTTCATTTCTCTCTTTTAGGTTTAGGTTAGAATCTGAAATTGAGGGCTGAGAGTGTTTCGTGCCCAAGTGGGTCCGTAATAACACTCGACGTCTTTTAAGTGAAGGAGGACTGGTTGAGGGGTTATCTATCCATCACAGGATTAGACACCACTCGAGATCCTCAGAGTTAATTGAAGTAATGGCTGTAAATTAACTAGGAAGACAACCTCAACCTAAGGTTGAGGAAGTCCAAGATGATAATGAGGTGCATCAAGCACCCCCACCTCATACTTTGCGAGATTATTTACAACTGGCGGGGGTGAGCACGCCCTTGTGCATGGTTTTTCTAGAAAATATGGGACATAGATATTAAGCCTGGGGTGATCCAACTCCTTCCAAAATTCCATGGACTTGAATCTGAAAGTCCATATCTGCACTTGAAAGTGTTTGATGAGATTATAACTAATATATTTTCCAAACGCGTCTGAAGACACGATCAGACTGAAACTTTTTCCTTTGTTTTTTGAAAGAGAAAGCTAAGACGTGGTTGCATTCATTACGTTCCGGATCTATTGGCACATGGAATGACATGATAAGGGAGTTTATAAAGAAATTTTTTGCACATCATAAAACAAACACCCTTAGAGAGTTAATCATGAACTTTGCCCAAAAGGAGGATGAAACATTCTTCCACTGTTGGGAGTAGTTCAAGGACCTTGTCAGTTCATGCCCACAAAATGGTTTTGAAACGTGGTGCATTATATAATTTTTATGAGGCCCGTATCTTAGCCCATACCATTCTATAGACTTCCGCTGTTCTCCCGGTTGAATTTCGGCGACCTGCGACGTGTAGATAGCATTTTCACGCAATCCTGAGTCGTATTCCATATTCCAGAATCGGCTCAACCCGAGACTTGTACCCTATCGATCATGCCGTCACCACGGTTTCGATGCCGTGTCTCGGGGGACGAGGCGATACCTAAGCCAGGAGATATGAGCCTGCGTTCAATTCGAGAAAAATGCTATGCATTGCAAATCCCAAGAGAATATATCCTATCAATCAAGTAATATCACACATCAAATGTTAAGTACAATACCCATCCCCAAAGTCAAATCTCTCTCTTACACAACCCTTACCTATCAAGTGCACCCATCACTCACTCCATCCATCACCCATCACACCCATCTCTTACATCACCTCTCTCTCTCTCTCTCTCTCTCTCTCTCTCTCTCTCCTCTCTCTTATTTCCTCTTAAGCTCCATGAGAGCAACCGTCCAAGCTATTTTCATGAGAGAGGGCTAGTGTGGCCCACCTTCCTACCATCCAATCTCACCCTCTAAGCTTCATCTTGATCGTTGAAATGCATTTCATGGAGCTCTAGGATGCATTGGTGGAAGAAGGAAGAGGAGATCCAAAGGTGGGTGACTTTATGTCTTTTTGATTTTATGATTTAAGGGCCCACTTATGGTGGGACCCATCTTGATGTATGCATTGTATAGGGAGGGCCCATAGTGGCAATGTCCCTCCCCTTCTCACCGATCTCTCAATCTCTCTCTCTCTCTCTCTCTTGTGATGGACGTGGCCCACTAGATCCACACCGATCGTGGACCCACTATGATGTATGTATTTTATCCATGCCGCCCGCTGAGTGGGTCCACCTGGCTGCCCATCTAGACAAGCCCAGACGAAGAGAAAATGCAAATACTAGCCCTATTTTTGGCTGAGGTGGGCCACACGTGTGGACCCACCTGATGTGTGGATTGCATCCACGTTGTCCATCCATTTGAGTTATGGACCACACCATGATATATGTGCTTTATCTCCACCATCCAGATTGTTGGACGGTGGGTTGCACAATGATATTTGTGTTATACCCAGACCATTCAGGGTCTGGACGTGACATCCATCTGATGCACAGACCATCCAGGTCGTGGGTCCCACTTGTTGTGCATGTGTAGTGCATCCACACCATTTAACGTGTTGGACTCAAATCTCTAGTGGGCCACTCCTCATGATGTATATGTTGTATTCACACCGTCCAGTACTCTGGACGGTGGAGTTCCACTTGCCACGTGTGTGTGGGGCCTACCGTGATGAATGGTGGAACCCACGTAATATAGTATATATATTACAATATATAATTTAATTTAATATTATATTATGGTGAGTCCCACGTGGAACCCACTTGATGAGGGACGGATTGGCTAGTGCATCTCACACCAGCTATATAGCTATTGTGATTGACGGCAGCAAGCTTTGTGGGACCCACCTTGCGCATGTGAGGGTGGGGACCACCTTGATATTAGTGTTATATCTAGACTATCCATCTTGAAGGACGACAACAAGTTCCATGGACCCACCTTGATGTTTATGTCATCGTCACCATCCAGATATGTTGGACAGTTGATACCCTCTATGATATATGTGTTTATATCTACACCGTTCATCTATGGCCCCAGCAGTAGAACTGTTGCTGTATTGACGTCAGCATTGTGTAAGATCATAAGGTATGCATTTCATCCTGCCGTCCATCTAGACGGGACCCACCTAATGTGTGGATTTCATCCACACCGTCTGTCTGTTATGCCAGTATGGGACCCAGCTTGGATGCATGTGTTGTACAGCCAAGCCGTCCATCTGTTTTACCAACATGGGACCACCGTGATGTATTTATTTCATCCACACCATCCAGATTGTGTTGGACGGTGCTGGACGATGTTTGGACAGTGCTGATTTACATGGGCAATGTTTGGGTGGTGTTGATCGTCACCGTGCACTGTGCGCCTAATAAAATAATAGTGTATAGTGATATACATGTTGCACCTGCAACTATAAAAATGATTTCAAGCGACCCACATCATAGTGGGACCCATCGTGATGCGTATATTATCCAGGCCGTCCTTTGGCTGGACCACTAGTAGGCCCAGCTGTGATGAGTAAGCCCACTTGCTGCATTTGTAAGGCCCACCTGCGATGTATATATTGAGGCCCACCTATGATGTATATATAGCTCATGTGTGCAGCCCTCTTGATGTATAAAGGGGCCCATTGGTGAAGCCCATTGATGGGGCCCACTGTGATGTACATGAGGCCCATGTTTGAGGCCCAAAGTGATGTATACCCAGCCCATGTGATGGGGCCCACCTGATATGTATTTACGGCCCATATGTCGTGGCCCATTGTGACGTATTTTCATCCCATGTGAGGTGGCCCATTGTGATGTATTTGAGGGCCATGTGCAGGGCCCACTTGTTATGTATTTGAGGCCTATGTGATGTGGCCCATTGTGATATATATTAGGCTTATTGTTGTGTATTCATGGCCCATTTGATGAGGCTCATTGTGATGTACGTGTGGCCCATGTCATGCGGCCCATTGTGATGTGTATTAGGCCCATGTCATGCGGCCCATTGTGATGTGTACTAGGCTTAGGAATGTGGCCCGTTGTGATGTATTTGACGCCCAGGTGTGTGGCCCATTGTATTGTATTTGTGACCCATTTGATAAGGCTCATTATGTTGTATTTGTGGCCCGTATGGCGAGGCCCGATGTGATGTATGTGTGGCCCTCGAGTGAGGCCCAATGCGATGAATGTGTGGACTGATGTAATGTGTGATTTCACTATAATCTATGTAATGATGTTTATGTGGGCCACTACTTGGTAACAATGTTGGTTAAATGTCCACATTGATGGGCAATGATGGTTGAATGTCCATATTATGACCTTCTTTTAGGCCTTATTAGGCCCATTCTCACTGATTCTGATTGTCGAGGCTGATTCCGATTGTTGAGGCCAATTCTGATTATCGAAACTGATTCCAATTTTTGAGGTCGATTCCGATTGTTGAGACTGATTCCGATTATCAAGACTGATTCTGATTGTCGAGGTCGATTCCAATTGTGGAGGTCGATTCCGATTGTCAAGGCCGATTATCGAGGCTTATTATTGAGGGCAATTATCAGTGCCAGTTGTCGATGCTGATTGTGAGTATAGCATCATGATACATGTCCATATGCATCATATGCATGTTTGTTATGAGATGTTGTAACGCCCGGAAATTCGGGGGTCGAGCATAACTCAGCTCCCGAGTTCCAAAACATCACTTATGCAACATATTTAATGATGAATGTATGTTGACTGATTAGTGCATAAAACATGGAATAGATTAAGCCAAAACACAGATATGCTTCAGGGACAAGTGAATAAAGCAAGCGGAAGACTTATAATAAAATATGTACAAGTGTAAATCCCTGAATTACATATACAACCAGATCGTGTAAAAGTGTTATTTAACAAAATTTAAGTATCAAATACATCATTTCAGTTCCCAAAAATATAATCCCAGAGATCCCGCGCAACAGACCGAAGCTCGCTAGAACCCGTCTGAAAACTGCATATAGGAGAAAGCAGCCTCGTCGTCATCCAGCTCCCGCTCTGCCTCAGACGTCGCATCCACATCTGCAACATCAGGGCCTAAGACAGAGTCTGGTGGGTGTGTAACACCGCCCCAGAAACGTGGGAGTGAGTGATCAACTCAGTGAAACAATAAGGCACTGGTTAACATGTTATCAGTTCAATCAAACAGTAATGATAAAGCAGGACAATTAAATAAATCCTAAGTACTCTTGTTAATGCAAGGATGAATGCAATATGATGCGTGCCCTCACACGTACACCCTCAGCGTCTTCATCTTACGTTACGCATGACATCGCCTCAAAGTGCGCCACATCTACAAAGCACATGCAAATGCGGTGCATGGATATGATTACCAAGTTGTTATTAGTCCATTTCACACAACAGGATTGGGAAGCTAAGATACCTTCCTCATGTCACCATCCAAACAGTGATCCATACTAGGGTCGTCAATCCTAGACATATCATATGATTTTATATTTGAGGTCGTAGCAAAGGGCTCGTCACCAATCAATGTACGCCTTTCATGCCCTTACTACCACAGATCGGCTCGTCACCTCCTTGCGGTATCCAGGTATGCTCGAGGTCACTACAAAGGGCTCGTCACCAATCAATGTAGGCCGACAGCACGAATATAGTGTCCCATACCACTATAATCGGCTCACGAGTTTAGTTGCTCACTGGTCACTACGGGGAGGCTCGTCACCCCAGCGTAGGCCGACAGCTCGACCACGGTGTCCCATACCACCATGTCCGGCTCATGAGTCTTAGCGGATCAGGTACCATGGTTATTAGGATTTCACTGGTAAGTTCGGTACCCTAGATTCAAGCAGTAGCGTCCATACATGGTTAACATACATCGGACAATCGGGTTATTTGACGAACTCGACTAGCACGAGCGCACGTTGAGTTGAACGACATAGAGTGCGCAAACACTCCGCGTGGCCAAACCACTGCCGCCAACTCTAATACGGCTCGGGTTCGTCTAATACGTCCTACGTGGCGAAAGCAATCTCAACCATGATTCATAGGGTCAATTACCGATTTCCTGGACTAAGGCATAGTCCCAAACATCCTACACTACGACAGATATTCATATGGAATGTAAAGCGGTAATAGATCAACAGCTCAAATCATGGTACAAACACATCTGAAGAATATCAACTTAACATAAATGTAAGCATAGGAGATGCTTGAATTTAAATAACTTGAAAGGTAACTGCATAAAGGAAAACATGCGCATCAATAGGAGTATTGAGAATCACTTCTCAACGCCCACAATTAGTGTAATCAGTTACACTTAGATCATTCATGCATTTCTACAAACACTTAGCATACAAGGAACAACATATATAGCGCATGTTGGAATACATGCACTTAGACAATTCCTTTTACCAAGGAGTTGTCATACATGCATCTAGCACACATACATGACAAATAATCATGGCAAACACAAGTGCGTATTTTATACGTATACGGTACTTTATAAATACACTTAGAATACACAAATCTCAATATAGCACATGCATATCAGGAAAGCGATGTAAACATAACATTTGACATGTGAAATCTCATCCATAACAAGAATAAATCACTAACTGGGATTGAAAGCCTTAAAGACCATAACCTATACACTTAAAGTCCGCACCTTAGGCGAAGAAAGAACCGCCGAGCTGATTTAGACGAGTTGTCTTCGTCAACGGCGCTAGAATACCCTAAAATAAGGATAGAAATGAGACACAACAACACCAAGTCTAATCTAAGCTCTAACACAGGTTAGGGTTAGGTTAACTTACCCCAAGAGAACTCAGAATCGTCAGAGGAACGATCCAAAGTGATGGTTCAAAGATGAAGGAGAACAAGGAAGAAATCAAGATGAATCACCAACCAATCTCTCTCACTAACTCTCTCTTTTCCACTCTCTTTCCAAGCTAGGGTTAGAGAAAATTCGTATGGAAATGAGAGCTAGGGTTTAAGGACTATATATAGGCCTTAAAATGATGGAAATAACCCCAGGGTCAAGGTATACTTAGGTTATAACCAAAGCACGCCTTTCTTGATCCAACGAAGCACTTCTGGTGGGCCTATAACCACGAAAGGTCGGACTTAAGCTCCTTGACCATGGATCTAGGTCAAGCAGAGTTTTCGTACCGACCGGCTCTTCAGATCAGCCGTGGCGGACCACACTCAATTCAATGGTCACGGAATCTCGATCAGGTCCACAAGCACTAGGATATGCCTGGGCCAACTATCCTGATCAGAGGGTGAAATTGGGTCAGAATCCAACGGTCAGAATGCTTAAAATCGTCGCGCAAGCGACACGACTCAGATTTCAATAAAAGCTTAATAAATTCCAACCGTTCTCACACTCTTCACTCCGAGCTCAACCAAATCGACCCAGAACATCAGATCGACTTGATTTTCGAGGTGAAGATCAAGCCCAACTCGGTGACCGCAACAGCCTAAGATCATCGCTATCGGACTTTCGACGCGCGGTCTAGATCCGATCCAGATCTTCCAAAAATTCCCCAGAACAACTGGATTTAGCGATGGATCCCAGATTTCAAAGTAACGTAGCGCTCACTAATCTACACGTTTAGAGCCATGCAGATACAATTTAAAGTGATTGATGCGAATTTCACAAGCAATCGAGTAAAGCGCTAATTACCCCAAAACAACTACTTAAGGAAAGATAAGCACAAAAATTCCAAGGTCGTTACAATCTACCCCCCTTAAAGAAAATTTCGTCCTCAAAATTCATACCTTCATATAATCCTCGAGGATCAGAGGGTAGGTCTTCCTGACCTCAGCTTCAGATTCCCAAGTAGCCTCTTCTACACCATGATGCGTCCATAGTACCTTCACGAGAGGGATAACCTTGCTACGCAGCACTTGCTCCTTTCTATCCAGAATACGCGTCGGTCGCAGTACATAAGTGGCATCCTCACTTAACTGCACTTGCTCCCAACTGATAATATGCGAAGGATCAGGAACGTACTTCTTCAGCATAGAAACATGAAATACGTTATGCACGCCCGCAAGGGGTGTGGGCAAAGCAAGGCGGTATGCTACCGCTCCCACTTGATCCAGAACTTGAAATGGACCAATAAATCTCGGCGTCAGCTTCCCCTTCTTACCGAACCACAGAACTCCCTTCATAGGAGAGACCTTCGTAAACACATGGTCTCCCACTACAAACTCAAGCGGTCGACGCCTCGTATCGACATAACTCTTCTCTGCTCTGTGCTGCTAGAAGTCGACGTCGAATGATGTCAACCTTCTCTCAAGTTACCCGCACCAACTCGGGCCAAGCAAACTACGCTCACCAATTTCGGCCCAACAATGGTGCTCTGCACGGCGACCATACAACGCCTCATAGGGAGCCATGCCGATACTCGCCCGGAAACTATTATTATACGCGAACTCTGCATCAAGACAATCATCCCAACTGTCTTTGAAATCCAAAACACAAGCTCGCAACATATCCTCCAGGACTTGATTCACGCGCTCCGTCTGCCCATCTGTTTGCGGATGAAACGCGGTACTGAACTTCAGTTTCACACCCATTGCTTCCTAGATACGAGTCCAGAAGATAGATGTAAAACGCGTGTCTCTATCAGACACAATCTCCAGGGGACCATGCACACGCACTATCTCCTTGATATACAACCTAGCCAACTCGTCTGCAGAGTAAGTGACTCTGATCGGTAAGAAATGCGCCGACTTCGTTAATCGATCGACGATCACCCAAATAGAGTCAAATCCCTTTCTCGTCCTTGGCAACCCAGAAATAAAATCCATAGAGATGAAATCCCACTTCCATTCAGCTATGGGCATGGGCTACAACAACCCAGGAGGTCGGCGATGCTCTGCCTTGACCTGCTGGCACGTGAGACAACGAGAAACAAATTCAGCAATCTGGACCTTCATATTGTCCCACCAATAAGACCTCTTCATATCCTGATACATCTTCGTGCTACCTGGATGCATCGCAAGCTTAGAACTATGGGCTAACTCGAGAACCTCACGTCTCAAGTCAAGGAGTTAGGAACACATAACCGCCACGAAAACGTATGCCCCCATCAGAACTAAACTCCAGTCGGAGCTCTCATCTGTACCAACCCGCCGCCTCATCTTCACCAAAAGCTCATCATCTACCTGAGCCGCAACGATCCTCTCGTCGATAGCGGGCCGTACACGAATGTGTGCGATAACCTCATACGGCTCAACCACCGTAAGCTTCGCTCAAAATCGCGCACGAACTCCAACATCTCCCACTCGGCTCATCATCGGAGCCGCAAACTCCAAAGCCTTCTTGCGACTCAACGCATCTGCCACAAGGTTCGCCTTACCAGGATGGTAAGAAACATCGAACTTGAAGTCCTTCAATGTTTCCATCCATCTGCGCTGCCTCATATTCAAATCACGCTGCGTGAAAATATACTTAAGGCTCTTGTGGTCCCAAAAGAGCTCGAACTCCTCACCATAGAGGTAATGTCTCCAAAGCTTTAATGCGAAGATGACAGCTGCCAATTCCAGGTCGTGCGTAGGGTAATTCTCTTCGTGTTTCCTTAACTGACACGAAGCATAAGCAATCACCCTGTCCTTCCGCATAAGGACACAACCCGACCAACGCGAGAGGCGTCGGTATATATAATATACTTAACCCCTTGCTCGCAATACTAGCACAGAGGCGGACGTCAACTTGTCCTTCGACTCTGAAAAGCTAACTCCGCCTTCTCACTCCAAGCAAACTTCAAATCCTTCCGTGTCACCGCGACAACGGCCTGGCAATCTTCGAGAAGTCCTCGAATAAAGCGTCGATAGTAGCTTGCAAGGCCAAGAAAACTCCTCACCTCGAAAATCGAACCAGGCTTCCTGCACTGCAGCTACCTTGGCAAGGTCGACGGCTATCCCGTCCTTGGACACCACATGTCCCAGGAACTTGACTTCCTCTTTCCAGAAATCACACTTCTTGAACTGTGCGAAAAGCTGATGCTCCCTAAGAGTACCCAAAACCGCTCTTAAGTGCTCCTCGTGCTCTGCCCGGCTCGTCGAATAAATCAAAATGTCATCGATGAATACAATGACGAATCGAAACAGGAAAGGCCGGAATACCCTGTTCATCAGATCCATGAACACGGCCGGTGCGTTCGTCAGACCGAACGACATCACAAGGAACTCATAATGACCGAAGCTGGTCTTCTGCACGTCTCCATCCTTGACGCGCAACTGATGATACCCTGACTGCAGATCAACCTTCGAGAAGTACCGTGCCCCCTTCAACTGATCAAACAAATCATCAATCCTGGGCAAGGGGTACTTATTCTTCACAGTTACCAAATTCAACCTGCGATAATCAATACACAATCGCAAGGAACCATCCTTCTTCTTCACAAACAAAACAGGTGCTCCCCAAGGAGACACACTGGGCCGAATAAAACCCAATTCTAGCAAACCATCTATCTGCTTCCTCAACTCCTCCATTTCACTCGGAGGCATCCGATAGGTGGGTAAAGAAATGGGCGCCGCACCAGGCATAAGATCGATAGCAAAATCAATCTCACGCTGAGGAGGTAATCCAGGAATCGACTTAAACACATCTTCAAACTCCTGAACTACCGGCGTACTAACCAACGCCGATTCGGCCGAACTCTCCAACAGAGAAGAATAAAAATCAATACGAATAGGGTAACTGACCTGAACTGGGAAAGTAACAATCTCGCCCTCAGGTCCATGAATCGTCACTGATCTAGCTTCACAATCAATCTCAGCTCGCATCCTCGTGAGCCAATCCATACCCATAATAACATCGTAGTGATAAAGCGGTGCGACTAGCAAATCAACACGGATCGATCCACTTCCCAGATCGACCAAACAATCCATACAACGCTTGCCCAAGGCAGAGGACATCCCCGTAGCGGTAGTAAGCGTCACTCCAGGCATAGGAACAGATCTCAAACCCAAACGCCTAACTGCCGCATAAGAAATAAGAGAAGTAGTGGACCCTGTATCCACTAGCACAGAAACGGGAATACCTTCAATATGCGCTGTCACCTCAAAGGACCTCGGCACCAAGTCAGACATAGTTGAAAGTGCATGAACACGAGCCTGGCCGACGATTCGGCGGAGGAACCATGGGCCGATGAGGTGGCCGCTAGGAACTGCAGGTCTAAGGATGGATGAGCTGGCGCCGATCGAAGAGGAGGAGGAGAAATAACCGAGGCATCGGACGGCTAACCCTCTGCGGTGGAGTAAAACCACCGGCTCGCATAGGGAAAACCGAAACGGTCCAAGTGCCCCACTTTCCCACAATAAGAACATCTCAGATCAGCTCTTATCTGGTGAGCGGTCGGCGCTGAACGCCGAGGAGGCGCATCAACACGCGGCCGCGTGCCGAGGAGCGGGGGACACTGGCAATCCGGGCGCGGCCGAGGCGGCAGCGGTGCTCGCATGCGGGACGCTCTATCTCCGTCCTACTCTGCTCGCAAGGACATGCTCACTAGCTCCGCATATGAAGAAATGCCAGCACAGCAAATCTTCGATCGGATCTCAGGTCGCAGCCCCTCGGAAAAACGCCGCATCCTCATCGGCTGATCACCCAGGATCAAAGGAATATACCGCCCCAACTCAGTAAACCGGTTCTCATACTCCATAACCGACAACCCTCACTGGCGGAGGCGAAGGAACTCACTCTCCTTCTCATGTCGATGATCAGGAAATACTTCTCGTGGAAGCGCGCCTCAAACACCTGCCACGACCACACGAAGTCCTCCTCGACAGTGCGAAGCACACTGTCCCACCACAAACTGGCCTCCTTCTCAAACATGAAGGTGGCAAGCTCAACCTGCTCGACCTCAGAGCAGTGCAACGGCCTCAGCATCTTAGAGATGCGGTCAATCCAATACTCGGCCTCCTCGGGTCTATGAGAACCTGCAAAAGTAGGAGGTCGTAAGTGCTGGAATCGCTCGAATGTGCCACTGGCACTAACACTAGCACTGGCACTCCCAGATGGAGGCATAGGTGAAACAGTTGGAGTCGCCCCATACTCTGGGCAAAGATACCGGCCATGGAGGAGAGGAACTCCTGCTGCTGCCGCTGCTGCTGCTGAAACTACTGCTGCATCAACAACATCATCTGCTCAAACCTATCAACAGGTGAAGCAGAAGAAGGTGCATGGCTCGGCTCAGGAACCGAGGGTGTGACTGGAGGAGCCATTGGTGTCGACCCAACACCAGCACGAGATGGACCCGCCTGTGGATCTGACTGGCTATCGCTCAAGGGAGAAACCCCAGCAAGCGACTCAATCAGAGAAAGACGGGCCGAAGTCTTCGAACCCTTAGGAGGCATCCCTACATTAAATCAAAGGATGCAACCTGTCAGATTCTAAGTCACATAATCCATCCACACAACAACAACATAGCACAACTCCCAAAAATAAACAACATGCATTCCATTAACCAAAATCGTCGCAATACAAGTAGTGCAGCAATACATGAATCACGACTAGGAAAGCATGAAAACAACAACATCTAACACTTCAAACAACCACAACAACTACAACCACTAACAGCTACCACACAACAACAACTCCAACTACAAGCCAACAACGGCTACACACAGAAAGAAAAACACAACAAAGCAAAGACGGCCACGACGATGCTACTCGTCGGAATCAGGAGATGGAGGCAGAGCACCCTTATCCTGCAAGCAACACAGGATAGATTTCAAAGTCCGAGACATCTTCTTGAACTTGTGCTTAACCAAGCCTCGAAGATCAACCATCTCCTGGCGTAAAGCAGCTTGCCCTTCTTCAAGCCGTGTAAGACGGGCATCTCTGGCAACCTGCTCTGCGCTGCTCTGGCACCACAAGAGGAGAGCTATCACTCGAATCCTGTGCCTCAATCTCTTCCTTGCCTTGCTCTGCTCCTTCCCCAGACTCCGCACCGCCTTCAGCATAACTCTCATCATCACCACTCTCAGACCCGGCCTCACCCTCTGAGGCAAGCCGACCAGAACCAACCTCCATCAGCTTAAGGGTCCTCAAGTTGATATAGCGAACAGGGACCGGCTTCTCAGCTCCAAGCCTATAGCCGAACTCATGTGCGATCTTGCAAATAAGGTGGCCAAAGGGAAGAGACTCGGTCCGTCTACTCGAACGAGCGATGAGAATAATCTGACGCAGGACGTACGTCGGCACACACAACTTCGCATCCTGCCCCACCTGATATAGAAAATCTACCATCAGGAGCGTACACTCGCTGCGGTTGCTCCACCTCGGCTCCACATTGAACGTAAAGATGTGGTGAAGCAAACGGAAGTCGTCCGTCATGAAAGAAGCCAAGAGACTCCTATTCGGCTGCCATTCAACCAGACGACCACACAAGGATCGGGTGCGACGATCACTCTCGCGCACACTGTCCACATTCTTCTCGCTGACATGCACTTCCCCAAGTGGCACCTTCAAGAGTCGGGATATCAAAGCAACATTGACAATTCCAACTCGACCGCTACCACAGGGAATCTTGAACTGCAGAGGATCCAGCGAAGGCTCCAGAATGTTGGCATAGAAGGCCCGAACAGTGCTAGCATTCGCGCGATACTCGCCTTCGAACAAGGGACCCCAACCAGCCCCTTCTAGGCGCTCCAACAAGAAGAACTCACCAAAGAGCCGCGGGTCAACATGAGCCTCAAAAAGGACTCTACGCCCCTCATAGACTCCATGCGACAATTCCGCCAACAAGGTCCTACTGACAGGAGCTCGAGGATCAAGGTCCCGCTTCGTCTGGAACTTGCGCGTGGCGGACGTGCTAGCGGCGGCACCTCTCGGCCTCCGTACACGGGTTGGGCGGCTCGGCCCGGCTTCATCCACGGGCGCTCTCTTCTTCCCCATCAAGGAAAGAAGGGAAGAAATGGAAAAGATGGCCGTCACAATCTCAAAGAGGGCCATGAGAAATGAGAGAAAGGGAGAAATAGGAAGATGGTGAAGCTTCCACACGACTATTAGCCAAATAGGGAATGAAAGGGCTCAAATGAGAAGGGAAAAAGAAGAAGTCAGCAATGGAATGGAAGATTTGAGAATGGGGTGATGGGTTTGCACGAAAATGGAAGGAAGATGAAGATTTAGGAGAGATTTGAGAGAGTTTGGAGAGGTTTTTGAAGAAAAGGAGAGCTTGGGGGTGGGTTTTGTGAAGGAAATAGGTAAAAGGAGAGGTTTTAAAATGAAAACCGTGGAGGGGTGGGCCACACAAGACCTAGGGACGATCGGCCCACGTCGGCCTGGCCCGCCAAGCCCGCTGACCGGCGATGGCATCGCCGGTCTCTGGATATATTGGCGATGCCTCACCCATTTGGATAGGCCCTCCTGGTCCCCCTTGGTCCAAAACATGTGGTTCCCCCCCTGGGCCCCACTGGAAATGCCCCAAATGGCCCCGTGCGTACATTGAGGCCTATCGGGTCATTCTGACAGAAATCTGATTCAAACAGCGATTTCTGGAAGGGTTAAGATGGAAAAAAGGGAAGATTGACCGTCTACACTCATTAATAGAGGGTCTAGGAAAGGTTTCGGGTCGCTGTGTGTGATCAGGTAAGGGTACAGACTCGATTTCGGCAAAGGTTTTCAAGAAACTTTCACCGATAGAAACTACGGAGCACAAACACAAAGCGATGATAGACCCACACCCAAATACACTATAGTGGCGACAACGTGCGGTGTGTGACCATAACCCAGGTCCGGTTTAATCCAGATCATGCTCTGATACCAACTTGTAACGCCCTGAAATTCGGGGGTCGAGCATAACTCAGCTCCCGAGTTCCAAAACATCACTTATGCAACATATTTAATGATGAATGTATGTTGACTGTATTAGTGCATAAAACATGGAATAGATTAAGCCAAAACACAGATATGCTTCAGGGACAAGTAAATAAAGCAAGCGGAAGACTTATAGTAAAATGTGTACAAGTGTAAATCCCTGAATTACATATACAACCAGATCGTGTAAAAGTGTTATTTAACAAAATTTAAGTATCAAATACATCATTTCAGTTCCCAAAATATAATCCCAAAGATCCCGCGCAATAGACCGAAGCTTGCTAGAACCCGTCTGAAAACTGCATATAGGAGAAAGCAGCCTCGTCGTCATCCAGCTCCCGCTCTGCCTCAGACGTCGCATCCACATCTGCAACATCAGGGCCTAAGACAGAGTCTGGTGGGTGTGTAACATCGCCCCAGAAACGTGGGAGTGAGTGATCAACTCAGTGAAACAATAAGGCACTGGTTAACATGTTATCAGTTCAATCAAACAGTAATGATAAAGCAGGACAATTAAATAAATCCTAAGTACTCTTGTTAATGCAAGGATGAATGCAATATGATGCGTGCCCTCACAAGTACACCCTCAGCGTCTTCATCTTACGTTACGCATGACATCGCCTCAAAGTGCGCCACATCTACAAAGCACATGCAAATGCGGTGCATGGATATGATTACCAAGTTGTTATTAGTCCATTTCACACAACAGGATTGGGAAGCTAAGATACCTTCCTCATGTCACCATCCAAACAGTGATCCATACTAGGGTCGTCAATCCTAGACATCTCATATGATTTTATATTTGAGGTCGTAGTAAAGGGCTCGTCACCAATCAATGTACGCCTTTCATGCCCTTACTACCACAGATCGGCTTGTCACCTCCTTGCGGTATCCAAGTATGCTCGAGGTCACTACAAAGGGCTCGTCACCAATCAATGTAGGCCGACAGCACGAATATAGTGTCCCATACCACCATAATCGGCTCACGAGTTTAGTTGCTCACTGGTCACTACGGGGAGGCTCGTCACCCCAGCGTAGGCCGACAGCTCGACCACGGTGTCCCATACCACCATGTCCGGCTCATGAGTCTTAGCGGATCAGGTACCATGGTTATTAGGATTTCACTGGTAAGTTCGGTACCCTAGATTCAAGCAGTAGCGTCCATACATGGTTAACATACATCGGACAATCGGGTTATTTGACGAACTCGACTAGCACGAGCGCACGTTGAGTTGAACGACATAGAGTGCGCAAACACTCCGCGTGGCCAAACCACTGCCGCCAACTCTAATACGGCTCGGGTTCGTCTAATACATCCTACGTGGCGAAAGCAATCTCAACCACGATTCATAGGGTCAATTACCGATTTCCTGGACTAAGGCATAGTCCCAAACATCCTACACTACGACAGATATTCATATGGAATGTAAAGCGGTAATAGATCAACAGCTCAAATCATGGTACAAACACATCTGAAGAATATCAACTTAACATAACTGTAAGCATAGGAGATGCTTGAATTTAAATAACTTGAAAGGTAACTGCATAAAGGAAAACATGCGCATCAATAGGAGTATTGAGAATCACTTCTCAACGCCCACAATTAGTGTAATCAGTTACACTTAGATCATTCATGCATTTCTACAAACACTTAGCATACAAGGAACAACATATATAGCGCATGTTGGAATACATGCACTTAGACAATTCCTTTTACCAAGGAGTTGTCATACATGCATCTAGCACACATACATGAAAAATAATCATGGCAAACACAAGTGCGTATTTTATACGTATACGGTACTTTATAAATACACTTAGAATACACAAATCTCAATATAGCACATGCATATCAGGAAAGCGATGTAAACATAACATTTGACATGTGAAATCTCATCCATAACAAGAATAAATCACTAACTGGGATTGAAAGCCTTGAAAACCATAACCTATACACTTAAAGTCCGCACCTTAGGTGAAGAAAGAACCGCCGAGCTGATTTAGACGAGTTGTCTTCGTCAACGGCGCTAGAATACCCTAAAATAAGGATAGAAATGAGACACAACAACACCAAGTCTAATCTAAGCTCTAACACAGGTTATGGTTAGGTTAACTTACCCCAAGAGAACTCAGAATCGTCAGAGGAACGATCCAAAGTGATGGTTCAAAGATGAAGGAGAACAAGGAAGAAATCAAGATGAATCACCAACCAATCTCTCTCACTAACTCTCTCTTTTCCACTCTCTTTCCAAGCTAGGGTTAGAGAAAATTCGTATGGAAATGAGAGCTAGGGTTTAAGGACTATATATAGGCCTTAAAATGATGGAAATAACCCCAGGGTCAAGGTATACTTAGGTTATAACCAAAGCACGCCTTTCTCGATCCAACGAAGCACTTCTGGTGGGCCTATAACCACGAAAGGTCGGACTTAAGCTCCTTGACCATGGATCTAGGTCAAGCAGAGTTTTCGTACCGACCGACTCTTCAGATCAGCCGTGGCGGACCACACTCAATTCAACGGTCACGGAAACTCGATCAGGTCCACAAGCACTAGGATATGCCTGGGCCAACTATCCTGATCAGAGGGTGAAATTGGGTCAGAATCTAACGGTCCGAATGCTTAAAATCGTCGTGCAAGCGACACGACTCAGATTTCAATAAAAGCTTAATAAATTCCAACCGTTCTCACACTCTTCACTCCGAGCTCAACCAAATCGACCCAGAACATCAGATCGACTTGATTTTCGAGGTGAAGATCAAGCCCAACTCGGTGACCGTAACAGCCTAAGATCATCGCCATCGGACTTTCGACGCGCGGTCTAGGTCCGATCCAGATCTTCCAAAAATTCCCCAGAACAACTGGATTTAGCGATGGATCCCAGATTTCAGAGTAACGTAGCGCTCACTAATCTACACGTTTAGAGCCATGCAGATACAATTTAAAGTGATTGATGCAAATTTCACAAACAATCGAGTAAAGCGAATTACCCCAAAACAACTACTTAAGGAAAGATTAGCACAGAAAATTCCAAGGTCGTTACAGATGTGGTTGACCATTACATATGTCATTCGGCAGGTTGTTATGAGACTCCTTGATAGGCGGAGATTATCTCATATGGCGCATGATATGCGCAGGATTGATTCATGACTGGATTGTATGATTTATGCATCTTACATTGTGTGTTGTGATTAATGTACGCCCTAGCGACATCAGGGCCAGAGCCTCTACTGGCATGTCATGGATGGCCAGATGGAACCCCGAAAATCTTTTACTAGCATCTGGGCGCCATAGATGTCCCTGGGTGAAAATCCCTAAACCTCCGCGGCCAGGAGACACTTCAACGTTTATACCGAGTGGATACATGAGCGCCCCAGTTTCAAATACCAGTAGGCTGTGTCTCCCACTGTGTTGTGGTCGATTAGGAGGGAGTGTGGCCAAACCCGCCCGAGGGTAGTAGGCATAACTAGTCTGAGTTTGACCAACTCGTAATTAGGTCCACTATCGACATGCCGGGTAGATATTGGCTGAATACTTGCTAGGCAGATAGTGAGGTCTCTTCCACTTGCATGGTTGCCCATCCAGTGGGCAGTGATTGCATGTAAAGTGTACTAGACCCCGGTGATGAACCAAGAGATGTACAATACTAATATGCAGACTTATTGAGCAGGAGTTGCATATTCATTCATTCATTCACTATCCACTCAAGCTGGTGGTGCGTAACTATTTGTTACGTAAACTTCGCAATGGCCAAGATTTCAGTTGGAGTGCGCGACTAACCTGAGATCAAAAATTTACCATCTTGAGTCTGACTATTCAAATTTAGGTATAAGACTGGTTTGGATAGAAGTCCCTTGTGGTGGACCCCATAGCCTGTGATACTACGTACCATCATCCCGACTTCACACTCCAGTTTGGTCATTTCATTCGCATCGCATATTGTATTGCATCCTCAGCACATAGCATATGGTTTGTTGAGCTTCTGTATTGCATAACCTGCTTAAGGTTGATGATATTCATGGACTTAGTATCTGATATCTGGCTTAGTATGTCTCCGTATTACATAGATGATCTACATTATTTCCTCAATATATGATGTTGGTTTATTATGTTTTTACATTACATAGCCTGGATAAGGCTGATGATATTTATAGACTTACTAGGATGTTTCCACATTACTCTAAAATTGTACAATTTATGGATTGCCAGTATTTTCACTTACTCTGATATTTATATGCTTGGCACGTGCATTACACAAACTTTCACCACCCTCTAAGCTTTCTATAAGCTTATGCATAATTGATGTGTGCAGGTGACATTAGGTTACAGTAGCGTTGAGCTTGGAGCGTGTAGCAGTATTCTAGAGTTTTGAATTTTCGATATATGTATTTCCCTTTCAGCAGTGTATTCAAATGTTTATATTAGTGAATATGTGATGATGATGTTGCCTTTGTGATTTGGGTAAACTTGTGGTTATGCTTATTACGAGTTAAATGTACCTCTTTGTAGGATCCCAGGATCGAAATCTAGTGTATGGATGCTGGGAGCCGAGAATGGGGTACTACGGAGACTGTCGGCACCGGATTCGGCAATCGAAAATTTTGTGAGCCTGATTTTCGGGTTTAATGCATAACACTTTTTTCTATGATGGATTGACATCTTCCATGCACCAATTGGTCCAATTGGTTGAGACAATGTGCAATGGGGAATTCATGAATAAAAATGTCGATGATGTGTGGGACTACTTGGACTGACTTGTTGAAAACGCACAATCATGGGACACTTACTCAAAATCAAGCACCACGTTTAGGCTCACTTAATCAAAGGAGAGGGACGGATTATACCTTCTGAAAGAGAATGATGATATCAATACTAAAGTGTCTAATCTCATAAGGAAATTTAAAGCCATGGAACTAAAGAAGGATAAGGCTAAGGAAACTATTTGCGGTATTTGTGCTTGCAACATTCATACAACTAAAAATTGTCCAACAATACCTACTTATCAAGAGGTAATGAATAAGCAATCCAATGCTATGAATAATTACCAACAATCTTTCAATGGACCTACCTCCAATACCTACAATCCTAATTGGAGAAATCATCCAAATTTCAGTTGGAGGAATGGACAAGCTGCTACCCCTCAAGGTTTCTTTAATCAAATTCCAAATCAAGTGAAACCTCAAGAAAAACCAGTTCAAAATTCCACACAAACTCAGGAGCTTACTCAAGTAATACGAGAACTTATAAAATTTATACAAAAGATGGATTCACGTGTTACGGTTATAGAAAGGGGGATGCTTCCGGCTCAACCTCTCTTCAATCCCAAACTGCAATATGAGATAAGCGATACAAGCTCTTCAAATCAGATAGAGCAAGCTAAATCTATCACCACTCTTAGGAGTGGGAAGACCATTGACAAAACTATTCCAGTTAGGGCTGAAAAGCCTAATGACCTGAAAGAGGACAATGATGATAGACCAAGCATTGGTCCACAAGAATTAAAATCGGAACTTCAAGGTAAGCCATTTGCACCATTTCCCCAACGGTTGGTTTCACCGAAACCTCTTAACAACTCTTAGGACATTCTAGAGGTGTTAAAAAAAGCGAAGGTCAATATTCCTCTACTTGATGGCGTAAAACAAATACCTTCTTATGTCAAATTTCTGAAAGACTTGTGTACGACTAAGAGGTGGAAAAGTATCAAAAGAAAAAAATTTTGACAGAAAAAGTGAGTGCCATCCTAAAGCAAGATGTGCACAAAAGTACAACGATCCAGGTAGCCCGACCATCGCTTGCATAATTGAAAACTACTGGATTGAGCATGCACTTCTTAACTTGGGAGCAAGTGTGAATTTGATTCCGTACTCAGTTTACGAACAACTGGGTCTAAGTGAATTAAAACCCACCTAGACCACATTACAACTTACCGATCGCTCAGTTTGTGTACCGAGAGGGATAATTGAGGATGTGTTGGTCTAGGTTAACAAATTCTACTACATGGTAGAATTTATCATCCTGGATACTCAACTCATCGTGGACATGAGCACTCAAATTTCTATCATTATTGGTCGCCCATTTCTTGCCACATCAAATGCAATCATTAATTGCAGGAATGAAGTCATGAGTTTGTCTTTTGGAAATATGACATTAGAGTTAAACATTTTTTCAATACGGGCAAATAGGTATAGGATGATGATGATGCTCACGATGTTAACTTAATTGATTCTTTCATGGAAGATAGAGCACTTCTAACCTTATCCTTTAACCCTTTAGAGACATGCCTGGCCCACTACCATGATTTTGATGATGACATTATTAGGAAGATAAGGACCATGTTGGATACCGTGCCGGTACTTGAAGTTGATAGGTGGAGGCCACAATTCGAAGAATTACCCCAAACTGATGTAGTGCCTCTACCGTCTAACCTCAAGGCACCGAAGCTTGACCTAAAACCTTTCCCCTTTGATTTGAAATACGTCTATTTAGGTTAAGATGAGACATACCTGGTGGTGATTTCTTCCCACCTTGAGCAAGAACTGGAGAGTATGCTCATCTCTACTCTCATCGAGCATAAAGGAGCCATTGAATGGTCGATTGCGGACCTCAAGGGAATCGACCCTTTAATTTGTACTCACCACATTTATCTTGAGGATAATACGAAGACCTCACGACAACCACAATCTACACTAAATCCAAACATGAAGGAAGTAGTTAAGGGTGAGGTTCTTAAGCTATTGGAAGTGGGTATCATACACCCAATATCCGATAGCCAATGGGTGAGTCCAACTCAGTTGGTTCCCAAGAAGTCTAGAATCACCATTGTAGCTAATGCCAATGATGAACTCGTGCCAACTAGGATCACTACTGGTTGGAGAATGTGTATTGACTATAGGAAGTTGAATACCGTCACGAGGAAGGACTACTTTCCTTTGCCCTTTATCGATCAAATTTTGAAAAGGCTAGTTGGTCACTCTTATTATTGCTTCCTCGACGGTTATTTGGACTACAATCGGATTGAGATAGCTCTTGAAGATCAGTAAAAGACCACATTTACATGTCCTTACAACACCTTTGCTTACCGAAGGATGCCATTCAGGCTATGTAATGCCCTCACCACTTTTCAATGATGCATGTTAAGTATTTTTTCTGACATGGTGGGGCAATATTTAGAGGTCTTCATGGACGACTTCTCAGTCTTTGGTCCATCCTTCAACGAATGTTTGGAAAATTTAAAAAAATGTGCTGAAGCAATGTGAGGAAAAGAACTTGGTACTGAATTGGGAAAAGTGCCACTTCATAGTTCGTAAGGGAGTTGTCCTTGGACACATCATCTCGTCTAAGAGAATTGATGTAAATAAGGCTAAAATTGATATTTTCTCTAACCTGCCTCCACCTAAGAATATATGAGGCATGCGATCCTTCCTAGGACACGCTGAGTTTTACAGAAGATTCATAAAGGACTTTAGTCACCTCCCTTATCCTCTATGTAATCTACTTCAAAAGGATGCACCATACGAGTGGACTGAGCAATGCTAGGAAGCTTTTACGAAACGTAAGAGCTTGTTAACTACTTCACCTATTATGCAGTCATTCGGCTGGAGCCTTCCTTTTGAACTTATGTGCGACACATCTAACTATGCTTTTGGGGCGATTTTAGGCCAGAGAAAAGAAAAGAAGCCCTACGTTATTCATTACACAAGTAGAACTCTAAATCCTGCCCAAGTGAATTACTCAAGTACGGAGAAGGAACTCTTAGCCTTAGTATTCACTTTAGACAAATTTAGGTCTTACTTGATCAGATCCAAGATCATCATCTACACAGATCATGTGATGCTCAAGTATCTTCTTTCTAAGAATGATGCTAAGCCTCGCCTAATTAGATGGATCCTCCTACTCCAAGAATTTGATTTGAAAATAAAAGATAAAAAGGGAGTAGAGAACGTAGTGGTTTACCATCTTTCCCGCCTTGATCTCCCTGATTCCCTTGAGACGACACATATAAATGATATATTCCCTGACGAATAATTGTTCAAAGTCTCTCATTCACCTTGGTTTGTTGATATTGCTAATTATTTTGCTATAGGTTTCACGCCGACACATTGGACTGCGCAAGATAAGAAAAAAAATTTCATCGAGGTTTATAAGTTCTTTTGGGATGATCTATATTTTTTTAAATATTGCCTAGGCCAAATCTTAAGGAGATGTGTGCCAGAAAATGAACACCAAAGAGTCATCTCCTTCTATCACTCTCAGGCCTGTGGTGGTCACTTCTCTGCTAAAAAGACCACGACCAAAATTCTACAGTGTAGCTTTTACTGGCCCACTATGTTCAAGGACACTCATGAGTTTTGCAAAGCTTGTGAGGATTGTAAAAAATTGGGAGCATTGTCCTGTTAGAATATATTGCCTTTGAACCCCATTTTGATCATCGAAGCATTTGATTGTTGGGGCATTGATTTCATGGGACCATTCCCCTAATCCTTTGGAAATTTATACATTCTTCTAGCAGTAGACTATGTTACTAAATGGGTCAAAGTGATTCCATGCCGGAACAATGACCATCAAATGGTCATTAAATTCTTAAAAGTGAACATCATTTCTCTGTTCGGAATGTCTCGAGCCATCATTAGTGATGAAGGCTCACATTTTTGTAATAGGCCATTTGTGAAGTTAATGAAGAAATATGGCATCTCTCACAAGGTGAGCACTCCATACCACCCACAAACAAGAGGTCAAGCTGAGATTTCCAATATGAAAATGAAACACATCTTGGAAAAGATGGTTAACCCTGACCGTAAGGATTGGTCATTCCGATTGACCGATACCTTATAGGCTTACCATACCGCATTTAAGACCCCTATTAGAATGTCTCCCTTTAGACTTGTCTATATGAAGGCTTGCATTTTTCCTGCGGAGTTAGAACATAGAGCTTACTGGGTGATTAAAAATTTGAACTTTAATTTCGACAACGATGGCTCGCTACGCAAATTCTATTAAATGAACTTGAAGAAATCTAGAATGATGCGTATGAGAACTCGAGAATTTAGAAGGACATAATGAAGATGTTTCATGACCAACACATTCTTTAGAAATCATTCAAATCAGGTTAGAAAGTCCTCTTGTATAATTCTTGATTACATCTCTTTCTGGGCAAACTCTGATCTCGTTGGACCGGTCCTTTCACTGTTACTAATGTTTATCCTCATAGGGCCGTCGAGATACAAGATCCGAACAATGACAAAGAATTCAAAGTAAATGGACATCGATTAAAGCCATTTATTAAGAAATTTAATTCAGAGGACATGTCCATACCTCTGATTGATCTTGTTTACCAAGATTGACATCCTTGTCTGATGGAGGTGTAGTTAGGTTTACTGTTTTCCGCTGTTTTAGGATAGTTTGCTTCTATTGTTTTAGGATAGTTTTCTTTCCGTTTGCTTAGGACAGTTTGCTTTTTGGTTTTTAAATTCATGTGCTAACCCATCTTCACACTGAGATCCTTTTGGAAAAGTCTCACAATTCCTTCATCAGGTACTATCGTTCCATCACTTCTTCAATTATGTTGTCTCTTTTGTAAATCATGCTTATTTCTTTTACATTGAGGACAATGTAGATTTTAGGTTGGGGATGGGAGATTAGGTAAATTAATTAGTGTTTTCTCAGTTTTGAGCAAAATTTGTAAAATTCTTGAAAAATTTTCAATGTTTATCTATTTGGAAAAATATAAGTTGTGTATTTAAGAATGTTTTGAGTATGATGATAAGATAGGGATTAAATTTTAAATTATTGAAGTCTAGTCATCTCAGTAATTAATCACCTAAGTTCTTATACTCAATTGATTAAGAGGAAGTTTGAATATCATGTTAATCTAAATCACAAGACACGTGCAAATTGTTTTCTATGAATAATGCTAGAATTTCTAATGTTAGTATGTGAATCATTGATAGATGGTGAGAATCAAGTTTGGAGACTATTATCCACCTTAAAATATGAAAAGAACTAGTTAAAAAATAGGAGATTGACAAAAAGGGTCATGAATGGTGAAAAGATTGAAAAAATAAAATAAAATAAATCTGAAAGAAAAGAGAAAAGACTGAAAAGATTGAATGAAAATAAATAACCGTCGATATAAAATCAAAAACTGGAAAAAGAAGGAAATGGGATAAGTTCGGAATAAGTACTCAAGTTTTTAACCAATCTTAAAGTGATGAGCAGGGCTAACATGATGTAATGATAGTATCATTATAAAAAGTAAGTTGATCTTCACTGCGCACATTAAAAAACTTGATATGAGAACTATGCTCTGACTTAATGGATGAAGAACTTATTTGATTGATTGCTTATATGATTCGACGCTAGGTTTTCAAAATCTCACTTTCTCATCATTGAGCCTACTCATTCATACTTAATTACACAAAAGATTATTTTCTGAAAAAGGTTTGAACATTGTGCATTAAAGTTTATTTTTCGCATACTTTGCTCGAGACTAGCAAAATGTTGGTTGGGGATTGTGTTGAGGGTCAAATATTGCATATTATCCCCCACTTATATCTGGGTTTTATGAATATGATAATGCTTAATGTTTTATATTACTCGTGTTTGTGTTGAAAGGTGAATTTAAGAGATTAGATTGAAAAGGGTGCTAAAAGCATGGATTTAATGCTCAAGAATCACCAAGGCAAAGGATGGATCTTAGGAGACCGAGATTGAAGAATTCACATGTCAAAGATCTAAGGAAACCAAGTGATAAAGTAAGAGAATTGAAGATTTGAAGTGAAGAAAAGAAATCCTGAAAATTGTCCTAAAAACAAATTTTGGGGCTAGAAGAGTCTAATTTTGGAAAACTGCCAGAATGACCTTTGATATATCTAAGACCTGTAGATAATATCAAAGGACATATCGAAGGACAGATCGAAGACCCTTCGATTAATCAAGAAATTCAGGATTGCAGGCCAAACTCATTGGACAATTATGGACCGATCTTCGTATATCAAAGGACATATCAAAGACACTTCGATGTATCGAAGCTGCGTAAATTTGAGGCAGTTTCTAGATTTTTCAAGTCGGTACGAAAGGAGGTGCTGCAAAACTATAAATAGGAGTTTCCAAGGCACTCCTAAGCATCACATAGGGTTTGAGGAGTTAAGCAAAAGCGTGGAGAAGCCCTCGCCAAGAGTTTTCTTCCCTTTTCCTTAGTTTTTTTTATGCTTTTATTAAGAGATTCTAGTTCAATCATGTCTATGGTTGGCTAAACCTCTTAGCTTGGGCTAAGAGGTGAAGCTTATAGAGTGATGAGATGTTTCTATTACCTTGATTCATGTTTATATTGAACTCTCTTTGGCTCTAGTTTGATTATAAGGAATACTTTTAGTTTTTAATGGTTTATTGTGACTCAAATTACAATAGATTTGCGATAGCTTTAAGTATGTTCTTTTCATGTTTTGAGATTGTGAATTTAGAAAATCCTGTTATTCACCATCGTCCCTTCGGCATGGTTGGATGATGGAATCCTCCCTAACTTTCACAATCCTCTCAGGTTGATTGTGGGATTGGTAAATCTTGTTGTAGCCATTATCTCCTAGGCATGGTTTTGTGATAGAATTACTTCCAGTTCTCACACCTCTCATCCATTGAGAATTAGGTCAAAGGAAGTTGAGATTTGGGGTTCTAATTCCAGTTGTATCCTTGAATCAAGCATAGATCTCCCTGATCTCTACAAGTGGATCCTTGGAAACCCTAGTTCCCACCTTTGAATTTCTTAAGTAATTTCTCACAATTACTCTCTCAAATTTCCAGATTTAGATTTTCATCTTCTTCTACTTCTAATTCTAGTTGCTTTCAGAAAACACATGAGATTAGTCCCTGTGGATTCGACCTTGGTCTTACTGAGATTATTACTACATTGCGACCCTACACTTGGGGTTGTGAATACTCCTCAAGACCGAGGCAAAGTTGGAGAAGCTCAAGAAGGAGACTAAGGTTTTGATCGCTCTGGCTCGAAAGGAGACTGTCCAAGAGTTCAAGTCATCATAGGCGTTCCTGGACAAGAGGGATAACCTCTATCATCAAGGTTACACTGAGTGTGTGAGGGCGATGAAGGAGACCTTCCCAGAGCTTGATCTCTCCTCTTTTGATGAGCCAAAGTCGAGTTCTGATGGGTTCAGTGATGAAGCAACTCCTGAGGTGGCTCCCGAGCAACCTTCTGAGGCTTGAGGATCGGCTTTTTTTGCAAAGAAGTATTTCCTTCATCCTACTCTACCTTTCCCTTTTTCAGCTTTAAGCACTTCAAGCACTGCTTGCCTGTGCCTTGTTTGGCTTCAAGCACTTCAATCATTTGTAGATCAATGTACATGCATGATTTTAGGATATAACCAATGTAATCATGCCCTTTGGGCTTTATCAATGAAAATACTTCTTTTTCTTGAATTCTGAATTTTAGAGCCGAGTAGATCATCTTTTATTTCATATGAGTAGGTCGGACTGAGATTAAATCGTAACGTGGGCATCAGTCGGATATTGCTTGGGGAATTACTGAAACCTATGCAAGCCAATTAGCTCGGACATAGTTCGGTGGTCGATCGGATCTGGATCATTCATTGATCAGATCTCAGTTGGGAATTGATTGGATAACGTGTCGAAGCTATATTATAATTCAAAGATGAGTAATACATAATGAGCATTGTACCAACCTAATTTAGGGGTAATAAATCTTCAAATGCTCGGCATTCCATGGGTGTGGGAGCAGTTGGCCAGTTAGATCCTCTAGTCGATACAAACCAGGTTGGCTTGTACTTGATATCACATAGGGCTCTTCCCAGTTCGGACCTAAGGTTCCTGATCTTATCTCCTTGGTATTTTGAAACGTCTTCCAAAGAACTAAATCTCCAACTCGAAACATTCTGACCTTGACCCGTGCATTATAGAAACACGATACCTGCTGTTGGCGAACAATGGTCTGAGTTTGAGATTGTTCCCTTTGCTCCCCCAGGAGGTCGAGATTGAGGGCCATAAGCTTGGTATTAGCTTGTTCATCGAATGAGTCTATCCAGGCTATATGTAGTCCGATCTCTACGGGATTGAATGCCTCTGCTCCATATGCTAAGGAGAAAGGGGTCTCCCCGTTAGCTGTTTGGGTTGTAGTTCGATATGCCCAGAGGACTTTCAGGAGTTCTTTAGTCCATGCTCCTATAGAATTCACGAGCTTGGTATGGAGATGATGCTTGATGATCTTGTTAACTGCCTTGACCTGCCTATTCGCCTACGGATGTCGTGGCAATGAGTAGATGTTGTGAATTCTGAGGTTCTTGCACATCTCCTAATACTGCTTGTGATCGAATTGTTTCCCATTATCAGAGATGTTAGTCTGAAGAATCCCGAACCTACATATGATATTCTTCCAAATAAAGTCTGTGATCCGATCGATTATCTTTGCTAACAGTTCTGCTTCTACCCACTTGGTGAAATAGTCGATGGCCACGACGGCAAACTTAGTTTGACCTTTACCCATGGGGAGCGGACTAATAATATTGATCCCTCACTAAGCAAACAACCATGGACTGACCATAGGGGTGAGCTCTTCTGGTGGTTGTCGAGGTATATTTGCGAATCTTTAACACTTGTCACATCTCTGGCAAGCATTCGTGCATCAAGCTGGATGATTGGCCAATGGTAACCCTGTCGAATGACCTTGTGTGCTAACGCTCACCCTCTAGAGTGGCTTTTGCAGATTCCTTCATGGATTTCCTTTAAGACGTATTCTACTTCTTCTGGTCGAACGCACCTTAGGTAAGGAAGGTAGAATCCTTTCTTGTGAAGTATACTGTTGAGTATGGTATATCAAGCAAATTTGATCTTCATTCATTATGCTTCCATTCGATCTTTGGGTAGCTCGTGGTTCTTGAGGTACTTGATGATCGGGTCAATCTAGGTTGATTCCGAGTTGACTGGAAGCATGGCCGTGAGCTCGGCTTCATTGATGCTTGGCCTGGCTAGAAATTTGATCGGGATGGATCTCGGGATTTCATCTTCATCTGCAGTATCTAACTTTGCCAACATGTCAGCTTTTGAATTCTTGCCCATGGAATCAGGGCGACATTACATTATGAAAGTTTCCAATTAGTTCTTTGGCTCTTTGGAGGTAGGCTTTCATGCGCTCCTTCTTGGCTTGAAAGGCATTAACTATTTCGTTGACGACCAATTGTGACTCATTAAAGACTTCAAGATGTTGAGCCCCCATGTTTGCTGCTAATTTGAGTTCGGCAAGCAAGGCCTCATATTCTGTTGTATTGTTGGAGGCTAGAAATCCAAATCTCAAGGCATACTGTAAGCACGTATGGTCAGGAGTCTCTAGGACTATCCTGGTCCTGTTTTCCTTAGAATTGGATGAGCCATCACATAGAGTGTCCACTTGGGTGGGTTGGGGACAGCATGAGCGTCGGACGGTTCAATGATGTCTGGAGCAAGTTCTGCCCTTGGTAGGTTAATTGTAGATCGGTCCTTAATTGGATCTTACCTAGGAAAACAAGTTAACTTGACAATGAAGTCAGCCACAGCCTAACCATTGATTGTGGCCCATGGTTGGTATTTGATGTTGAACTCACTTAATTCGATCGCCCACTTAGTCAACCGGCCTGAAGCTTTGGGTTTTTGGAGGACTTGATGTAGTAGTTGGTCGGTTGGAACAATGATTGTGTGAGCTTGGAAATATGGTCATAGGTGTCGGGAAGAGATAATCAAAGCCAGAGCTAACTTTTCCAATGTGAGATATCTCGTCTCTGCAGGGACTAGAGCTTTGCTGCGTAATAGACTAGGAACTGCTTTCCCTTATGCTCTCTAATTAAAGCTAAGCTAACTACTGCGTCGGATACAGCTAAGTATAGTAACAAAGTTCCTCTTAGCTTGGGTTTAGAGAGCAAGGGTGGCGATCCTAGGTATTGCTTAAGCTAATAGAAGGCTACCTCATATTCTTCAGTCTAATCTACTATTTGCCTCCCCTTCAACTATTTAAAGAATGAGAGACATTTGTCTATAACTCGGGATACGAAGCGGTTGAGGGCTGTTACTCTACCAGTGGGCCTTTGTATGTCTTTGATCATCATTGACGACTACATGTTGAGAAGTTCCTTAATTTTTTATGGATTTGTCTTGATCCCCACTGGCTGACCAAAAAATTAAGGAATTTCCCCGAGCTAACGCCAAAAGCGCATTTACTCGGATTTAATTTCATTTGGTATTTGTGAAGGATGAGGAACATTTCCTCTAATTCAGCTACATGGTTTGTAGCTATGACACTCTTGATGAGCATGTAGTTGATATAGACCTCCATTGTCTGCCCTATTTAGTGGGCGAACATCTTGTTGGCCAACTGCTGATAGGTCGCTCCTGCATTTTTCAAACAAAAGGGCATCACACGGTAACAATAAAGACCTTTGTCAGTGATAAATGTAGTTTTAGATTTATCGTTAAAGTGCATTACTCCTTAATTTTACCCTAAATATGCATCCATAAAGCTAAGTAACTCATGTCCCACTATACTATCGACTAACTAATCAATTCTGGGAAGGCGAAAGCTACCTTTAGGGCAGGCTTTGTTTAACTCTGTGTAGTCCACACAGACTCGCCACTTCCCATTAGTTTTTTTGACTAGTATGATGTTGGCCACCCGGTTTGGATAGTAGACTTCTTCAATGAAACTATCTTTGAAGAATTTGCCTACCTCTTCTTCAATCACGGCATACCGAGAGCATGTCACTTCTGTCGAATTGGTCAGGAGGAAGGATCGATGTTTAGTTGATACGTGATGACGGAGGGATCGATTCCTGGCATGTCTTCATAGGACCATGCGAAAACATCGGCATAACATTGGAGGAGGGCTATCATCATGTCTCATAGTAGTGATGTCAAGGATGACCCAATTTGGACAGTCCTAGATGGGTTGGACTCGTCCAACGGGATTAGAATGAGGCCTTTCATGGGTCGACCTCTCTCTTGAGACTCTTCGCGCGGATCTAAGGACTCAGTGGTCATTGCTTCACATGGGGATCTCGGTGCCATCGTGTAGCATTGTCCAGTGTCATGTTGATCACCTTTAATGGTCCCGACACCTTGCTCAATCAAGAATTTCATAGCCAAGTGGTAAGTTGATACCACTGCTCACAGGAGGTTCAGAGATGGTTGTCCAAGAATGGCGTTGTAGAAAGATGGTTGGTCGACCACAAGGAAGTCAACCATCACGATGGTTTGATTCTGTCCATTTCTAGCTGAGAGGGGGAGCTGGACGACTCCTTCAGTCATGACTTGTTTACTTGAAAAACCAAGTAATGAAGTTTTGACAGGTCGTAGTAGAGATTGACTAACTCCCATCTTATCAAAGGCTTAGGCGAAGAGCACATCTTTTGATGATCCCGTGTCAATAAGGATCCGAAATACTTTTCAGTTGGCTATGGTTAAAGTGATTACCAGTGCATCGTCTTGGGGGAGGTGGATACCGCGAGTATCTTCCTCAGTGAAGGTCATACTGTATTTTTCCACCTTTTTCTCTTTCGAAGGTTGGCTGAGGAGTAGAACTTCCTCCTCAAGGAAACTAATGCTTCTTGTATGCATCTCTCGTGCATTGTTTGAGTCACCCCCCCCCCCTCGTGGCCTCAAAAGATTATGCAGATTTCTCTAGTTGGCTGATTGTTGATCAATTGTTCCTCAGTGGCTATGATCCGATCTCCTCTATTGCTAACATATTCTCCAAGGTGGCTATCACAAATGAGCTCTTCGATTTCCTGCTTGAGGTCGAAGCAGTCACTTATATTATGACCATGATCCAGGTGGAAGAAGCAATATTTGTTCCTGCTCCTCTTATCAGGGTTGGATTTCAACTTGTTCGACTAGTGGACAAGACGTTTGTCCTTGATTTCCATCAGAACCTGGTCTGGTATGTTATTACGAGCAGTATAAGTGTTGAAATTACTATTGGGCCGTTTGTTCGATTTTCAGTCGTCTTGAGATCTGTCGTCCTTTCTCTTCTTGTTGGTATTGATCAAGCTGGGCTTTAGCCTTCGCCTGGTCCTTAGCTAGGGGATTTTTCCTTTGAATGGCATCCCGTGAGATCCGAGACTCTTCGGCATTAACATAATTTTGGGATCGGTTCAGAAACTCAACCAGCGTGGCAGGAGGATTCTTATCCAAAGAAAAGAGGAAAGATTTATCCCTCAGCCCACTCATGATGGCGTTTAGGGCGAACTCATCCGAGTGCTTTCAAACCTATAATGCTTCCAGATTGAAGCGCTTAATTTAATCCTTCAGAAGCTCACCTTCTTTCTAGATTATGTGGAGAAGATGGGTAGGCACCTTGAGTCTCTTCTTCCCTTCTATGAAGTTCGTGACGAAGGCTTGGCTAAGCTCAGAGAACGAATTAATGGACCTCGGCTTTAGCTGTTTGAACTATAGCCAAGCAGCGTCAGCTAGAGTCAAGGAGAAGGCTCGGCACATGACCGCATCAGAAGCATAATGGAGTTCCATGTAGATTCGAAAAGATTTTATGTGCTTTGACGGGTCAGTATTCCCTATGAAGGGTGTGATGTAAGGCAGTCGAAACCTATCTAGTAATCGTGCTTGCATGATATCGGCAGTGAATAAAGATTTGATCTCCTCTATCATAGTCATTGTTGCATTGGCTCGGTATGCTTGTTGCATGTTATCGATTTGGTCTCATAAGCTTTTTAGTTCGGCTTTCCACGGTTCTCCGCTTTAGGCAGTAGCTTCGACCGCGGCTTTGTCACACCTCTTCCAGTCTAACTCGTGTCGTAGTTAGGGTTTTGATCGAAATCGCCACTGGAGGGGATTGAGCTTTCTTCTTTTCCCTGGCCATCGTAGATATTGCTAGTAGAGCTAAGAATGGCTTAGAATGTCATTCCTACAGACGACACCAAACTGTTGATGCAGTTTTCTAGCAGACCCTCCACGTTTGACTCTCTTAAACTTGCATAGGTGAAAAAGAGAAACAAAGGAGACCCTGGCTAGTGCGAGGGACTCTCCGATGCATAAGTCAGGAATGAGGTCTTTTGTTGTAGGGTAGAGTCTCCAGAAAAGAGACACCGGTCGAGTGTTAGGGTAAGAATGAGCGTACCTTGGATAGTTAGAGACACCTCTATATATAGGGAAGGGAATGCAATTGTACAAGGACTCTTTCTTCATATCTTAGAGATCTGCTCGGATTCGAGATCTTTGCGAGATTATCGGCTTTCGAAGTTATCGGGATCTGATCCCTCAAAGACCTTAGGAGAGATCTTCGAGATGTTAGGAGATTCTTTGAATCTGTAGCTCGGATTTGGGTCGGCTACCACAGGCGTGTGACGACTTGGGAATCAGCGACAACGATCTATTTGACAGATCAACATTCACCATCTTCAACCAATGGCTGAGTTGGAGGATCCATGTCCCCTTCAGCTGGGTGCTAATGGTTCTTGAACTTGTCAGGGGATGTCACCGACCTATAACCGAACGTTGGCCGACCTATGGCCATCCAGTGGCCGAGCTATGTCTGAGCTATGGCCGGATAATAATCGATCTAGGGTTGACCTATAATTAATCTATGGCTGACCTATGATCGACCTATGGTCGATCTATAACTGACCTATTAGGTCAGAACATGACTTATTTGAAGGGGCTCGTAGTCGTGTTCTTTGAGTGTCCTTACCATTGCCTCAACCTCCTTGAAGGTCGGCTTGTTTCTGGACATAGACGCTTTATTCGGCTCGGATTTTACTGGGCCCATGCTGGTTCAGTAGAGTTGGTTCATTCCATAAGCTGACTTATCGACTTGTCAATTTTTACCCCAACAAGTTAAATAGTAAGTGTTCGAATAAAAAGATTAGATTGTTTCCATCATATCCTTCATGTAATTATTTGAGTTATGCCTAATATTGGACTGTAATGGGGATTTGGAAGGTTTGGATGAGGGTACAACTATTCTACGTCGTTGTCTGAAGAGTGTTAGATCATGCTGGACTGTCATAGGAATCTAGCCCATTAAAATAGTCATCGGTATGCTAAAGAAAGATTAAGTGATTATTTATTTTTGGAAAAGCTCGCCACACTTTGTCACCCATGGGTGGGGGCCTTGCTTTCTTTGACATGGACAGAACCACCTCATGTGGATGAGAACCACACCGTCCGCCAGATGTGCCACCTTGTGTTTGTACTGGGGCCCAAAAATCAGGCCGGTGCAACACTGAGGTGGGCTTAGTCATGGGAAACCGTCGACATGTTCACCATTAAAATCGTCCATATTATGTGTGGGGGTCCACCAATATCTGTATAAGCCATCCAATCCATTCATCTGGCGTGCTACACTAGGATGTTTGGATTCCCAAAAAAATTAGGCCATTCAGACAGCATCTAGGCACACAACACGAATTTAGAGTTGTAGTCATGATTTTACATCAATCCATATGGTGTGACCCACCTGAGCTATTAATTTGATCAAATTTTAGGATCTATGATGGAAATGTGAAGACCCACCTAATGGACGGGGTGGATCTGATGTATGTAGTGTCACGCAGCGACCAGTAATCATAAATGAGGCCATGCCTAAGCAGGTTAGGCCAGCGCAGTCCATTATTTATGTTATCTATCATGAAACTTTTCACTTCACAAGAAAGATATAACAATGACCATGATTTGCATTTTCCTTTAACATTTGTTGGCAAGAAAGGTAACCCAAATTACCACTTCTAGCTAATTTACAAGCCTCATATGCTAGAGTTTTTTTTTTTTTTATTTAAATACATAGCATTTTTATTCCGTGTACGTGGAAATCGTATGAATTCTTTTTGTTAAATGTGATAGTTGTCTTGATGATTAGGTGCATGTTTTTCACCTGTGGCTTCTTTGTGAAAGTTGAAAGGACCCATGTGCACTTGTTTTCTCACGATAAATTAGGTTTGAACCTGATCCCTTGATGCTGAAACGAAGATTGTGCTGTTTACGGGGCATTTGGATGGTTAGTTACTTTAGATAAGATACTAATGCCACAAGTAGCTTATTCAAAAAATAGAAAAGCATGTTTGGCTTCCAATATTATAAGTATTTATCCCTCAAGTCTCTTTGGTCCCCCAACCATCCACCAGGCCACCATTTGATGTGGTCCATTCATTATGTGGACCCCACCTTGGATGTGGGACATCCATCATTAGGAGCCGACATTTAATGTGCGCCATCCATTATGTGGGTCCCACCTTTAATATCCACCATCCATCACATGGAGCCCATGTGGATTGTCCATCATGTGGGACCCACCTCTCATGCGGATTGTCCATCATGAAGGGCCCACCTTGGATACATGCCGCTCATCATTAGGGCCTACCTTTGATGTGGACCATATGTTTCGAACAAGAAATAAATGCATTACATTTGGAGAATTATCTTATTAGAGCATAACAAAGAAAGGATATACAGAACAATCATTGTATTGATAGTGTTGAGTTCATGTACATTCTCTAATATCCCTTAATTCTAAGATAGATTATTTTAAATACATGAATTGACAAAGTTCGAATGTCGAATCTCAAATTTGGCAGTAATTTGACTTGTGCTTCGGTCATCTCCTTAGAAGGAATGTTGTGCTGATTTGATCATTCAATATTTTCCCCTTTTGAGCTTGTCCCTTGTGCAAAAAGAGAGCTTGGAGCGACAAAGATCGAACTGGACGATTTCAGCAGCACTTTGGCCAGTGCAACCAATAACTACTTCTCCTTCTTACCTTCAATATTCCTTTAGTGCTCTGCTCCTCTTTCAAAATTCTTCTCTCTCTCAAATGAGAGGGGGGAGTGGGGTATTTATAGGCCTCCACATGTGCGAACCCTCGATCTTTGTGTCATGGGACCCACCTTGCATCAGATCTGACCATCTATAATAAACTGTCTCTGATATTGGTTGCACAACCCGGGCAATGAAGATGACTGAATGCGCCATCCGCACAACAGAAAGACTAGTTGCGTGATCCACTCAACTCCTTACTTGTCGTGCGACCCGCGCAACTTAGCCATCTGTTGCGCAATCTGCACAACAACTGAATATAATACTTTTCTTTCTTCCTTTCCCACTTCTTAAATTCCCTTTTGATCTTCTTTCATTCCAATCTTTCTTCATATTTTTATGCTTCAATAGATGCCCACTTAATCCTTTTCTTTGTTTGCAAAAAATCAAAGAATTAAGATAAAAAAATTATATTTTCTGAACATGTTGCGTGACCCGCGCAATGGCCGCCCAAGTAATACACTCGGTCAATTTTCCTATAAATAGTCGGTTGTATTTCATTTCTTCACTTTTCATCTTGTGGCGAAACTCTGCTTCTCTTTTTCTTCCCCGCGCAACGAGCATTAGTCGCGCGACCCGCGCAACGTCTTCATGTTTACATAAGGAATTTTTGCATTACGCTACCCGCGCAACAAAGGATCAGTTGCAAGACCCGTGCAACCAATACTTAGCTATTTTTTTAGATTTAGCCAATTTTTGAACCCCTGCATTTCACTATTGCCTACATGAAAAGAACTTTCATTGCCATCGATCCTCCTACTGCTAATCCCTCGCACCAAGAATTAACAAACCCTCCATCTTCTCAAGCCACAGATTCTCCGTTGTCTCCAACCCAACCTTTGCACAAGCATTTCAAGATGACCGCTAAATGCCCCGGCTACATCAAGGAGCTGATGCTCCCCACTTTCGATTTCACTGAATGCATCAACACACTTCCATCCCCCATCCACAGAGCCATCGCTATGGGCGACCTTGAAAGACCTCCCAAATAAGGTCGTGAGTACAATTGGGAGTAGTGGCTGAAGTCAACAGTTCATCATCAGACTATCAGCTAGAAGCCTCCCACCAGGGAAAATACTCCTCCCCATTCTCAACCGAAGAAGACCCGCTGGAACAAGGCTCAAGAATTTCATGAGAAAATCAAGGAGCACAACCGGAAAAAATTAGACAACTCTTAGGAGTTAGTCTACGTGATCGAGGGTGTCATAAAATTTGACAACCCTTATAAGCAGGGTATCATGGTGATTTTAGTCAGCATCCATCATCACCATTCCATACTAAATCGCGAGCCTAGTGATCATCTGGACGAAGAAAGACTAGCTTATACAGAGTCTTGGTCGTTCAAAGAACCAAGATTACTAGAAGGCATTCTATAGCTAACGAAACCGAGACAACAAATTGGTGACATTCATTCTATGATCTTCCTCACCCCATCCTACGATCCTCACAGCTTATATCCAACTTATTTTTACGAGACGATCCAATAGCGTTTCGGCGACCGTCGCCTTATTTGGAGTCCTAAAGAGTTTAGAACAAGTGGTCTCTTGACTCCCCACAATTATTATTCTGAATGGGCCACGGTAGTTCTTGCAAAGCATGTGGGGAGTTTATCCATGATCGGCATCTACACCGCGGTCGAAGCAACATCATATCCTTTCTATAAGGAATCCTCTATTCTAAAGGCTTTTCTCAACTATTGGTGCCCTTCCACCAATTCTTTTCATCTCCCTGAAGGTGAAATGAGTATTACACTCTGGGATATTCATAGAATCATTAGTCTGGCAATAACCGAAAAATTCTTCAACGAATTTGTCCCCACCAATGACAAACTAGCCTTTGTCTCTTCGCCTAACCATATCACCTCCATCTTGGAAACAACAACCACTAAACTCTTTAAGGAGATGTCCAAGTTTCCGAATATCCATAAGATTCACCCTATGTAATGGCTAACCCATTTTAGCAGAGCTCTTTAGTAATCTTCCTTCTTTTCAAATTAACATTTTTATTGCATCTTGATACATAATCTCGATTTCACCTGCTTCTAACTTTTCTTCCAGGTTTAGCGGTAACCACTTGCAAGAGTTGGAACGTCTTCATAGGAGTATAAAAGAGCACGTTAAGTATTTTATTTATGGGGAGCTCACAGCGTTTATCATTTACTGGCTGAGCTTAGTGGTTTTTACCATCTCTAAGTCAACAGATGACATCCGCCCCTCACTGTTTGTGCTAGCCAGTGCTATGCCCGAATGGGTCAAATGCTCCCTTGCTCCTCCTGCTCTATGTTCAATTTATAGAGGTTTTGGAGAGATTGCTTCTCACATAAAAAGTCCCTACATTGGCTCTGCTTCTACCTATATGCCATGGCATTACTTCCTCGGCTGGCTCGGCATCCATTCTCTTGGACCTTCAAAGTGTCAGAGAAAGCTTATATTCATCCTTCTCAGATTCCTCTCTAATTCTTTCAAAAGAGAGCCATGGCGAAGAGGTCCTATGACTAGGCGAAAGATGTCATTTCCTTCGACACCAAGATTAATTATTTTCATTTCTGTTTGCCTCGCTACACAATGGACACAGACAAGTCGGACACAAAATCACTCACTACGGGAGAAAGGGCATTCTTTCTACCGATTAGATCGTGCAATCTCTCATTGAGGGAGGGAACAAAATTCTGGAGAGAACCGTACTATCCCAGTCATTTTGCTCATCAATTTAGCTTCGATCAGGCAGTTCCCAAAGACTGTGGACTTCTAACTCAAAGAATGCGGAGTTATGGCACTGGCCCATTTAATTAGGTAATGGTTTGGAAACAATTGCTAGGCCGAGGTAATTCTTCTTTCATTATTCTGGGCTGAGACCGTACTCCTCGGGCTTTATATAATAACATGAGATGGTGGGTTCACTAGTCTTATCTAGTAAAGAAAGGTTTGTCAGTAGCTAAGCTCATATGACTTCCACCATTAAGGCTCCAGGGTCGCACGATTGAAGAGGGAGTAGGCTTCATAGCAAAGACAAGTCATGCTCCTTTTGCTGGTCATCATTGCGTCAAAATATCCATAGATGAACCTATCCGTGAGAAGAAGCCTGATAATACCCTTGAAGGGTGGTTAGCTTACGGTGTCATTCATGAATTTGAAAAAGTTCCTCGCTACTGTTCCAGAAGAGAGGAAGTCACAAAGGCTGCTTCCCCTATGCCAGAGAACGTTGCCAATCTTCAAGACCAGCCAACCTTTTCTACTCAACTTTAACATCAGTCGGCCTCTTCTCCTACCCCTAGGACTGTCCACCCTAGTCCTTCGTCAATGACAAGATCTCGAATGTGTGCCCAAGCTTCTCCCCAAGAAGGGACCGTTGCTTCTACTTCTCTGGTCTTAGCCAGTGCAGATCCTCAACCGGAAAGCAACCAGTCTCTTCTTAAAGGGAAATAGGTTGTTATTGAAGAATCCAGCGAAGGAGATTCGAAAAGTGATCAGAAAGTGAAGGTTCAGCTTCTTCGTCTGGAAATACTGTTTCTGATGATTATGAGGTGGAAGAAGATAAACAAGATGATGACTATGAGGAGGGGGAAGTTGATATTAGCAGCGAAGAAGATATCATTGCAGAAGATGTTCCTGATGATGAAGGACATATCCTCCCGACCTCCGAGGTTGTTCCTGCAAAGACTTATCCATAGCGGGGGAAGAAGAAGACAAACCCCTAGAATACGGGGAATATGGTTATTCACTATGTAAGAAAATCTTGCTATTTTTGTTTACTTTCAATTTTTTCTCTTTTCCTATCTTATGTGTTTTATTTCAAGTGATCGTGTTGTCAATACTGAGGCAAATAGTACTTCCCCTATAGATTTACCTCCTGTCGTACCAGCGGCTTCACCAAGATTCTCTTTGCCTCCACAGGCAGTGGCATGTGAAATTGCTTTTTTGGTAGAATCAATTGATCTACCAACTCCTACCACCATTGATTCAAGCACTGAAGCTAGGGCTCCATCTTTTGCTGAGATGGTGGAACCTAATCCCCCTCTTGCTAAAGAGACGCAATCTCTCACTATTTTGATACTAGTAGAAGGTATATCATTTTCCTCATTCACACTTTCCATATTATCTCCACTTATAGTTTTGCTATAACTTTATATTTCTTATTTCTTAATTGGGAACTTATCTCAAAGCGGCACTGCAAGTTCTGGTTCTATTGGGACTTCATCAAATGTGTTATCTCTTGAGAAGATTTCTGCGTATAAATTGGCATTTATCGAGAATTACATATTAGCTATTGTCGAGATATTTAAAGATCCTAATCAATGGTCAGATCTGATAGTTGCTTTAGATGTTTTGGACAGTGCTTTATGGATGGTTAAAGTTAATGTTTCTTCCATACGCAATGCTCTCCTAAGATTCCATAATTCAATAACTGTTCTATCATCAGGTGAAACTGCGATTGTCCCGCTCGAAATTTTGGAGTACAGGAAACAACTTGCATACTCTAAGGAGAAGGTTTCTCAGATTGCTCCCATTTTCTACCAAGAACAATTATCTTTGCGAGAGCAACTGAAGACTTTTGCTGATAACAAGATGACTATTCAGAATCGTATTACTCTTTTGAAGTAAGAAATCACTTAGTTGGAGAAGCAACGTCTGGTGGAAGATCTAAACATTGAAAGAGTATAGGAAAAGATGCAATGTAGCCTTCATTCCATGGATGCTGAAAGATCTGAATTGGCTAAGAATGAAGAATTAATTGCCTCCTTGGAAGAAAAGCTAGCTGATATCCCGGATCTTACCAAAATTATTTCAAATGCCAGATTGGAACATGCGGCTAGTCAAGTTAATCTTCAAGAAAATTTGCAACAATTCTTAGTAGCATTAGGCATTACAGGAGAACTGTGAGATGTAAAACTTTGATATTTTCTCTTTTGTCACTACAAGTACTCTTAGAATTGTAAATTGTACAAGTATTTCATGATATTCTCGATAATGGTTATCTTGTCATGTTTATGTGATGTTCTGATCGATGTGTTATGCCTCTGCTTTCCTCTTTTATTTATTTATTTATTTATTTATATTCTCTTATGACTTGTTAGTAAAGGATTTCTTATATGATTCTTGTCTTAATTGGCAGTACTAAGTTTTAGTTTAGTCAGATAATCACACACTATTTATCCTCTTGAGTAGTGGAGCCATAAAATTTTTTAGACTCTTGAGTAGTGGAGTCGGGTCTCACATGATAGTCTCTGTAACTCTTAGGAGTTCACTGGACTTCTCACAGCCTAGTGAGTTCACAAATTGCGATCCATCAGAGGGGCCCAGTGAAGCTACTGAGGCTGTGAACTTGATTGGATTTATGCACAGGGTTGGCCGCAGTAACTCTCTAGAGTTCATGGGCCATATAAGGTGACCTTTAGGTTACCAAATCTAAGGTTGTTAGTCCATCAATGAGTAGGTTTAGGCCCTTCCTTACGAGTTACTACTGAAATCAAGCCAGAGATCTAGGGGGTCTTACGCATGGTTAGCCTATCTATGGACGTGGCCAAAGAGCTCATGCTGCAACCTGCGTTTTCTTCACCTACAAGGTCAGACCCATTCATGGGAAGGCATTTTCATCCGTTCCTTGTGACACTATCGGAAAGCTATACAGATAGCATTGATCTCACGCGTGACTGGCCGTTGAGGACTTTTTGGCCTTTTAGAGCTTTTAGTTGCTAGCTCCATTCGCTGCCTGCATGGGTATGCATATGATGTCCTTCATGAACTTTTTAGGGTCAGTGGCTTCTCATTGCTCCCGAATGGCAAAACTGATAGGTCTTATGCATAGTTGGCCATTTTTTCAGGCTTAGCTAGGCTGCCTTAAAAGATAATGATAGGGGGCCATCATTGTCATGAGAATGATAGATATCTCTGATTGAGATTGATACATCACCAGTTCTGCTAATATCTTCAACGATATTCATATGTGTTGTTCACAATATATCAGCTTAGTGACGATACCAATGTGAACAAAATTTTGTAGAGCTCGCTTGATGATGATAACGATGGTCACTTTCCTTTTATATCACTTATTGATACACAATCTTGATGTGCTCATGAATTTCTTCTTTATTCATTCATCTGATAGTACATGGCCATGGCCTTGCTTATTCTTACCCCTTTTTGATACAAAAGCATTATTTTGATAATATTCTAGATTAAAATCAAAAGTATCTTTAAGGATGATATCTTTTAATGAAGCGAGCATTGACTGGTATACGAATACCTTGTCCATCTTAGTCTATGACCTTATATGCTTCATTAGAGTATACTTCTGTTATTATGCATGGCACGTCTCATTTGGGTTCGAATTTGCCCCCTATTCTGTGGGTGACCACTATGGATCTTTTCAACATCAGTACCATATCCCCTTTTTTTGAAAGAGCGATACTTGACTTGTTTATCAAAGGTGGCTGATATCCTTGCTAATACGATTGCAATCTCTGTTGGGCTGCCAGGCATTTTTCATCGAGCAAATCCAGTGCTTCCAATCTTGTTTTTGCCTTTTCATCATCTGTAATTGACTGATGTACTGCCACTCTGAGTGACGCAACTTGTATTTCGATCGAGATAACCGCTTCTACACCATAAACCAGTGAGTACAGTGTTACTCTTGTTGCTGTCCGGTGGTTAGTTCTGTATGCCCACAATGCTTCTTACAACCTCTCGTCCCAATTATGCTTGTTTCCTATCACCATTTTCTTCAGTATCTTGACTATTATTTTATTAAATGCTTCTGCTAATCCATTGGCCAGTGGATAGTAAGGTGTTGAAAATGAATGATGAATGCTGAATTTCTGACATAGCTTTTCTATGCCTCTGTTTTTGAAAGGAGTGTCATTATCTGTGACAATTTTCTTCGGAATACCATGGCGATATATTATCGCGTGTCGAATGAAATTAACCACGTCTTTCTGCTTGACACTGCACAATGCGATTGCTTCTATCTATTTGGAGAAGTAATCTGTCGATGCCAGAATATACTATTTTCCTTTGTACGAAGGCGGAGTTATAGGACCAATAATGTCAAGTCCCCAGACAGAGAAAAGGCCAAGAGGCGACCGACTGATGCAGGTCTTCTGGAGGAACGTTTATAACATTTTCGTGAATCTGACATTCATGACATCGCTTCACATAATCTATCACATCTTTGAACATAGTGGGCCAATAATACCCCATTCAATGTATCCGATGAAATAAATTTTGGCTAGCCTGATGTGCCCCACATTCTCCAGAGTATGCCTCTCGCAACATCTGACCTACTTCTTGTTCATCCAGGCAGCGCAGTAGCATCCTATTGTAAGATTTTCTATACAGTACTTCGCTACATATGATGAATCTACTTGATCTTTACTTGATTTTTTTTTCTCAGTACTGGATCTTCTGGCAAGATATCATATTTGAGGTAATTTATGAATGGCTGACACCAATCATCTATCATTACCTCCAAACACGATATAGGAAGTGTCTCAACAATTTCATCGATAACATCTTTCTTCTATAGTTACTTAGAGAGGGCTTCAATTTAGATAGGATAGAGCCGCTTCCAGGCTAGCCAAAGCATCTGCTTTTGCATTTTCAAACTGCGATATATGCTTGATTTTGACATGACAAAACTGCCCCAATAACTACTACACTTTTCGGCAATATGGCAAGAGCTCTTGCTTTCTTATCTCGAATTCAGTCATCAATTGATTTATGATCAATTTAGAATCCCCAAAAATATGCAGTGCTTTTATCTTCATTTCTTGAGCAATTTCCATTTCGATGATGAAAGCATTATATTCGACTTCCTTATTTGTATATGTAGTTCCCAATGTGAAGGAGTAAGGTAACAAGCCACCTTGAGGAGTAATGAATATCACCCTGGCCCTTGCCCTTAATGCTTGAGAAGCATCGTTAAAATACATTTGTCATGGGCTTTGCGATTCGGCCAACATAACATGTTTATCGGGAAAATCATCACTAATGGTCTCACACTCTGCTACAGGGTGTGCTACCAGGAAGTCCACCATTGCTTGCCCCTTTACCACTTTTGTCAGCTCATATGTAATAGTATGTTTCAAAAGTAACAGCATCCATTTGGCCAATCTCTCATATAACATCGGTCTTATCATCAAAAACTTTATCGGATCTGCTCTTGAGATTAAAGTGATGTCATGGGAGAGGCAATAATGTCTTAACTTACTGTAAATATTAACGCCAAACATTCCTTTTCGATTGGAGAATAATTACATTCTGCGCCCATCAGAGTTTTGCTCAAATAATAAAGAGAGGTTTCTTTCTTAGATTCATTCACTTGTGCCAACAAGGCCCCTAACGAATTCTCAGCTGCAGATATGTACAAAATAAGCGGCTTCCCTTTTATTGGGGTTGTTACTACCAGCGGCTATTTTAACAATTCCTTTATCGAGTCAAATGCATTCTGACAAGCTTTGTCCCATACAAACTTGGTGCCTTTCTTCATCAAATGAGAAAACGGCTAACACCTCCTTGCCAATGAAACGGCGAATGTATGCTAACTTTCCTTGCAAACTTTTCAATTCTTTCAATGTCTTCAGTGGTGGCATATTTTGAATGGCTTTAACTTTCCCTGGATCGATCTCAATGCCCCTGTGCCTGATAACAAAACTAAGGAATTTTCCTGAAGACACCCCAAATGTGCATTTGGCTGGATTCATTTTCAGTTGTTTCTTTCTGAGTCAACAGAAAACTGATGCTAAATGTTCACAATGTTCTTGACGATTACCTGACCTGACCACCAAGTCATCAACATAACACTCAACATGTTTGTGCATCATATCTTGGAAGATATTCTTCATTGCCCTCTGATACATTGCCCCAGCATTTTTGAGACTAAATGGCATAACTTTATAATAGTAAATCCCTGGCGAAGTTCTAAACGTTGTTGTTTTCTCATCTTCAGTGCCATTTTAATTTGATTATAATCTGCATAGCCTTCATGAAGGACATGATAACATACTGAGTCGTATTGTTAATCGGTAATTTGATTATCGGGAGAGGAAAATCATCTTTTGGATATGCTTCATTCAAATCCCTGAAGTTAACGCACACTCTGACTTATCCATTTTTCTTTTTTACCAGGACAATGTTCGATATCCACTTGGGATACTTGACCTCCCTGATAAACCCAACTTTTATCAGCTTATTTACTTCTTCTTCTATCAGGGGAACCAAATCCGGGTGAAATCGCCTTTGGGCTGTTTAACCCACCTTTTCTCCTTAGAAATATTCAACCGGTGCATTACTACTAACGGCTCCAGACTCGGCATCTCTGCATATGTCTAAGTGAAGACGTCTCTATTTTCTTTGAGAAGTTGAACATATTTCTCGGCCTCTTACTCAGAAAGACCAGCACTAATGAATGTGTTCCTTGGCTCTTCTTCTGTACCCAGGTTTACTTCTCGTAAACTGTCCCATCTTCCATTTGCTTTAGGGCCATTTCAGGATGTTTGACTATTTTAGGATCTTCTTCTAATAATTGTTCATTTGTGACCATGTTCGCTGATGATTCTGCCCACAATCCTTAAAATTTTCCTCGCTTTTCCTGACCAACCCCAATAGGAATTTGAATTCCTCTCCCATGATTCAGGCCGGTGGGTTCTTCGTAATTGAAACCCATGTTTTTATGATTTTCTTGCTTGTCAGGCTATATTTTTTAAGGTCTTGCAGTATCAACTTACTGCAATACATATTATTCTTGGCCTCTTCCCCTATCTTTGCTTCTACTGGGGTGTAGAATTCTATCGATTCCGGGTATTTTGCGCTGGCCCTGACCTGAAATCTTCTCAGAATAGCCGAAAATGGATTATTTCTTTCAGCATACGGCAATGGCATTGTATAATTGGATTTTAAAATTTTTAATTGTTCAAGTGATAACAAAGTTAGCAGCGGTTGCCCTGGTTGTCTCAGATGTTTCGGCACAAAATAGAATTTCTTCTTTGTTTCTGCAGCTCTAGATGATTCTGCCTATTCTATTTCTCCTTTCTTCACCTTCACTTGAATGTCCTTTAGGACTTTTCTTCATCATTCTTTCTTTCTTCTTTAGCGAACCCCTTATAATAGCTAGCATATGTAAAGAAGGCCCCAACTTCTCTATAAGGCTTCGCATTAGCCATTGCTTTATACTATATCCCATCTTTATAGTATTTGAAGCATTGATGCAGAGTAGAGGGTACAATACCATACTGATGTATCCATGGCCTTCCTAGGAGAAGATTTTATGTCATCACTGTGTTTATAATATAGCACACAACATCAATGGTTAGTTCTCCTATCTCCAACGTCACCATAATTTTACCGAGTGCACGTTGCCCATCTTGATTGAAGCCCTATATCATCATTCCACTAGGGCGTAGATTGGAACGATGATAACCCAGTTTACTCAACATTGAGAGTGGTAAGAGGTTCACTACTAACCCATTATCAAGCATGATCTATTTAACGTTTTTGTCACAAATATGACCCTCTATCATTAGCAGCCTATTATGCCCCGCGACGCAGATCAAATCATCATCAGAGAAGGAAATGACTAGCAGGCAGTCTTCTTACGCTTTTTATTCTTCACCTTCTATCTCTACCAGTAAGGTTTCTTTGACATCATGATTGGATAGTGCTTGAACTAAGCTCTGCCGAAATTCTTCTGACAACTTAAGCGCATAATAGACGTTTAATCAAGCCAGTATGCCCTTCAAATAACTTACCACATCGTAGGTCATTTTTGCTGTCTCATTCTTCCCTTCTTTCTTATTATTATCGTTTTATCTTTTAACAACTTCCCTTCTTATAATTCTTGTTTTCTGCTTCGTAGGGCTTGTTAACTTTTTTCCTGATCGTAGTGTAATCACCACTACCTTTTTTGTTGTCTTACAGTCTTCTTTCTCTCTCTTTTCCTAGGCCTTTTCCTAGATTGTCAGCATATTCACCGTTGCCATTGCATACCTTTCTTTTTCTTTTCCAATCACTATTTCACCTCTGTCTATCATCCATTGTATTATACATTTTAACGTATTACAATTTTCCATCGGATGTCCCACTAGGCGATGATAGCGGCAAAAATCTCTCTATTGTTCTTATCACGTCTTCAAGGTGCTTGGGTGCTGGTAATTCTATCGTACTGGCTTTTAACAATTGGTTCATCATAGGGACAACATCTTCCCTATCGAACGTAAACCCTTCATGAGAATTGAGCACTCTGGGCCTTTTTCCACTGTATCTGTTTCTCGGCTGGTTTGATTCTTCTTTCCATTCTGACCTTTTATCTCTTGAGTCTCTTGCATCTTTACTTCTCTTTTCACAGTCGACGGTATTTGTGACCATCCTGCTGGGTCCTCTCCTAGCTGTCTCATAATGAAACGCTGGCATCTTCCGAGTCATCAGCTCTAAAGCATAAGCCTTAGTGGCTAGGTCACGAAAAGTTTTGTATCGGCGCTGGTGAGTCCAAATGTGATCCCCATTTCCATGGAGTTTAGGCACATCTTGACATGTTCCTTTTCTTCCGGTAGTTGTCTACATGGGCTCCCAATGTCTTCCATCTATCTATAACTTCTCTACCGGTTTCCCCTCTCTCTGCCCTACAGAAGCCAATTCTTTAATACTGACATCATACTCTGAAGAGAAGAAATTTGACATGAAGGCATCCTGCATTTGTTCCCAATTGCGTATCTACCCAGAGCCAGGCCGGAATGCCATCGGAATGCTTTGTTTGTTAGAGATGATCCAAACAATCACAAACAATACTACAGTATTGTAGAAAAATTTTCCATACTAGTAATAAAGTGCATTAAGTGCTCCTCCAGTGACCTTTCTCCATTAAACTTCTAAAAATCTGGATGCTTGAAGTTGGCTGGGAATGGGATATCTTCTACCTCTCTTGGATACGATGTTCGGTATCTGAAACGGCCAGTATTCTCACGCTCCCTCTCTACTCTGATAGATTCCTCGATGACTTGTCTCACCTTGTCTTATGTTATGGTTCTCACTGCTGGGACAAACCCCAGTGATCCTGCCCCCGGTGGTTGAAAGCCCTCGAGTTAGTTTTCTTGCCCATTCATTGTGCCCATCATTGGGGGAGCCACTTTCTGAGCTACATTGTGTGTGAGAGTCGCTAAGGCTTCTCTGAGATTTATGCACTCTTCCATCAGTGCTCTCTGTGCTTCTGCCATTTCATTCATATGGTCCTTTGTAGTTGGTATATTCTCCTAGTTCGTTCTAACCATATGTACTGTGGCTTCTCCACTCTTTGATGAAGCTGCAGTTAGAGTGGGGTGGGAATGTGTCGACATAATAGGACTTACGAAGAGAGGGGAAGATGGAGTTTCATTCGACTTCTCTATGCTCCCGTTGCCATTGATTGATTGGGGCGATACAGACATCGGTGAACTTGCTAATAATGCCTTACCTTTTTACTCTTTTGTCCATCTGATTCTTGGGGCAACCAAAGCTAGGAAGTCGCACGACGTTAACTGTTGAACTGTTCACTCGGGATATATCACAGGTGGGGCGAGTTCAGCGTTCTTAGCAGCATTGCAAGCTATTGGTCCTCTAACTCTGGGCAAAGGTAGATTCATTATGGAGTTTCTCGTATCCTGTGCTCTCATCCTGCGAGACATCACAATAGTCCAATCTTTGTCACCTTCCAATGCTTGAGGTGAAGTAGACACAACTCCAGTTATTACTCAGGTCAAGTCATTTTTGCTCGCAAGAAGCTGAGCCCTGTGCTTCGAAGGCTGGTTCGGCACATATTTTGCCATGAATCAAGTCGCAGTGAAATAGAAGTTCACCTTCCTTGTAGAATTTGCCATTGGTCATAATTTGTAGTTTGATCTCTTCAGTTATAAAACATAGAATTAAATTATAGTTAGTACTTGAAGACTTACATAATCTATCTTAGAGATGAAGGGGAGGATGTTCCCACTAAGAGTCGCCATTTTGGCATTGAAAGACGCCAAACTACAATGAAAGTTCTATAATACTCTCAATGTTAATATCAAATAAGATAAGTAAAATTCTCCAGCAGAGTCGCCATTTTATTTTGAATAAGAAACAAATGCATTGGATTTGGGGAATTATCTTATTAGAGCATAACAAAGAAAGGATATATAGAACAATCATTGTATTGATAGTGTTGAGTTCATTTACATCCTCTAATATCCCTTGATTCTAAGATATTTATTTGAAATACATGAATTAACAAAGTTTGAATGTCGAATCTCGAATTCGATAGCATTTTGACTTGTGCTTCGGTCATCTCCTTGGGAGGAATGTTGTGCTGATTTGATCATTCGATCTTTTTCCCTTTTGAGCTTCTCCCTTGTGTAAAAGGAGAGCTTGGAGCGACGAAGATCAAACTAGACGATTTCAGCAGCACTTTGGCCCTTTTTTTAACTGGCCATATAATGGCCTGGTTGCGCGACCCGTGCAATAAGTTGTTGATTATGTGGCCCACACAACCAATAACTACTTCCCCTTCTCACCTTCAGTCTTCCTTCGATGCTCTGCTCCTCTTCCGAAATTCTTCTATCTCTCTCAAATGAGAGGGGGTAGTGGGGTATTTATATGTCTCCACATGTGTGAACCCTCAATTTTTGTGCCATGAGACCCACCTTGCATAAGATCTGACCATCTAGAATAAACTGTCTCTGATATTGGTTGCGCGACCTGCGCAATGAAGAGGATTGATTGCGCCATCCGCACAATAGAAAGACTAGTTGCACGATCCGCTCAACTCCTTACTTGTTGCATGACCCATGCAACTTAGTCATCTATTACGCGATCTACGCAGCAACTGAATATAGTACTTTTCTTTCTTCCTTTCTCACTTCTTCAATTCCCTTTTGATCTTTTCTCCTTCCAATCTTTCTTCATATTTTTATGCTTCAACACCATCCTTCATGTGGGCCCACCTTGATGTGGATCATCCATCATGTGAGGTCCACCATTATTAATTGCCCATCATGTGGAGCCCACCTTTGATGTGGATTGTTCATCATGTGGTCCCTAACTTCAATGTGGGTTATCCATCATACGGGGCTCACCTTTGATGTGGGTCATTCATCATTAAGGGCGGCCTTTGATGTGGACCATCCATCTGTGGGGTCACCTCGATGTGAGGCACAGTTTCAATGTCCATTGCCAATCATATGGTGATCACCTTTGATGTGGACCATCCATTATGTGAGCCACACCTTTGAAGTAGGTGCCAATTTTCAATGTGGACTATTTATTATTGGGGCCATCGACCTTTGTTGAGGACCATCCATCATGTGGGCCCATGTTAATATGGTTGATCCATCATGTGGGACCCACCTTTGATGTGGATTGTGTAGAAATAGTTGCCTTAAATATGTAAATTTAGTAGTATGTTGATGACAGGTTCAATGCCATCGAACAAACTTTGATGCCATAGAGATTTTTTGGATTTTCTCCAGTTACTCGCTGGACTAAATGGGAGTTTTTTTTTTTTATGCCATTGACGAATGTTCAATGACATCGAAGAACATGTTTGATGTCATCAAAATGGCTCAATGCAATCGAAGAGAATCTGATTTCCATGTTTTGTATCTGGACTGTTTTGGTTTTAGTTCGATGCCATTAAAGGTTAAGTTTCGATGAACTATTTCACATATATTTTCACTGAGTTGTGAATTTGTGGGATTTATTTTCTATTTCGATTGTGATTCTTCCAAAGGCTATATATTTAGGTGTAATCAGGATGCATTCTAGGGTTTCAAGAGGGTAATTAACTTGGGTTGATTCAAGGTTGTTTGGATCGGGTAATCTCTTTACTGTTGTAATTTTCTGCTTTCATAGTGATATCTGTCGCCTTGTGCATTTTTCCATGTTAAATTCGGAGTATTTACATTGTGCTTACTTAGTGTGACTGGATTACTTCACTTGATTCATGTCTATATGTTTCCATGGTCTCCTAACAAATTGTCCATTGTGTGGGTCCCACATTTGACGTGGACAGTCCATGTGGCCTCCTTTGACATGGATTCACACACACACACACACACACACACACACACACACACATAGCCTAAAAACACTTATGGGATAAGTAGTTTTAAGCACCTAAGGTACTTTTGTAATTATGTCTACCAAACTCATTTAAGTGAAAAAGAAAAAATCACTTAATAACTTAAGTTCAAAAGTAACTTATTTGGTCGTATCCAAATAAGCCCTTGGTCTATGTAAGATGATTGATGCAGCAGTGCAGGTTACTAATGACTTCACGAAGGGCCAAGAAATCATTCCATGAGGACTAAGATGGGGTAAAAAAAAATGATCTAATGGGCACAATAGCTTTTTATGGCCAGGACTTTGAGATTGATTATTTAAATCATGCCTATGAGATGTCATGAACAAAACCTCCACCCTGGCCAATTGATTAAAGTTCATAAATTCCTTAATATTTTTATAAAATAAGGTCATTTTAACTGTCAAAGTTTATCTCAAAGTAAAATTTTATTATTTTTAAGTTATGAACTTGATCATTTTTATTCATTTTAGGCTCTTAAGAGACCCGTTTTATACAAAGTCCTTGTTTGGTTTAGCTAAGAGTTTTTAACAAGTTCGAGTCAGTTTAGACATATTTACTATTTTTAATAAATTTATTATTTTGAAAATTTTCCATTTTGAGTTGAATTAGGATTCTTCGATGCTTATAAGTGCTCTATAAAGAATAGTTCATTAATTATTATCAATTTTGATTATCATTTTTAGAGGTTTCTTCCTTGTGTTGATGAAGGCATTGATATTTCTACCCATTTTCTCCACACATACACGTTGTATACTGTCCCTTACATTCTCTTATTCAACATACCTAAAATGCTCCCTTTTGTGCATAATTTAGTTGAGAAGAGACTACACCATGTAATTAATCCTAAATGATCTATATATTCTCTCTTAATTTCTTAAATTTAACCAACTTTTATATACAACTATGATTAATGCAATATTCTTGTCATTTCTCTTTTCAAGTCGCTAAAGATATAAAGTCATTCCAATTATCTCGTGTGAAGCTCTTTATGGCTTCAGAGCCATAGATTGACTATCCTTGATCTTCTCAGTTGTCAACTATGTCTCTATGTTGGAATAGGCTGGTATTCCAATCTCCCACACAAGATAAAGTACCTGAACAGTCAATTGATGATATAATATTTTTAGTCATTCTTCTCCTTACTTGCCTTTATGCACCGTCGGATGGCAAGTCCTTTCTATACAAATTTGGATGCAAGCTGGGTCGAGGACCAGATGTTAATATAGAGTAATTCTTTTAGATCAATCCTTCCCACCATAGGATACATGTCATGCACATCCCATGCAACTTCCCTCTCTCAAGGAGAGAGAGCCTTGCGAACATTTCCTCTTTCACCATAGAGGATATGGTACTCTTAGAGTACATAATAGAATTTCACACACTCCATCTATGTGGGACCCATCGATGCCTATTGAACTGATCCAAGCTGTCTATATCCTCCACCTTAATGCATGTACCATGTGTGACCCACCACTTGATTAAATTTGCACACTTTATTCTTAGTTTTAAACTTAGGGCATGTTTGGATACATGGTTCCATTTGGATTCTGTTGATGATGCAATGAGTAGCCAATGATAATTCCCATAGCAACTTTGGTAATAAGATTTTAAAAATGGGAAGCATGTCTGGATAGCATGTGGAATCCTCGATTTCATTAGATAACGGTTGTTTATACCCTATTTGACCGGATACCATTTCGGTCAGATGCGTGTGGAACACACATGTATAAGGTTAACGGTCGAAAGATTATAGTAAGAATGTGTGACCAAATTTCAGGAGAATGCTATCAGGTGCCTTGCACATAATAAAATAAAAATAAAAAATCATTGAGGCGCAGGAAAGTTCAAGTAGCTAAACAATTAGTTAGCTAGTGGCTGAGTCATTATGAATGCTGAACAGAGGTCAAAGGTTCGGAAAATTCGAGATCATGGAAAGAATCTGGAAGCAAAATGAGGGCAGAAGCAGTTATGGTAACCGTCAAATCGTGAGAAGGATCCATAATGGCTAGATCAGAGCTATAAATAGAAGAAGATTTTAGCAAGAAAAATCGTCTCAATTATCTTTCAATTATCCTCTTAAATTTACATTCCATAGTGTAATCGCAGCTTTTATCAAGCAATTTCTTTCCCTTAGAGTAATCATTTACTTATCGCATTTACTTTCTTTCTTTAGCATAATTTGTATCATAAATACAATAGTCGATAGTTATAATCTTAGTATTATTTACTAGTCGATTTTCAATTATCACTTTACATTCAACTCTTTATGCATTAAGAAAGTCCTTTTGTAAGGAAGGCAAGGAGAAACCAATCATCAGAGGACGAACCCCACCCTTTGACTATCGCTTGATCCATTTACACTTTAAGAGAGTGGCTGAATAGGCCACCAATCTCCTCAGATCTCGGTTATACCTAATGTCTACTTACTTTGGCATTCGGGGTCATAGTTATTTGATTTAAATTAGAACTGCAATCTCAATTCTGCCACACCTACGCACTTGTCACCCGTGCTAGAAAGAGGAATGTTGAAACAATGATGAACAATTTTTTGGCACGCCCGGTGGGACCTTATTATAGCTCACCGTTTCAATCATTGCCAGAATATAATGGAGGAGTGATAGTATTGCTAAGAATGAACCTACAACGCTGATTGCTCCACCCCTGATGGATGACGTGTAGGTTCAGGCACCTCCAAGTGAAATTAATTTGGAGGTTAATCGGACCAAAAACCAAGTGGGGCCGTCGACGTCTCACCTTATTCTTCCGGATGAGGTATCAATGGTAGTCAGGGATGTGCATACAAGCATCTAGTTGGTGTAGAAAAATGCGAGAATTTAAGCGGAGCAGTTCCGTCAGTAGGCTGAGAGCACCAATTGTTATATGGCCAATCAGGCCAAGGTCATGCAATGATTATTAGTTGTTGTAATGGAGTGAATGCAACCTACACAATAAAATAATGGTAGTTCAGTTAGTAATGATGTCCCTTTGCCACCGACACCATCATTGTAACGTAGTGTGCCACCTACTCCTCAGGAGGTGATAAATATCCCACCTCCTACATAGGTTAGGCAACCAAAGCAGGAAGCTAGAATTATAATAATAGAAATCAAGGACCGTCAATGGGATTCTACCCTCCACAAGGTCCTGGGTTTCAAGAGAATTTTAATAGATTTGGTCTGGATCATCCACCAACCATGGAACCCCCTCAGGTGAATCGTGACTAGATATTACAACTTATGCAAGAAGTTGTGAGCCAGGTATCAGGCCACAATGTTATTCTTACCTATCATAAACCATACCCAGAATCGGTAGATCGGCAACACCCCTTGCCGAGGAATTATTGACCGGATTTCACCCTGTTTTCAGGAGAGAATGGTCAATCCACTATCAAACATGTTGGCCAATTCACCATGCAATGTGGTGAACTAGCTAATAATGATCATTATAAGTTACAGTTATTCGGTCACTCGCTGACTGCTGCGACTTCACATGGTATTCTAATTTGTTGCCGGATTCAATACATAGCTGGGAAGAATTGGAAGAAAGCTTTCACACTCAGTTCATTTCTAAGAATAGAGATATCACTATGGTCGATCTCGCACTATTCTGGCAATTGCTCGACAAGTCATGCGAAAGCTATATTATGTAATTTAAGCGGGCAAAGAGTTGTTGTAAGGTGGTCATGACCGAAGCCGAATTTGTGCAAGTTGCATAAGATGGTTTAGAATACAAGCTTCGTAAAAAGTTTGTGAGCATGGAGTTTGCTGATTTGTATGATCTCACTAAGAAGGTCTCTCGATTTAAAGAATTAATTCAAGAGGGGGCTAGGTATGCAAACTCGTCAATTGAAACATATTACAATAATTCTAATTATGAAATTGCAATCGCCGAAGTAGTGGCTAAGAAACCACTCGTTTGCAAGGCGGAGTCAGCCGCCCCAACAACCCGAAAGACTTAGAAGGTATACACATTTGATATTGCTCGAACTGAGGAAAATTTTGACTTCGTGTTAGAAACGAAGTTCATCAAATTTTGGCTAAAGAACTCAAGAAGGTGGACTATTGTAAATGGCATGGATCTCGTTCCCATTCTACTAAGAAATGTTTCATTTTTAGGATAAATCGATTGTGGATTGCTAAAATTCTCGAAAAAAGAAAAATAAGCCATGCTGATTGATACCAATTCATTTCCAGCCAGCATGGAAATAAATACGATCACAGTCATCTTGAGGGATCAACCTCGACCGAAAGTAGAGATTGGTTTAGAAAGTTTGTGCAGAACGAGCAGATAATATGTTCCCAAACAGCAGCGGATGCCTCAATATCGAGACGCATACAGGCAAAGAACCATCGGTTATATGACCGTTACACTCGAAAGATTCCTTGGCATCTTAAGGATTGTCTCGGAGGTCATGTCCGTGACAACAAACGAGATCACTAGCGGCCAGAGTAGATGATGTCTGACCGTTAATCGCATTGGAAATTGTCTTCGACTTGAATGGCCAAGCCAGCTGCCACACGAGAAGGGGTATGGAAGCATCTAACATATCCAAAATTCCCCATGGTTCCGAAAAATCTGACCAGAACGCAAAAGCGTCGTTGATAGAGAAATAGGGCCACATAAAGAATGGAAAAGAAAAAAGGAAAATGAAGTTCATCTTCGACCGAAACCCAAGATGTCACGCCCATTTTGGCAAGTTCCTCCGTCAGAGGAGCCAATAATTGCAAATGCGGTCGAAGTAATCGCTTTGCCTATCAATCAGGAGGGTGGAGCTATCGTAAAAAATGTCAAAGCATTGGGAAAATTTAAAGAAGAAGACAATACCAACAACTTGTCAGATTACTTTTGTGAGGATTGCTTTCCAATAGAAGAATGGTTACCCAATGAATTCGCAACTCTTGTAGATGAGCTAAGGGTTATGGCAACCTATTCGCTGACTGGCCCCACAAGAAACTTTACCTCTAGTCAAACTAATGAGATCAAGTCTGATACACTAGGAGGGCAAGGTTTTGGTAATAATATAGTGTTTGGTTCACTACCACCGATAGTATTTCATTGTAATATGTTGCTTACTTTGTCGTCCGATTTTTAAGCAAGAACTACTCAACTAAACACAATACCCGGTGATGTGGAAGAACATGTTGCTCCAGTTATCATTCAGGATGCTTCTTTCTCCTATGATGAAGGGAAACAAGGCAAGGTATCGCGCACTGATATGGTCACAGTGGCAACCGATTGGGGTACTGACAGAGTAATTATCGATAGACTCACTACTGATATGATGCAACACCTTAAGCCATTATATATTTTAACTTATTTGGATGGATATCCTGTAACTAGAATTTTAGTTGACAACGGAGTTGTAGTGAACTTATTTCTAAAGAGAATGATAGCCAAATTGGGGAAGACTACAACTAATCTATAATCCATTCCAAAGTAACAGTCAACAATTTCGTCAGCCATATTACTAACACACTCAGTGTCCTACTAGTCGATCTTAAAGTAGGCACCAAATCTATTTTGGCACCGTTCTTCATAGTTAACACTTCGTCAAGCTACAACGCCTTATTAAGAAGAGATTGGATTCATTCTTTTGCATGCATTCCTTCTTCTCTTGATCAGTTTATAATTTTTTATAATCAGAGCAGGGTGAAGCTCGTATTAGCTGATAATAAGCCCCTTTTGGCTACATCAAATACTAATGGAGCTTATTACTATGACAAAGAGATAGGGCTCATCGGGTTCACTAGGAGAAATAAGTATGGGTGACCGATAAGTATTTCTGTAAAGAAGAACCTGAGCAGTATAATTCAGGCTATGATAGTTTAGGAAGGTGAACCTAGACGAAGGGTTTAACTCTCAAGTGGCCGGCTACAAGTTGCATCATTGAAGATTTACCATGATCGTGACGGCTAAAGGTGTGGTGTGCTTGGCTATGTTTGCAACCAGGATAAAGAGGCTTGAAGAGAATCAGTAATAAAGTAATGAAGGAAATTTTCTGAACTTGGATGAAATGGACAAATCGGCCGAGGATAATAGTTTTGATATAAAAGATTTATTAAAAGAGGTGAAGAACGTCGACCGCAGGTCTAAGACCCACTAGATGAAGTAAACTTAGGGACAAATTAGGATCTGAGGCCCACGTTTATAAGAAACCTATTGTGACCACCCGAGCAGGATAAAATAATAACATTGTTGTAGGAATTCGCAGACGGTTTTGTGTGGGATTATCGTGACATGCAAGGATTGGAGAGGTCTTTGGTCGAGCATAAGGTACTGACCAAAGAAGTATATTGACCGCATAAATAGCCCTCGAGGAGGATGACGGTCGAAGTCGCTCTCAAAGTTAAAGAAGAAATCGAAGGGCTTTTAAAAGATGGGTTTGTTTCATCGATCAAATATGCATAATGGATGTTAAATGTGGTCTCAGTAATGAAGAAGACATGTAAGATAAGAGTGTGTGTAGATTTCAGAAATTTAAATCTAGCCACTCCTAAAGATGAATATCCTATGCCTATGGCTGACCAGTTAATTGATTGAGCTGCTAGGCACGTGATTGTGTCATTCTTGGACGAGAATTTAGGGTATAATCAAATATATATAACATAGGATGACGTATCAAAAACAACATTTAGTTGCCCGAGACCCTTAGGTACTTACTGCTGGGCAGTCATGCCTTTCAGTCTGAAAATACTGGAGCAACATTTCAAAGGGTGATGAACGCCATTTTTCATGATATGATTAGTCAATTTATGGAAGTCTACATTGACGATGTGGTAGTCAAGTTGGTTGATGCAGAAGATCATTTAGCTCGTTTGCGTCAATCCTTCGATTGAATGCGGGCCCATAAGTTAAAAATGAATCCAATGAAGCGTCCCTTTGGGGTGTCGGCTAGTTATCAGTGAGTCCATACTCACTTTCCTTATATGGGATTGAGGGTAAGAGTTTGTAACTTAAACTCGATAAGTTCCTATGTGGGACCTGGGCCTTGTGCAGGGCCAAATTAACCGGACATGAGTGTGTACATGTTAGTCTCTGTGAGAGCCTCCAGTAAGAGTAAACGTAAGTCCTTAGACTAGGACAGACTGAGGTTGTTACTTAGATAATTAAAAACCAACTAAAGTATCTTAAGGAAGCCTCGGAAGGGAGTGTACGTCAGGTCCTTATGTATGAAATTTTAGTTGAACCGCTAGTACTGAACTATAAAGTATGACTAAATATCCGAAAGGGTGGTGAATAGGACTTCTCAAAACTTATTATCTATTCATAACAAACTATGCCTAACTTTTAAAATAAAGGAAGTAAGGCAAAATAACTCTATGGCTTCCAAACCAATAGAGGGTCCAATTCACATAGGCTTATATAAGATTTATATATAAAAGCAAAGCCTATAGGGATAGCGTATATTGTGTGTAGGATGTGACTTCTATCAATACTTATACATTAACTAAATCATGCATCATTGTGAACATATGATGAACATAAGCATAACTAGATAAATGCACTCAAAGCAATCCTAAAGACAATCATGTATAGTAGTTCGGCTACTTGCCTACTCCATTCCTAGTGGATGCACTCTCTCCTGGAGTGTACCAGATTTCACTATCCAATGGTTTTAAATCAGGTTAACCATAAACCTCCACAACCTATACAAGGTTAACTAAGGGACCTACACATGGATCCCTTAAATGCCTGCACAAGGTGACTCGTCCTACCTAAGGACACTACACTGGGAGCCTACACAAGGCATAGCCTACGCAAGGCTACACATCCTACACAAAGACACAACGTATTCTCCCGTCGGAGGTCTACAACCAAGACTTAGCGAGTTTGACACTCAAACTCTGAATCCTAATCCTACACAAGGAAAGGTCTTCAGACATAGTAGACTCTGAATACTTACAAATAAGTGGATGATTCTCGTTCTCACACAATGTGAAGATCTTCAATGATGATGAAGACTCTTTAGATCCCTTTGAACCGCAACCTACTGATAATGCTTTCACGAATGCTCTGAGGTTGTGAGGTTTAGGATTTTTTATCTTCTCTATTTTAAAAATAAGATTTGAATCAATAGACAAGGTTCTCATGAGATATGCATTCAGGAGTTCCAAAGATAGGTATACTTAGTTGGAAGCTCCATGAATGCTAGAGTTCATAATTCAATTCAAGCATATAAGATGATGAGTTGATGCTTAAGTAATGGATTGAATGATGAACTCTAAAGGGAAAGAGAGAGTAAGTTAGAGGATATGTAGATCTTGGAATAATAGCTCAAACTCTCTTGGATTCTATCTTATTTTTACTAAGAGCAACACTAGTGTATTTATAGAGTAAAATCCCAATGATAAAAAAAAATGAGTAGAATTTTGAAATCATCGATGCCATCGAAGGGTGTTTGATGTTATCGAAATTTAAATTTTGATACCATCGAACTACCTTCAATTACATTGACTCTCTACTCAATATATTTAATTGAGAGTAAAATAGATTCTAACTATTTTTAATTGAGCATCTTTCAATGATTTAGATGTGCACTTTGATTCATCAAGAGACACTTGATTTCATCAAGATTTCTTTTAAAATACACAAAGGTTGCTGGACAGTTTTGTCACATGTTCAATTCTATCGAGGAGCCCTTCGATCCATCGAAGTTTGAATTTCGATGATATCGAATGGTCTTCGATGAACTCAAAAAATAAAAAAGGTTTTCTTTGAAAAACTTGTTGGACAAAATTGAGTAAGTTTTGATGCTATCGAATAGACTTCGATGCTATCGACAAGTTACTCTTGATAACATCGGGGAGGCTTCGATGTCATCGAGGAGCACTTAGAGTACTTTCTATTTCTTTGGAAGAATTTCATGGTTGAAGTAATCGAGGCCTATTTGATGTTATCGAAGTATGGACTTCGATGATATCAAATAGCAATCGATGCTATTGAGATTTCCAGCATATATTTCATTTTGTTGGTGGACAGAATAGACGATTGTTCGATAATATCAAACGAGGTTCGATGTATCAAAGATTCCCTTGATTGCAGTTCGATGCACTCGACTAGGACTTATGATTTTTCTTATACTCTTGGTGCATTATATACTAACTATGCCAGAAGATGTTTTAATTCATTTTATAGGGTAAGTTGGGATTATATGGGGTCATATACCTACTAGGGTTTGTTGTGGGATGATGAGGCTATGGCTGACAGGTTTAAGCTTGATCATGGCCTTCATCTTTTGCTGAGGCTTAGTCTTGATGTCTTCTTCTAAGGACTCACTTGGATTGACAAATCAACACTCATGTATATTGACAAATAAGGGCACTTTCAGTGTATGACTGTAAAGGTTGGATGTGAATCTGATTTAAAATGCCTTATAGTGAAATCCGGTACATGCAGGGAGAGTGTGTCTGCCAGGAGTGGAGGAGAGAAACCGAACCACTATATATGCTTTTGTTTGGAATTTTCGTTTGAGTACTTATTTAATTATGCTTATTTGATTGATTAGTGAATTATATGTTTGCATAATTAAATGAATGCTAACATTTAATAGTTAGAAAATCTCATACACAAATGTACATTATCATATATAGACTGGTTGTTTAAATGACTTATCTATTATAATCTATGTAATTCAACCCTTTATTTGCTTGGAAGCTTTAGACTTAATTACTTTACATAGTTTAAATTGACATATTAGTTTAATTTAGCAATTGTATGTTAATTGATGAAAAATCTGCGCATAGCTGTAGTATCATATTTCATGTTCAATTTCAACTCTAAGCCATAATTAGATAAAAGTTTTTTTTTAAGTAAGAAAAATCGAAAAAGGCGTGAATTTTTGCAATCCGTCGATCGATCAATCATAATGGTGCAAAACCCCCAGAGACTGAAACCCATAAAATTGAATTTGTTTTAATCGATCGACCCAATCTACCAATTGATTGAACTATGTAAAAATTGTCCATAAAGCTTTTCATCTAAATTCGAATTTAGATTGATTGATTGACTTAATCGGTTGGCTCGATCGAACTTCTTCTGATCCATTTGTGATACGCATGTACTTGCTCTACATCCTGCATCAAGTAATGCTGGAGTATTTCTTGTAGCAACATCTAAATTTTCCATGTATTTCCACCGAATTAGGATGGTTCAGCCATGTTTCTAGCTTGCTGTCATCTTTGTGACTTGTTACTTTGGGCTACTCATGTAATTAATTCTTGACATTCTTTTCATCGAAAGGGTTGGGCAAATTTTCAAGTTTAACTTGCATTGGTTTGGGTTGTCAAGTTTTAACTTGCCAATCAATTTTTATTAGTTTTTGGCTAATAGGTCTCGTGTGTAAGTTCTATATTTCACTAGATTTATATGATAGGTATGACTATGATTTTATATTTTTGTTGTTGCCAACTGGAATGTATCCAATCAATAAAATTATAAGTTATATAGTATAAAATAAAATAAAAAATAAAAAATTTATACTAATGAATTAAACTAATAAAGCCCCATGGACCCTAACTTGCTCGACCATATGGATGTGCGGTCATTTTTTCTTCCAGTGGATAAAACCACAGGTGGTATGGTGAAAAAAATAAAAAATAAAAAATTACACCTATGAATTAAACCAACAAAGTTTAAGGACCCTAACTTGTCATCCCCACCATGAAGATCATGTTGGAGAAGAGGAGAGGAAGAAGAGATTTTTTGGACTTGGAGTATTGCAAGTAGAATGCTTTTGAAGATTTTGAATTATGAAAGTAGATATTACAATGCTTTAAATTATTGGAAGGGAGGATTTTCCTTCTTGTTTTGTTGCTTCCTCCATGTATATGAAGACTCTTTTTATAGACTCTTGAGGAAGGATCTACATATAAGAGTAAATGCACTACAACTTTCTAAAATAAGCATTAATTACCTAGGAAACTCAAAAGACACTTTCTAGACTAGACTAGGACACATTCTAGTTATTTCCTAGACACTTTCTAGATACTTTATAGAAACTTTCTAACATTTCTCAAATATATTTTTTATTGTCAAATTATATTTCAACACTCTCCCTTAATTTGAAAACCTTGCACTCCCATCATTTATTTGAATTTGATGAACTTTTCTATAGTCACGGCCTTGGTGAAGATATCTACAAGTTGATCTTCTAACCTACAAAACTTCATCTCAATTTGTCCTTCTTCAACTAACTCCCTGATGAAGTGATGGCGAAGCTCGATGTGCTTTAATCGATAATGGGAGACTAGATTCTTTGTCATGATAATTGCTGACATGTTGTCAGAGAAAATAGTAGTAGGCGATTTTGTTAATTTTGTAAATTGCCCAAAATCCTTATAATCCAAATTGCTTCACATGTTGCTCTAGTAGCTAAAATATACTCTGCTTTGGTGAATGATAATGCATTTGTCTTTTGCTTCTTTGATGACCATGAGATAATATTTGATCCCATACAGAATACATATCCTGAAGTACTTTTTCTTTATCATCAATCGATCCTGCCCAATCATTATCTGTGAATCTAATAAGTCTATTATCTTCTTTTGTCGAGTATTTAAGGTCATAACTTTTGGTCTCTTGGATGTACCTTAAAATTCTTTTTGCAGCTTCAAAATGATTCTTATTAGGCTCACTCATGAACCTTAAGACTAGGCTAACTACATATAAATATCTGATCTAGTATTTGAAAGATATATTTACGAACAAACTAAGCTTCTATAAATTGAGGCATCGACCTTCTGTGCTCCATCATTCGTTGACAACTTCTGATTTATAGCCATTGGACTTGTGATGGATTTGTATTTTGACTTGTTGAATCTCATTGAGTGGTCATTGGCATACTTTTCTTGTGAAATAAATATTTCACCATGCTTTTGCCTTACTTGGAAGATAAGGAAGTATCTCATAAGGCCGAGATCAATCATCTCACTTCATCATTGTCCTTTTGAATTCTTTTATCATTTTTAGATTGATGCTAGTATATATCAAGTCATCAACATAAAGGCAGATAATAAGAAAATCATGTGTACCTTCTTTCTTCACATATAAGGATGGCTCACTTGGACTTCTTTTAAAGTCATTTTGATAAAAGCACTTGTTGATCTTGCTGTGTCACGCCTCAAACTCAGAAACTGGGCTCACAGAATTTCCAATCGGTGAATTCGGTGTCGACAGTCTCTGTAGTACCCCATTCTCGGCTCCCGGCACCCGTATGCCAAATTTTGATCCTGGGAACCTACAAGAAGGATTTTCAATATTATTTTTTTTGTAAAGGAGTATAACCAAGTTACAAAACAACATCACCACATATCCACTATAATAAACCATTTGAGTATAATGTGGAAAGGGAATATACAGGTATAATGAAACTCCAGAAAGATCCCCGCACACTCCCGCCTCAACACCACTGCGTCCTAGCGTCACCTGCACGCAACAGTCATGCATAAGCTTACAACAAAACTTTGAGGATGTGTGCATGTGTGCACAATGCATGTACCAAGCATGCGATATCAGAGTAAGCGGAAATACTGTAAGTCCATGAATGCCATCAGCCATACCAAGGCTATGCGATGTAAGGCCTACGTAACCAAATGTCATATGCAAGATGCAACACAAGAATGTCAGTCCTCATTGAGTCCACATATCAATACAATTCATCAGTGGAACATCACTAGGGTTTAGTATACTCCACATTGGCTGCCACCTCCCTAGCCGCACAACCAGCGAGTGGAAAAGACCTCACTACCCGCCTGGCCAATAGTCTTCTAATAGCTTCCTGGCTCGTCAATAACGGACCCATTTATGAGCTGGTGGGATTCAGCCTAGCTTACAGCCCCCTCACTCGGGCAGATAAAGCAACACTCCCTTCACAAACGACCATGACACAGTAGGAGATGCGGCCTATTAGTATTTCGCACTCGTGTGCTCATGCATCCACTTGGTCTAGTGTTCACAACCCCAAGTGCAGGGTCATGATATAGTAATAATCTTAATGAGACCAAGGTCGAATCCACGAGGACTAATCTTGTGTGTTTATTCTGAAAGCGATTAAAATCAAAACTAGGAGAAGATCTAACCTAAATCAGGAGAGTAGAGGAAGTAATTGTGAAGTGTTTGTTTAGAAACTCGAGCAATTTAAAGGCATGAACTAGGGATTCCAAGGATCCACTTGTAACTATTAGGATATTTCCTTATTTGATTCAAGGTACTCAATTGGAATTGGAGTCCTATCCTATCCAATTGGAAGATATTCAATAAGATCAGATCTAAACTTTCATTGACCTAATTCTTAAGAGATGAAAGTTGTGAAGATTGGAAGTGATTCCATCACCTAACCATGCCTAGGAGACAATGGTAGACAACAGGGTACACCAATCCAACAACTAAACATGGGAGAATTGTGGAAGATAGAAAGGGTTCTGTCACCCATCCATGTCCAAGGGATGATGGAGAACAACAGGATTTCTTATTTCTACAAACTCCAAACATAAGAAGAAGATACTTCAAGATATCACAAATCCATTGTAATTTCAGTCACAACAAACCATTAAACACTAAAAGTATTCCTTAAATATCAAAAGAGTTCAACAATAACAAGAATCAAATAAGAAAATCAAACCAATCATGCTACAAGCTTCACCCCTTAGCCCTAGCTAAGGGATCTACCCAACCATAGACATGATTGGATTAAAAACCCTAGAAGAAAGCATTAAAAACTAAGGAGAAGGGAAGAAGAACTCTTATGAAGCAGCTCTGCCCTTTTGCTTTGCTTCTCCAAACACTAGATATCTTTAAAAATACCTAGAAAACCCTATTTATAGGCAAAGTTCTACAAAGTTACAAAACTGGATCAAATTTATGCAAACTGTGTAATGCCTTCGATGTCTTCAAACACCCTTTGATGTCATCAAAGGGGTTTGAAACCGGGAGTCGCGCCTTTTCTTCTTTTACACTGCGTAAGTCTCTATCTCATCGAACCATCTTTCGATGTCATCGAGCGAAGCTTCGATCCATCAAACATGTCTTTGAGTCATCGAAAATGGGTCCAAAATAGTCCAGCGAGTTGCTTCAATTTCTTTAATAATTTCTATGCCATCGAGCAGTCTTCGATGTCATCGAACACCTTCCTTCGATTCATCGAACATGACATTGATTAATTGAGAAAAACACCCAATATGTCCAGCGACCAACTCGATATTTCCTCATAAATTTGATGTCATCGACCAGTGTTCAATGTCATTGAACAGATCTTTAATGTCATCGAATGGTTCTCGATGACACAATCTTTGTGATTCTTACACTTGCTCTTTTAACTTCCTTCCTTCTCCACTTGGTTTTCTTGGATTTTGGTATCTTGAAATCTTCAATTTTGGTCTCCAAGGATCCCTTCTTTTCTTTGGTGACTTTTGAGCACTAAATCCATGCTTTTAGCGTTCTTTTCAATTCAATCTCTTAAATTCACCTTGCAATACAATCACATGTGAAATATACCATTAATTAAGTCATATTATGTTTATAAAACCAAGAAATAAATGGGGTCCAATATGCAATATTTGACCCTGAACACAACCCCCCAACGAGCATTTTTCTTGTTCCAAGCAAAATATGTGAAAAATAATTTTCAATCTCAAGTTCAAAAACCTTTTTTGAAAAACAATCTTTTGTGCAATCAAGTATGAATGAGTAACATTAAGTGAGATAGTGAGATTTTTGTAAACTTAGAGCCAAATTGACTAGGCAATTAATTAAGCTGGTTCTTTATCAATTGAATCATAATGGAAGTTCAAATATCAAGTTTTCTAATGAGCTTGGTGACAGTCAATTTGTTGCTCAGAAAACTACTTTTGTTCCATAATGTTAGCCATGTTCATCATCTCAAGATTAATTAAAAACTCAAGTACTGATTCTAAACCTATCCCCTTTTTCATTCTTTTTCTAGTTTTTGATTTTATATCGATGGTCACCATTATTTATTCCTCTTTTTCAAACATTACATCCTTTTCAAAGACATTTTTCATTCCCCTCAAAGATGCAGCCATTTTTCATTCTTCATGACCTTTTTGTCGATCTCCTATTTTTTTAACTGGTTTTTCATCTCTTAAGGTGGACAGAGTTCTCCAGACTAAATTCTCAATATCTAACAATGATCCACATACTAACTATTAGAAACTTAAGCACACTCTAAGAAAGCAAATTGAACATGTCTTGTGGTTTAGATTAACATGATATTCAGGCATATTCTTAATCAATTTGAATGTAAGAACTGTAAGTAATATTTTATTTAGATGACCAAGCTCCAACAATTTAAAATCCAATCTCACTTCTCATCATACTTAAAGCATTCTTAATAACACAATTTATTGCCTTTTAAACAGAGTTCAACTCAAGATATTGAAAATTTTCTAAAAGCTTTGCTCAAAGCTGAGAAAAACACTGATTAGGTTACCTAATCCCCACACTCCCCAAAAAATCTACATTATTCTCAATGTACAAGAAATAGGCATGTAATGCAAATGAGGCAACGAAAAGAAAGGGAATGGTGATGGAAAGATAGTACCTGGAAGAAGGAAATTTGAAGCTTTTCCACGGATCTCAGCATAAAAATGGGTTAGTACAAAATAAAACTCAACGAAGTATAAGCAAACTTTCCTAAAATAGTATAAAGTAAATTACCCTAGTCCCATGAAAGCGATAAACCTACATATACCTCCATCAGACCAGGAGATCAATCCTGGTAAACAGGATCACTCAGAGGTATAAACATGTCCTCTAAATTGAAATTTTCAACAAACGACTTTAATCGATGTCCATTTACTTTGAATTCATTGCCATTATCTGGATTCTTTATCTCGACAGCCCCATGAGGATATACTTTTGTAATAGAGAACGGGCCGGTCCAACGAGATCAGAGCTTTCCCGGAAAGAGATATAACTGCAAATTATACAAGAGGACTTTCTGACCTGGTGTGAATGATTTTTGAAGAATATGTTGGTCATGAAACACTTTCATCCTTTCTCTGTAAATTCTTGAGTTCTCGTACGCATCATTTCGGATCTCCTCGAGTTCATATAATTGTAGCTTACGCAGGGAGTCAGTGTTGTCCAAGTCAAAGTTCAAATTGTTTATAGCCTAGTAGGATCTATGTTCCAACTCCACTAGTAAGTGGCAAGCTTTTTCATAGATAAGTCTAAAGGGAGACATTCCAATGTGAGTTTTAAAGGCTATACAGTAAGCCCATAAAGCATCAATCAAGCGAATTGACCAATCCTTACAGTCAGGGTTAACCATATTTTTCAGGATGTGTTAGATCTCCCTATTGAAAATCTCAGCTTGCTCACTCGTCTGTGGGTGGTATGGAGTGCTCACCTTATGAGAGATGCTATATTTCTTCATTACTTTAGTGAATGGACTGTTGCAAAATGTGAGCCTCCATAACTAATGATGGCACAAGGTGTTCTGAACCGGGAAAGGATGTTCTCTTTTAAGAAATTAATGATCGTCTGATGGCCATTATTCCAACATAGGATCGCTTCGATCCATTTAGTGACATAGTCTATGGCTAGCAGAATATATAAGTTTCCATGAGATTGGGGAAATGGTCTAATGAAATTGATGCCCCAGTAATCAAATGCTTCAATAATGAGAATGGGGTTCAAAGGCATCGTATTTCGACGGGATAATGCCCCCAATTTTTGACAATGCTCACAAGCTTTGTAAAACTTATGAGTGTCCTTGAACATAGTGGGCCAATAAAAGCCACACTACAGAATTTTAGCCATGGTCTTTTTAGTAGAAAAGTGACCACCACAGGCCTGAGAATGACAGAATGAGCTGACACTCTAGTGTTCATTGTCTAGCACACATCTCCTTAAGATTTGGTCTGGGCAATATTTAAATAAATAAGGATCATCTTAGAAGAATTTGTGTACCTCAGTGAAATTTTTTTTCTTATCTTACATAGTCCAATGTGTCGGCGTGAAACGTGTGGCAAGATAATTAGCAATATCAGTGAACCAAGGTGCATAGGAGACTTTAAATAGTTTTTCATCAGGAAACATGTCATTTATGGGTGTCATCTCAAGGGAATCAGATAAGTTAAGTCTAGAAAGATGGTCAGCCACTATGTTCTTTACTCCTTTTTTATCTTTTATTTTTAAATCAAATTCTTTGAATAAGAGGATCCATCTTATGATGCGGGGCTTAGCATCATTCTTAGAAAGAAGATACTTAAGCGTCGCATGATCGCTATAGATAATAATCTTAGATCCGATCAAGTAGGACCTAAATTTGTCTAAAGCGAACAATACGACTAAGAGTTCCTTTTTCGTAGTAGAATAGTTCACTTGAGCAGGATTTAGAGTTCTACTTGCATAATGAATAACATAAGACTTCTTTTCTTTTCTTTATCCTAAAACTGTCCCAAGAGCATAGTCAGATGCGTTGCACATAAGTTCAAAAGGAAGGCTCTAGTCGGGTGGCTGCATGATAGGTATAGTGGTTAACATGCCATTGAGCTTAGTAAAAGCTTCCTGGCATTGATCAGTTCATTCGTATAGTGCATCCTTTTGAAGTAGATTACATAAAGGATGAAGAGGTGACTAAAGTCCTTTATGAATCTTCTATAAAACCCATCCTGTCCTAATAAGGATCACACATCTCGTATGTTCTTAGGTGAAGGTAGGTTAGAGATAAGATCAATCTTAGTCTTATCTACCTCGATTCCTTTGGACGAGATGATATGTCCAAGGACAATTCCCTTACGAACCATGAAGTGGAACTTTTCCCAATTCAATACCAAGTTCTTTTCCTCACATCGCTTCAGCAAAATTTTTAAATTTTCTAAGCATTCGCTGAAGGATTGACCAAAAATCAAGAAATCATTCTTGAAGACCTCTAAATATTGCCCCACCATAACAGAAAGCATACTTACCATGCATCGCTGAAAGGTGGCAGGGGCATTACACAGTCCAAATAGCATCCTTGGGTAAGCAAAAGTGCTAAAAGGACATGTGAACGTGGTCTTTTCTTGGTCTTCAAGGGCTATCTCAATCTGATTATAGCTCGAATATCCATCAAGGAAACAGTAATAAGAATGACTAGCTAGCCTTTCTAAAATTTGATCAATGAAGGGCAAAAGAAAGTGGTCCTTTCTCGTTATAGTATTCAACTTCCTCTAGTCAATGCACATTCTCCAACCAGTAGTAACTCTAGTTGGCACGAGTTCATTGTTGGCATTGGTTACGATGCGATTCCGAACTTCTCAGGAACAACTTGAGTTGGACTCACGCATTGACTATTAGATATAGGGTATATGATACCCACATCCAATAGTTTAAGAACCTCAGACTTAACCACTTCCTATATGTTTGGATTTAGTCTACGTTGTGGTTGTCATCAGGTCTTTACATTATCCTCTAGATGAATGCAGTGAGTACAAATCAAAGGGTCAATTACCTTGAGGTCTGTAATCAACCATCCAAGGGCTCCTTTGTGCTCATTGAGAGTAGGGATGATCATACTCTCCTGTTCTTGCTCAAGGTGGGAAGAAATCACCACTGGTTATGTCTCATCTTGACCTAAATAGACATATTTCAAATCAGAGGGTAAAGGTTTTAGGTCAAGCTTCGATGCTTTGAGGTTAGACAATAGAGTTACTACATCAATTTGGGATAATTTTTTCAAATTGTGGCCTCCACCAGTTAACTTCAAGTACCAGCATGGTATCCAGTATGGTCCCCATCTCCCTAATCATGTCATCATCAAAATTATGGGAGTGATCCAGGCACGTCTCTAGAGAGTCAGAGGATAAGATCAGAAGTGTTCTATCTTCCACGAAAGAATCAATCAGGTTAATATCATGGGAATTGTCTTCATCCTCTCACTGTTTTCCTGTGTTGAAAAAGATCTTTAGCTTCAATGTCATATTCCTAAAAGACATACTCATGACTCCATTCCTTCAATTAATGATTGCGTTTGAAGTGGCCAGGAATGGGCGACCAAGAATGACCAGAATTTTAGTGCTCATGTCTACGATGGGTTGAGTATCCAGGGCAATAAAATCTACCAGATAATAGAATTTGTCAACCTAGACTAACACATCCTCGATTATCCCTCTTGGTACACGAACTGAGCGATCGACAAGTTGTAATGTGGTTCAGGTGGATTTCAATTCACCCAAATCTAGTTGTTCGTAAACCGAGTAAGGAATCAGATTTACACTCACTCCTAAGTCAAGAAGTGTGTGCTCAATCTGGTAATTCCCAATTACATAAGCGATGGTTGGACTATCAGGATCTTTATACTTTTGTGGCACAACTTGCTTTAGGATGGCACTCACTTTTCAGTTAAAAAGATTTTCTTTTGGATACTTTCTCACCTCTTAGTCGTACATAGGTCTTTCAGAAATTATCCAGTAGAGAGATGTTGACTTCACTTGTTTCAACATCTCTAGAATATCCTGAGAGTTAGAGAGAGGTTTTGGTCTAACTAACCGTTGGGGAAATGGAGCAATTGGCTTTCCTTAAGGTTTCGGTTCTAACTCTTGTAGCACATGACTAGATCTATCATTGTTGTCCTCTTCTGAGTCCTTAGGCTTTTCAGCCCTAACCAGAATAGTTTTGTCAATGGTCTTCCCACTCCTAAGAGTGGTGATAGATTTAGCTTGCTCCATCTGATTTGAACATCTTGGGTTGTTAACTTCATATTACTATTTTGGATTGGGAAGAGGTTAAGCTGGAAGGCTCTCTTTATTCCTAATCGCACTTTTAGTCTCAAGTACTTGTATGGCCTTTGTGAGACCTTGAAAGACTTGTAGCATACCCTGATTGAAAAGCTCTTGATTTTAAAGATGCTTTAAAACTGGACCCTCCTGAGGTTTCCTTTGATGTGGAATTTGATTAGGGAATCCCTGAGGTGTAGCAGTTTGTCCATTTCTCCAACTAAAGTTTGGATGATTTCTCTAGTTGGGAATGTATGTATTAGAGATGAGCCCGCTAAAAGGTCTTTGGTAATTACTTATGGCATTGGATTGCTCATTTAGTACCTCTTGAAAGGTAGGCATTGTTGGACAATTTTCAGTTGTATAAATGTTGCAAGGACAAATACTGCAAACATTTTCTTAGCCTTATCCTTCTTTAATTCCATGGCCTCAAGTTTTCTGGTGAGATTAGCCACTTTAGCATTGATATCATCATCCTCTCTTAGGAGATACATTCCACCCCTCCTTAGATTGAGTTAACATAGGCATGGTGCTTGATTTTGGGGAGATGTCTCATGATTGTGTGTTTCAACAAGCTTATTGAAGTAGTCCCACCCATCATCGACATTTTTATTCATGAATTCCCCATTACACATTGTCTCAACTAATTGGCGCATGAGAGATGTCAGTCCATCATAGAAAAATTCATGATGCGTCATATTTCAAAATCATGTTGTGGGCATGAACTGACACGATCCTTGAACCGCTCCTAACATTGGAAGAATGTTTCATCTTCCTTTTAAGCGAAGTTCATGATTGACTTTCTAAGGGTGTTCATCTTATGGTATGGGAAAAAAAATTTTATGAACTCCCTTGTCATGTCATTCTATCTACCAATAGATCGAGGAAGTAGTGATTACAACCACGTCTTAGATTTCTCTTTCAAAGAAAAAGGAAAGAGTTTCAGCTAGACCGTGTCATCGGACACATTTGGAAAGTATAGAGTGACTATAATCTCATCAAACTCTTTTAAGTGTAGCTATGGATTTTCATATTCAAGCCCATAAAATTTTGGAAGGAGTTGGATTACCCCTGGCCTAATATCCATATGTCCCGTATTTTCTAAAAAAAACCATGCATGAGGGCGTGCTTACCCCCTCTGGTTGTAGATAATCTCATAAAGTATGAGGCAGGGGTGTTTGATGCACCACATTCTCATCCTAGACTTCCTCAACTTGAGGTTGAGGTTGTCTTCCTGGTTGATTGACCGATTGATTGGCAGTCATAACCTCAATTAACTCTGAGAATCTTGAGTGGTGTCTAATCTTGTGATGGATGGATAACCCCTCAACCATTCCTCCTTCACTCAAAAGACGTTGAGTGTTGTCATGGACCCACTTGGGCATGAAACACTCTCAGCCCTCAAATTCAGACTCTAACCTAACCTAAAAGAAAGAAGGAAAATAAAAATCTAGAAATAGAAAGAGAGAGGGAATTAGAAAGAAGTTACCAAATTAGTTCCTAGATTAAGATCTTGTAAAATAAAACAAAACAAGTTAGTTTCTAAAATAGAAATTCTAAAATTAGAAAGTTTCTAAAAATAAAAATAAAAAGATGAGTTAATTTCTTTTTTTTTTTTAAAAAAAAAGCACCCTAGTTTCTAAAAATGAAAAAGGAAAGTTCCTAAACGTAGAATTAGAAAGAAAAATTAGTTTCTAAAATAAAACAGAAAAACCCTAATCCTAAAAATATAAAGTAAATAAATCCTAATCTTAACCTACTTTTAAAACTAATCAATCTTAGAAAAACACAGCCATTAATCTCCGACAACGGCACTAAAAACTTGTTCATGAGCCCAAGTACAAGGTCACGATGTAGTAATAATCTCGGTGAGATCGAGGTTGAATCCACGAGGACTAATCTTGTGTGTCTATTCTAAAAGTGATTAGAATCAAAACTAGGAGAAGATCTAACCTAAATCAGGAGAGTGGATGAAGTAATTGTGAAGTGCTTGTTAAAAAACTCAAGTAATTTAAAGGTGGGAAGTAGGGATTCTAGGGATCCACTTGCAGCTATTAGGATATTTCCTTATTTGATTCAAGGCACTCAATTGGAATTGGAGTCCTATCCTATCCAATTGGAAGATATTCAATAAGATCAGATCTAAACTTCCATTGACCTAATTCTTAACGGATGAAAGTTGTGAAGATTGAAAGTGATTCCATCACCTAACCATGCCTACGAGACAATGGTAGACAATAGGCTACACTAATCCAATGACTAAACATGGGAGAATTGTGGAGGATAGAAAGGGTTCTGTCACCCATCCATGCCTAAGGGATGATGAAGAACAATAGGATTTCCTATTTCCACAAACTCCAAACAGAAGAAGAAGGTACTTTAAGCTATCATAGATCCATTGTAATTTCTGCCACAACAAGCCATTAAACATGAAAAGTATTTCGTAAATATCAAACTAGAATCAAAGGAGTTCAGCAATAATAAGAATTAAATAAGAAAACATCCCAATCATGCTATAAGCTTCACCCCTTAGCCCTACCTAAGGGATCTAGCCAACCATAGATATGATTTGATTAAAAACCCTAGAAGAAAGCATTAAAAACTAAGGAGAAGAGAAGAAGAACTCTTGGGAAGCGGCTCTGCCCTTTTGCTCTGCTTCTCTAAACCCTAGATATCCTAAAAAATGCCTAGAAAATCCTATTTATAGGCGAAGCTCCGCAAAATCGCAAAACCAGATTAAATTTACGTAGACTACATAATGCCTTCGATGTCATCGAACACCCTTTGATATCATCAAAGGGACTTGAATCCGAGAGTCGTGCCTTTTCTTCTTTCACACTGCATAAGTCTTTATATCATCGAACCATCTTTTGATATCATCAAGCGAAGCTTCGATCCATCGAACATGTCTTAGAGTCATCGAAAATAGGTCTAAAACAGTCCAGCAAGTTACTTCAATTTCTTCAATAATTTTGGTACATAGAGCAGTCTTCAATGTCATCGAACACCTACCTTTGATTCATCGAACATGGCATCAATTAATTGAGAAAAACACCCAATATGTCCAATGACCAACTTGAGTTTTCCTCATAAATTCAATGTCATCAACTAGTGTTCGTTGTCATCGAATAGATCTTCGATGTCATCAAACGGTTCTCAATGACATAGTCTTTGTGATTCTTGTGCTTGCTCTTTCGACTTACTTCCTTCTCCACTTACTTTTCTTGTATCTTAGTGTCTTGAAATCTTCAATCTTGGTCTCCAAGGATCCCTTCTTTGTTTTGGTGACTTTTGAGCACTAAATCCATGCTTTTAGCATTCTTTTCAATCCAAGCTCTTAAATTCACCTTGCAATACAAACACATGTAAAATATACTATTAAGCCATACTATGTTTGTAAAATCAAGAAATAAATGGGGTCCAATATGCAATATTCGACCCTCAAGATCTAGACGTTGGAGCATCTCTTGGTACTAAAAGTGTTCTGCGACTTTCACTCAAGGACATCTTAAGCGCCCACAGTGTTAGAACTAAATATTTTTGGTATCCAATCTAATCATCCACGATAAGCTTGTGGAGGCCACAACCCTGATATCACTAGGGCGCCAAGTGATCGTGTCACACAAAATGCGAGATGCATGAGTCATACCATCCAGTCATGCATCAAACCTGTGCGTATTGCGCGATCATGTGAGGCAACTCTATCAAATAAGGAGTCCCCTAAATAACTCAGCTCAATGGCAATGCTATGATCAATCATTCCTTACAACAGGCATACAAATGATGCGTATGGGCATGTATCATGATGTTATACTAAGCATGTTCTCATTGTGTCCTACTAGACTAAGTACCCTAACATATTATCAAATATAGCAGACAACAATCGTTCTTAACCGGTGTATCACATACAAAAGGGTAGGAGCTGAACGAAATGCCCCACTAGGCATATAGAAGTCTATATGGTATGGTCTATGTTAGACTATCATAACCTCCTCAAGGCAACCTCTTATTGGGTGTATAACATATACATCACGGTGGGCCTTTCAGGACAGCCCATGGCCCTAAAAATGAATGGACAGAGTGTGTAACACATACATCATGGTGTAGGGGGGCCCCACAAAACCATGGGCAGTATAGATATACAACGCATATGGCAGGTGGGCTGTCTGGTGAACAGTCATCCTACTAGCGGCTAGCCCACCAATGGCTGGCCTGCTAGGCGTCCTACTAATGGACGGCCTGGATAAAACATACACCTCACTGTGAGCCTACACATTGTAAATGGGCCCCACCAGATGGACAACAAGGATATATAATACATACAGCTTGGTGGGATGCCTACTGGATGGCCAGCTCATAAGCGGTTGGGCTTGCTGGGCATCTTGCTAATGGATGGCCTAGGCAAAACACAAACATGGCAGGTCCCACTGGATGTGGGCCAACTAGGGAGATGGGTCGGCCGCTGGCCTCTCACAAACATCACAGTGGGCCTAATAGGAGGTGGACCAGCCGCTGGCCTCCCACAAACATCACAGTGGGCCGCGGGCCCTATTGGGGTGTCCCATAGATGGATAGTCTAAGTAAAACACATATATGGTGGGTCCCACTAGATGTGGGCCACCCAGGGAGTAGGCCGGCCGCTGGGCCTGGGTCAACGAGCATCACAAAGGGCCTAAGAGGGTGGGCCAACTACTAGAGGGTCAGTCTAGTAGGGTGCTGGCCCAGTTGGGCATTGGATTAGCTTCATACCTAAGCCCATGGCCTAGAATTATAGGAAAATTAGATGGACGATGAGGATATTATGCATACATCAGGGTGGGGTCCACGCAGTTGGCCCACCCTACCAAGGATTAAGCTAATATTTATGTTTACCTTTCAGTTAGGCCTACATGACTGACCGGTCATGTAAGCCCTAAGAACGGCAGTAGGGTGGGCCCTGCTCACTGGACGGTGTGGATATAGAACATACATCAAAGTGAGGTCCACGTGAGTGGGCCACCCCACTTCCAGATTAGGCTGATATTTGTTTTGCCCTTCATTTGGGCCTGTGTGACCGGTCAGTCACATGGGCCACAATCAGGGCAACAAGGTGGGCCGGCCAGATGTCCACAATCTGGACAGTAAGGCTGTCCCACCTGCTAAATGGTCTGGATCATCCACACCGATCGGGTGAGCCACAAAAGATGGAACGAGGGAGAGGGGGGGGGGGAGAGAGAGAGAGAGAGAGAGAGAGAGAGAGAGAGAGAGATAAACGTGTGGTGTAAGGGAGCTCCGCCACTATGAGCTCCCTTTAAGCAATAATACATACATTAAGATGAGTCTTAAAAGATGTGGGCCTACTACTCCTAGCCTAGGTATCGCATGGTGCGTAAGATGTAGTGTTGGAACCGTGGCGATGGTGCGATCGCAAGGGTATAAGTTTTGAGTTGAGTCGACTCAAGTCTTCAGGATGCGACTTAAGGTTGTTCGCAATCGCTGTCTACAGGTTGCTGGTCATCGAAATTCGATGGAGACGATCATGGGAGTTGGTAGAATGGTACAGTACCAGGATACAGGTCTTATAGCACTTCCCTCCTAATAAAAATTTTATCCTCGAAATTTACACCATAACATAACTAAACAGAGCTCATAACGAAAGGGAAGAGAAATCATAGCATCATATATAATCAGAGATAATATAAAATACAATCAAACATCGAAGAGATGGGGATAGCACTCGTGAATCTCAACCTCTCGTTCCCAAGATGCCTCATATATACTATGATGACCCCATTGAACCTTCATCAAGGGAATGACCTTGGTCCGGAGGACCTGCTCCTTTCAATCAAGGATATGATCTGGCTGCTCAATGTAAGAAGCATCCTCACAAACCTCTAAAAGCTGTCAATCTATCACGGGGACAATGTCTAACCCACACTTCCATAACATAGAAACATGGAAAACATTATGCACGTCAGATAACTGAGGTGGTAAGACAAGTCGATAAGCCACGGTGCCAATGCACCCAGTGATCTCAAATGGTCGAATAAATCTCGGGGCAAGCTTACCCTTTGCTCCAAAATGAACCACAACCTTCATGGGTGAGACCTTGAGATACACATGGTCCCCACTAGCAAACTCCAAGGGACGACACCGACGATCAGAAAACTCTTCTGTTGGATCTGAGCTATGTGCATCCTCTACCTAATAATATCGATGGTGTCCTCTGCACAAGCTCGAGACCTAGGAGGCGATGCTTTCCAACCCGATCTAACAACTCGGAGATCTACACGGCCTATCATACAACGCCTCGAAAGGAGCCATGCCAATAGACGTATGGTAGCTGTTGTTATACGCAAACTCAGCCAAACACAGGTGCTCATCACAGCTACCTGAGAAATCGATCACGTAAGCTCAAAGCATATCCTTAAGGATCCGGTTGAGCCTCTCGGTCTGCCCATCGGTTTGCAGATGATACGCGGTGCTGAGTTGTAAGGAAGACCCCATCGCCTTCTGAAAGCTCCTCCAAAACTGAGACGTGAACCTCAGATCTCGATCAGAAATGATCGAAACTAGAACACTGTGCAGTCTCACAATCTCATCAATGATTAATCTAGCATGACGGTCTAAAGGCCAGGTCGCACGAATTGGAAGAAAGTATACTGACTTCGTTAGATGATTGATGATAACCCAGATGACGTCATGACCGCGCTGAGTCCTCGGCAATCCCATAATAAAATCTGTGGATACATGCTCCCACTTCCACAACGAGATGCCCAATGGCTGCAAGGGACTTGGGGGTCTCTGATGATCAACCTTGACACGCTGGCACATGCCACACTTGGCCACAAAACTGGCAATCTGATGCTTCATCCCCACCCAAACATACTGCCTCCTCATGTCGCGATACATCTTCGTGGAGCCAGGGTGGATTGTAAACCTCGATCGATGTGCCTTAGTCATCAAATCTCTACGCAAATCTGGAACGTCCGGGATACACAATCGTCCTCTGAAACAAAGTCTACCATCAGACCTAACCTGCCAATCCGATGCTCCACAGATGCGACCTCTGCTCGCCAATCCTACAAAGACTGATCTGTCTGCTGAGCGTCGATTACCCTTGCAACAAGAGAGGGTTGAATTGACAAACTTGATAATTGAACGATGGTAGACTGCAAAGCAAACTTGAAGTCGTACTCAGTTATATCCTCGAGCATCCTCCACTACTAGACTATCATATGTGCCACTAGGCCCTGTGGCTGACGACTAAGGGCATCAGCCACCACATTCGCCTTGCTAGGGTGGTACTGAAGAATGAAATCATAGTCCTTCAGGAGTTCCATCTAGCATCTTTGCCTCATGTTTAACTCTGACTGCGAGAAGAGATACTTCAAGCTCTTATGGTTAGAGAAGAGCTCGAACCTAACCTCATAAAGTTAATGCCTCCACACCTTCAGTACGAAGACAACTGCAGCTAACTTTAGATCATGCATGGGGTAGTTCTGCTCATGGACCTTGAGCTGGCGAGACACGAAGGCCATAGGCTTCTCGTGCTGCATCAGGACAGTACCCAAGCCAATATGCGAAGCATCTGTAAAAACCATGAATCATTCACTCCCAGAGGGAAGAGTGAGGACTAGTGTGGACGTAAGATGGTCTTTTAGCTCGGTAAATGCTTGCTCACATGGGTCACTCCTTCTAGGTCAACCTGGTCAATGGGGCTGCAACATGAGAGAATCCCTCATTGAAATGTCAGTAGTAGCCCGCTAAACTAAGAAAACTGCGGATCTCGGATGCGTTCGTCGGCTAGCCCCACTAACACATGGCTTCAATCTTTGAAGGGTCCACTGCGATGCCCTCCCTCATCACCACATGACCGAGGAACTTCACCTCCTCCTGCCAGAATTCGAACTTCTCCAACTTTGCATAAAGCTGATGTGCACGGAGGGTCTACAGGGTAATCTCCAAATGCTGCTCATGCTCCTCACGGGTCCTCGAATATATTAAGATGTCATCGATGAATACAATAAAAAATTGATCAAGATACGAACGGAAGACCCCGTTCTTCAACTATATAAACACTGCGGGCGCATTGGTCAGTCTGAAGGATATGACCTGAAACTTAAAATGACCATAATACATTCTGAATGTTATCTTTGAGATATCCTCCTCTCGGATACGAACCTGATAATAACAAGATCACAGGTCTATCTTCGAAAAGAACTGTGCCTCTTGCATCTGAATGAACAAATCATCAATCATCGAAAGTGGGTACTTGTTCTTAATCATGACCTTGTTGAGCTCGCGGTAATCCACGCAAAGCCTCAATGAGCCATCCTTCTTCTTCACGAAGAGTACCGGCACTCCCCACAGTGAACTACTCGGACAGATAAAGCCCAACTCATGCAACTTGTCCAACTGCTTCTGTAGTTCCTGCAACTCCAATGGTGTCATATGATATGGGGCCTTTGAAATAAGCACGGTACCGTGCACGAGATCGATCTGAAACTCAGTGTGCCGGTGAGGTAGTAACCTCGTAATCTCCTGAAACACATCGGGAAAACCACAGACGACCAGTAGCTAGTCGATACACAAGGCGACTAGCTCCTTTCCAGCACATGACATGAGGTGAGAAAGCTGCTCTCCTCTGGGCTTAGCTATAAACTGGAACTACGGTATGCCGAGTATACAAAATGTGATTGTCCTCGAGGATTAGTCTAATATAGCATGATACTCGGCAAGCCAATCCATGCCCAAGATGATATCAAATTCGGATATCGACAGAATAAACAGATCGGCAGGCAAAAAGGTCTCCCCTAGCAGAACGGGGTAAGACAAGCAAAACTAGCCTAACACTGTGGTCTTCCCCAAGGGCGTTGATACTGACAAATCTTCACGAGCAGACTCTAACAGCAAACCGGTCGATCGGCAGAAATCCTCGGCCACAAAGGAATCTGATGCACTAAAATCAAATAATATAAGAGCTATGCATGACGAAACGATGAGTGTACCCTCGACGACCCCTCCTGATGACTGAGGGTCCTACTAGGCTGCATAAAATCTACCTTGAGCCTACTGGGGAGGTGGATGTCGCGGTCGCCACTACTACTGCTACTACTGTGGTGGCCTGAACTACTGCTTCTGCTGTTGTGGCTGCTAATACTGCTGCTGTGGTGGCCTGAACTACTGCCTCTGCTACTGTGGCTACTACTGATAGGGCCTCAGTGGCAGGTGTTACTATCGCTGCTATTGCTAAGGCCTCAGCAACAGGTTTTGCTGTGCTATTGCTACAGATGAGGACACTCGTGCCTACAATGTCATGTTGCACCGCATCTAAAGCAAGTGCTTGTGAACTGTCCAGGTGGTGGTGTGGAGGTGCTACTAGAGATTAGAAAGCTAGGTGGGTCATGCGCCTCTGTTGTGGTCGATGCTGCTGTTCTAGGAGCTATCAGAGGGGGACTTCCTCTTCTAGTCTCCTCTCTGCTCACGGACCCTCTATAAATCGACCCAATCCGCCTCATAAATCTGGGCCCGCTGCACGACCTGCTCAAATGTCGGGAGCATGTGTCCAATAACGTGGCTATGGAGGCCAAAACATAAGCCATTCTCAAAACGGCGAGCTTCTACCCCTCATCATCAACAAGATAAGTCATGAATCTTGACAGTGCGACGAAACGGACCTCATACTGGGATACTGACATGTACCCCTTCATAAGATTCTTGAACTCAAGCGAGCACTACTGACGGACGTGGTCAGGGAAGAACTTCTATTCAAACCGGTCAACAAAATCCCCCAAGTCCACTCGAACTCAGCCCCTGCTGCTCGAGAGACCGATGCCTACCAGTGCTCGGCCTCTCCTTAAAGGAGAAATACAGACAATGGAACCCGCTGCTGGGTCTTACACCTCATAGTATTGAAGATCTTCTTGACCTCCGATCTCCATCTCTCCGCTGCCGTCGGGTCAGGCTCTCCCTAGAAACGAGGGGGATCAAGCAGCGTAAAGTCATGTGGAAGGGAGCTCACATGCTCCTTCTCAATTTGGGTTGGTGTAGCAGTGGTTCGCCTATCCTATCTCTGAAGAATAGTGGTCATCGTCTGCATAACCATAAGCATAACCAAGTCACAAAACAACATCACCACATATCCACTATAATAAATCATTTAAGTACAATGTGTAAAGGGAATATATAGGTATAATGAAACTCCAGAAAGATCACCGCACACTCCCACCTCAGCGCTGCTATGTCCTAGTGTCACCTGCACACAACGGTCGTGCATAAGCTTATAACGAAGCTTAGAGGATGTGTGCGTGTGCGCGCAATGCATGTACTAAGCATGCGATATCAGAGTAAGCAGAAATACTGCAAGTTTATGAATGCTATCAGCCATACCAAGGCTATGCGATGCAAGGCCTATGTAGCCAAATGTCATATGCAAGATGCAACGCAAGCATGTCAGTCCTCATCGAGTCCACATGTCAATACATTTCATCTCTTGAACATCACCGGGGTCTAGTACACTCCACAATGGTTGCCTCCTCCCTAACTTTACAACCAACGAGTGAAAAAGACCTCACTACCCGCCTAGCCAGTAGTTTACTAATACCTATCTAGCTCGTCGATAGCGGACCCATTTACGAGCTAGTCAGACTCAGCCTAGCTTACAGCCCTCTCACTTGGGCTGATACAGCCACACCCCCTTCACAACCGACCACGACATAATGAGAGACGCGGTCTATTGGTATTTAGTTCTCGTGCACTCATGTATACACTCGGTCTAGATGTTGGAGCATATCCTGGTACCAAAAGGGTTCTAGGACTTTCACCCAAGAACATCTTAACCATCCACAGTACTATAACCAAATATTTTCAGTATTCAATCTGACCATCCACGATAAGCCTGTGGAGGCCATAGCCCTGATATCACTATGGCACTAAGTGATCATGTCACATAAAATATGAGATGCATGAGTCATACCTAGAAGTGTACATGAGTCGAGTCGAGCCAAACTTTACCCAGCTCATGCTCGAGTCTCAGCTCATGCTCGGCTTGGCTCGGCCTTCGAGCTCGGAACAGCAGCTCGTGCTCAGCTCGACCGAGTTCAAGTTCAAGTTTGAATCTTCAAGCCTTTTTTGAGTTCAAGTTTTTGAGATGAGTTCTGAGTTCCGAGGAGGGAGAGAGTAGAGAGATCGGATGACGGTCATACGATGGTGTGGGTAAGGGAGGTGGAAGGAGAGAGACGAGTAGAGAGGGCCATGTAGGTAAGGGATGAGGGAGCGAGTAGGGAGATCAGATGGCTGTGTGTCGCTACAGCCGTGTGAGTGAGGGAGGATGAGGGAGAGAGTAGAGAGCAAGAGAGGGAGGAAGGTTACCTTAGCCGACTAAGAGAGATGGAGGAAGAGAGGGTTAGGGAGGCGAGTCTAAGGTTCGTGCAAGCTGGGATGGTTTTTGAAAATGGGTAGGGTTTTTCTTTTGAAGGGTATATATACGCTGTACCGAGTCGAGCCGAGTTCGAGCAATATTCGAGTCAAGTCAAGTTGAGCAAGGCAAGATCGAACTCGACTCGAACTTGTTTCAAGCTCTAAAAATCAACTTAACTCAGTTCGAACTCAGCTTCTATCCGAGTCGAGTCGAGCTTTTTCGAGTCAAGTTGAGCGAGCTACTGAGCTAACTCTGCTCGTGTATAGCCTTAGTCATACCATCCAGTCATGTATCAAAGCTGCGCGTATCGCGCGATCATGTGGGTCAACTCCGTCACACAAGGAGTCCGCTAAATAACTCAGCCCAATGGAAAATTCTATGATCAATCATTCCTTATAACAGGCATACAAATAATGCGTATGGGCATGTATCATGATGTTATACTAAGCATGTTCTCAATGTGTCCTACTAGACTAAGTACACTAGCATATTATCAAATATAACATACAACAATCGGTCTTACTGGTGTATCACATACAAAAGGGTAGGAGCTGAATGATATTCCCCAATAGACATATAGAAGTTTATATGTTATGGTCCATGTTAGACTATCATAACCTCCTCAAGGCAGCCCCTTATTGGGCGTATAACATATACATCATGGTGGGCCTCTCAAGGCTACCCATGGCCCTAAAAATGAATGGACAGAGTGTGTAACATATACATCATGGTGTAGGGGCCCCCACAAGGCACTAATGGGCCCCACAAAACCATGGGTAGTATAGATATACAACGCATATGACAGGTGGGTTGTCTAGTGAACGGCTGGCCTGCCAGGCATCCAACTGATGGACAGTTGGGATAAAACATACACCTCACGGTAGGCCTACACATTGCAAATGGGCCCCACCAGATGTACAACAAGGATATACAATACATACAGCTTGGTGGGCTACCTGCTAAACTACCAACCCACCAGCAGCTGGGCCTACTGGGTGTCCTGCTAATTGATGGCCTGGGCAAAACATAAACATGGTGGGTCCCACTGGATGTGAGCCACCCAGGGAGATGGGCCGGCCGCTGGCCTCCCACAAACATCATAGTGGGCCGTTAGCCCTATTGGGGTGTCCCACAGATGGACGGTCTGAGTAGAACACATATATGGTGAGTCCCACTAGATGTAAGCCACCCAGGGAGTGGGCCAGCCGCTAAGCTTAAGGTCCACGAACATCACAGAGGGCCTAAGAGGGTGGGCCAGCTGTTAGACGATCAGTCCAACAGCATCCTGGCTCAGCTGGGAGTTGGATTAGCTTCATACCCAGGCCCGTGGCCTGGAATTATAGTAAAATTGGATGGACGGTGAGGGTATTATGCATACATCAGGGTGGGGTCCACGCAGGTGGGTCACCCTGCTAAGGATCAAGTTAACATTTGTGTTTACCTTTCAGCCAGGCTTATATGATTGACTGGTCATGCAGGCCCCAAGAACAATAGTAGGGTGGGCCTTGCTCACTGGATGGTGTGGATAAAGAACATACATCAAAGTGGGGTCCACGTGAGTGGGCCACTCCACTTCCAAATCAGGCTGATATTTGTTTTTCCCTTCATTTGGGCCTATGTGATCGGCAAGTCACACGGGCCACAATCAGGGCAACAAGGTGGGCCTGCCAGATGCCCAGAATCTTGACAGCAAGGCTATCCCACCTGCTGGACGGTTTGAATCATCCACACTGATCAGGTGGGCCATAAAGATGGAATGAGATAGAGAGAGAAATGTGTGGTGGAAGGGAGCTCCGCCACTATGAGCTCCCTTTGAGCTATAATACATACATCAAGATGGGTCCCTAAATTTCTTTTAGAGAATGTACCTTCCTTGGAGGTGAATCAAAATCTGTTGAAGAGTTGCTTAATGGGCTTAAAGAATTGCTTGAGTTTGAATTTGGTGTAGTGGAGCTTTGTGGAGAAGATAAAGGAGTTGTAGTCACCTTTGGTATAATTTTAGGCTCTTCAAATGTCTTTGGAACATAGTTTTGTTTCTCATCCCATTTCTATCCTGTTATTTCATCAAATACCACATCTCTAGAAATCACCAATTTACTAGAAGTGGGATTATAAAGGTAGTACACTTTTAAGTCTTCAATTTAGCTTATAAATATGCATTTTTCTCCCTTTTCATCAAAATTTTCTTTCAGTTTTTGTGATGGAATGTGAGCATATGCAATGCATCAAAAAACTAGGAAATATTTGACCGATGGCTTTTTTTGATGCCATGCTTTATATGGAGTCATGTTCCTTACTTCTTTTATTGGTGATCTATTGAGGATATAAACTGCCATGTGCACAGCTTCCGCTCAGTAATCATTTGGAAGCCCGTTGCCTTTTAGCATGCTCCGATCCATTTCTACAATTGTCCAGTTCTTTCTTTCCTCCATGCTATTTTGTTGAGGAGTGTATCTGGTTGTCAACTCTCTTTTGATACCGTTTGACTTGTAGAAATTCTAATATTCTTTTAATCTGAGATCTCCACCACGATTTGTCTTTAGAACCTTCAAGAATTTGCCGCTTTTTTTTTTCAAATGCTTTGAATTGAAGAAAACTGGTGAAAGTCTCTTACTTTTGTTCAAGAAAATATATCCACATCATTTTCCTATAATCATCAACGAAGTGTAGAAAATATCTTTTCTTGTTAAGAGATGGTGTCTGCGTAGCACCACAAATATCAGCATGTACAAGTTTAAGAGGAGCTTTTACTCTCCATGATGTACTCATAAATATTGGAAGCCTGTGAAATTTACCATAGATGCAACCTTCACAAACTTTATCTTCTTTGTTAATAAAAGGTAGACCGATCACCATATTCTTCTGCTTTAACAATTTTAGGCCTCTGAAATTTAAATGATCGTATCTCAAAAGCCATAGCCAAGTTTTATCAACATCTTTGAATTTTAATGCAAAATTTCTTTTCAGTGGCATGTCAAGAGGAAAATCTTGTTTGATGTCATTTTCACTTTTGCCACGATTTTCATATTCTTCTTATCCAAGATCAAGTATTCATTTTTATCAAAATTGACCAAATATCTTTTCTGAATTAATTATCTAACACTTAGCAAAATTTGAGCCAAACCAGGAACATAAAGAACATCATGGATAAGTTTAGAATTACCACCCTTTGTTTGTACATCTATGATTCCCTTTCCTTCAATATTTTGAAGTTTTCCATCTCCAAGCTTTACTTGAGAATGTACCCCTTCATTCAAAACAACAAAACAACTCCGATTTCCTATCATATGATTACTGCAACCGCTATCTAAATACCAAATATCATTTGATTCTTCTTGAATATTCAAATAGGAATAAAATAAAATTTTCAATTTTTCTATCTTTTTAGAAACATTTGCTTCGTTCTTTGTCTTATACTAATAATCTTTATTTATGTTACCCAATTTCTTGCATATCACTACAAAAAAGAGGGTTTTTAGCGACGAAATAAATTTTCGTCGCCAAAAGTCACTTTTAGCGATGAATATTTTCGCAGCTAAAAATCGTGGATGAGACTTTTAGTGACGAAAATTTTCATCGCTAAAGGGTATAAACAATTTTTTTGAAAATTGAATGGATTACTTTTAGCTACAAAAAATTTCGTAGCTAAAAACCCTGGATGAGACTTTTAGCAACGAATATTTTTAGATTTTCAACAAATTGGAATGGATTACTTTTAGCTACGAAAATTTTTGTAGCTATAAATCAGGGATGACACTTTTGGCGACGAAAATGAAAATTTTCGTCGCCAAAGGCTACAAACAATTTCTCTATTTACTTGAATGACTTAATTTTAGCTACGAAAATTTTCCTAGCTAAAACTCCTGGATGAGACTTTCAGCGACAAATATTTTCGTCGACAAAGGCTGGAAACAAAATTTCAAAATATTAGTATGGCTTACTTTTAGCTACGAAAATTTTCGTAGCTAAAAATCCTAGATGAGACGTTTAGCAACGAGTATTTTCTTTGCTAAAGGCTGTAAACAAAATTTCAAAAAATTGAAATGGATTACTTTTAGCTACGAAAATTTTCATAGCTAAAAATCCTGGATGAGACTTTTAGCGACGAAAATTCTCGTCGCTAATGGCTTTAGGAATTTAAGAGCTACAAGCAATGGATTACTTTTAGCTACGAAAATGTTCGTAGCTAAAAACCGAGATAGGACTTTTAGCGACGAAAATATGCGTCGCTAAAAAAACACTTTTACCTACGAAATATTTCACAGGTAAAAGTCTCTTTTTTAAAAAAAAATATTCCATCTCAAATTTCCTGATATACACCTGTTAGAATATAATTCATCATATTCTTCCTGATATACACCTGTTATATAATATATTTCATCATATTCACATTCATAACCATCTAAACTCAAACTACGTAAATTCACCCAGACATAAACTACATTCATCCAAACATAATCTACATCCATCCAAACACAAATAATCTTATGGAAAAAAATAAATGAAAAGAGAGAGAACATATGAGAGGTGATCCAGACAAATGAAAAGAAAAACAACCTTAACTTAAACCTAAACCTATAACCTACACTTATAGGTTTAGGTTATAGGTTTAGGTTTAGGTTTTAGGTTTAGATTAAGGTTAGGTTATAGGTTATAAGTTTAGGTTATAGGTTATGGGTTATAGGTTATAGGTTATGGTTTAGGTTATAGGTTTTGGTTTAAGCTAAGGTTATAGGTTTAGGTTTAGGTTTAGGTTAAGGTTTAGGTTTAGATTTAGGTTTATGTTTAGGTTTAAGTTATAGGTTATAGCTTTAGGGAATTGAGGATAGGTTAAGGTTTAGGTTTAAGAAATCAGGTTTTGGTTCAGGTTCGGTATCGGGTTTAGGTTTCAGTTTTCAAGTTTAGGTTTAGGTTTAGGTTTAGGTTAGGGAGTTGAGGTTAGGATTAGGTGTAGGTTTAGGTTTAGGGATTTGAGATTACGTTTAGGTTTTAGGTTTAGGTTTAGGGATTTGAGATTACATTTAGGTTTTAGGTTTAGGTTATAAGTTTAGGTTTAGGTTATAAGTGTAGGTTATAGGTTTAGGTTTAAGTTAGGTTATAGGTTAAGGTTTAGGGAATTGAGAATAGGTTAAGGTTTATGTTTAGAAAATTGGGTTTGGGTTCAAGTTTAGGTTTGGGGTTTCAAGTTTAGGTTTAGGTTAAGGAGTTGAGATTAGGATTAGGTGTAGGTTTAGGGATTTGAGAATACATTTAGGTTATAGGTTTAGGTTTAGGTTATAAGTATCAGTTATAGGTTTAGGTTTAAGTTAGGTTATAGGTTATAGCTTTAGGGAATTGAGAATAGGTTAAGATCTAGGTTTAGGAATTCGGGTTCGGGTTTGGGATCGAGTTTAGGTTTGGGTTTTCAAGTTTAGGTTTAGGTTAAGGAGTTGAGATTAGGATTAGGTGTAGGTTTAGGTTTAGGGATTTGAGAATACATTTAGGTTTTAGGTTATAAGTGTAGGTTATAGGTTTAGGTTTAAGTTAGGTTATAGGTTAAGGTTTAGGGAATTGAGAATAAGTTAAGGTTTAGGTTTAGGGATTTGAGAATACATTTAGGTTTTAGGTTTAGGTTTAGGTTTAGGTTATAGGTTATAGCTTTAGGGAATTGAGAATAGGTTAAGGTTTATGTTTAGGTTAAGTTTATAGGTTTTGGTTTAGGTTTAGGTTTAGGTTATAGGTTATAGGTTTTGGTTTAGGTTAAGGTTATAGGTTTTGTTTTAGGTTTAGGTTTAGGTGTTAGGTTTAGGTTAAGGTTATAGGTTTAGGCTATAGGTTTTGGTTTAGGTTATGGTTATAGGTTTTGGTTTAGGTTTAGGTTTAGGTTTTAGGTTTAGGTTAAGGTTATAGGTTTAAGTTATAGGTTTAGGTTAGGTTATAGGTTATAGGTTATAGGTTGTAGCTTTATGGAATTGAGAATAGGTTAAGGTTAAGGTTTAGGACATTGGGTTAGGGTTCGGGATCAGGTTTAGGTTTGGGTTTTGAAGTTTAGGTTTAGGTTTAGGTTAGGGAGCTGAGATTAGGATTAGGTGTAGGTTTACGTTTAGTGATTTGAGAATACATTTAGGTTTTAGGTTTTGGTTTAGGTTTAAGTTTATAGGTTTAGGTTTAGGTTATAGGTTTAGGTTAAGGTTAGGTTCTAAGTTATAAGTTTAGGTTACAGGTTATAGGTTTTAGGTTGAGGTTTAGGTTATAGGTTTTGGTTTAGGTTAAGGTTATAGGTTTTGCTTTAGGTTTAGGTTTAGGTTTGGGTTTTAGGTTTAGGTTAAGGTTATAGGTTTAGGTTAGTTTTAGGTTTAGGTTTAGGTTATTGGTTATAGCTTTAGGGAATTGAGAATAGGTCAAGGTTTAGGTTTAGGAAATCGGGTTCGGGTTCGGGATTGGGTTTAGGTTTGGGTTTTCAAGTTTAGGTTTAGGTTAAGGAGTTGAGATTAGGATTAGGTGTAGGTTTAAGTTTAGGTATTTGAGAATACATTTAGGTTTTAGGTTTTAGTTTATAGGTTTAGGTTATAGGTTTAAGTTTAGGTTTTAGGTTTAGGTTAAGGTTTAGGTTTTAGGTTTAGGTTTAGGTTTAGGTTTAGGTTTTAGGTTATAGGTTTAGGTTTAGGTTTAGGTTTAGGTTATAGGTTATAGGTTAAGGTTTAGGTTATAGGTTTTGGTTAAGGTTTATGTTTAGGTTTAGGTTATAGGTTATAGGTTATAGCTTTAGGGAATTGAGAATAGGTTAACGTTTAGGTTTAGGAAATTGGGTTCGGGTTCAGGATCGGGTTTAGGTTAGGGTTTTCAAGTTTAGGTTTAGGTTTAGGTTAGGGAGTTGAGATTAGGATTAGGTGTAGGTTTAGGTTTAGGGATTTGAGAATACATTTAGGTTTTATGTTTATGTTTAGGTTTAGGTTTTAGTTTATAGGTTTAGCTTATAGCTTTAGGTTTTGGTTTTAGGTTTAGGTTATGGGTTATAGGTTATGGGTTAAGGTTTAGGTTATAGGTTTTGGTTTAGGTTAAGGTTATAGGTTTTGGTTTAGGTTTAGGTTTAGGTTTTAGGTTTAGGTTTAGGTTTAGGTTTAGGTTTAGGTTATAGGTTATGGTTATAGGCTATAGCGTTAATGAATTGAGAATAGGTTAAAGTTTAGGTTTAGGAAATCGGGTTTGGGTTCGGGATCGGGTTTAGGTTTGGGTTTTCAAGTTTAAGTGTAGGTTTAGTAGTTGAGATTAGGATTAGGTGTAGGTTTAGGTTTAGGGATTTGAGAATACATTTAGGTTTTAGGTTATAAGTGTAGTTTATAGGTTTCGGTTTAAGTTAGGCTATAGGTTAAGGTTTAGGGAATTGAGAATAGGTTAAGGTTTAGGTTTAGGAAATTGGGTTCGAGTACGGGTTTAGGTTTGGGTTTTCAAGTTTATGTTTAGGCTAAGGAGTTGAGATTAGGATTAGGTGTAGGTTTAGGTTTAGGGATTTGAGAATACATTTAGGTTTTAGGTTTAGGTTTAGGTTTTAGTTTGTATGTTTAGTTTATAAGTTTAGGTTTAGGTTAAGGTTAGGTTATAGGCTATAAGTTTAGGTTATCGGTTGTAGATTATAGGTTAAGGTTTAGGTTATAGGTTTAGGTCAGGTTTAGGTTATAGGTTATAGGTTATAGGTTATAGCTTTAGGGAATTGAGAATAGGTCAAGGTTTAGGTTTAGGAATTCAGGTTCGGGTTCGGGATCTGATTTAGGTTTGGGTTTTCAAGTTTAGGTTTAGGTTTAGGTTAGGGAGTTAAGATTAGGATTAGGTGCAGGTTTAAGTTTAGGGATTTGAGAATACATTTAGGTTTTAGGTTTAGGTTTAGGTTTAGGTTTTAGGTTTTAGGTTTAGGTTTAGGTTTTAGGTTATAGGTTTAGGTTAAGGTTAGGTTATAGGTTATAGGTTAACGTTTAGGTTATAGGTTTTGGTTAAGGTTTATGTTTAGGTTTAGGTTATAAGTTATAGGTTATAGCTTTAGGGAATTGAGAATAGGTTAAGGTTTAGGTTTAGGAAATTGGGTTCGGGTTCAGGATTGGGTTTAGGTTAGGGTTTTCAAGTTTAGGTTTAGGTTTAGGTTAGGGAGTTGAGATTAGGATTAGGTGTAGGTTTAGGTTTAGGGATTTGAGAATACATTTAGGTTTTAGGTTTAGGTTTTAGTTTATAGGTTTAGGTTATAGGTTTAGGTTTTGGTTTAGGTTTTAGGTTTAGGTTATAGGTTTTGGTTTAGGTTATAGGTTATAAATTATAGGTTATAGGTTTAGGTTTTAGGTTTAGGTTATAGGTTTTGGTTTAGGTTAAGGTTATAGTTTTTAGTTTAGGTTTAGATTATAAGTTTTAGGTTTAGGTTAAGGATATAGGTTTAAGTTATAGGTTTATGTTAGGTTTAGGTTATAGGTTATAGCTTTAGGGAATAGAGAATAGGTTAAGGTTTAGGTTTAGGTTTTAGGTTATAGGTTTAGGGATTTGAGAATACATTTAGGTTATAGGTTTAGGTTGAGGTTATAGGTTTAAGTTAAGGTTAGGTTATAGGTTATAAGTTTAGGTTATAGGTTATAAGTTATAGGTTAAGGTTTAGGTTGTAGGTTTTGGTTTATGTTAAGGTTATAGGTTTTGGTTTTGGTTTTAGTTTTGGTTATAAGTTATAGGTTATAGCTTTAGGGAATTGAGAATAGGTTTAGGTTATAGGTTTAGGGTGTGGTTTAGGTTAAGGGTGTGGTCCTTGCAAATACAGATATAAACACGGCCTACTCCAATTGGCCAGGCCCCTCCAATGCTGTCCATAGGAAATGGACAGCTTCAACATGGTCATAACAGTGGTTCCCACCTTCCAGGGACCCCCGCTCATCCGGATAGCTCCGACGCACATCCGGGTCTGCTCCATTAATTTCAAGCAAATACATAAACACGGCCTGTCCAAATGGTCAGGCCCCTCCAATGCTGTCTATAGGAAATGGACAGGAAATGGACAGCTTCATCATGGTCATAACAGCGGTTCCCACCTTCCAGGGACCCCCGCTCATCTGAATAGCTCTGACGCACATCCGGGTCTGCTCCATTAATTTCAAGCAAATACATAAATATGGCATGTCCAAATAAACAGGCCCCTCCAATGTTGTCCATAGGAAATGGACAGCTTCATCATGGTCATAACAGTGGTTCCCACCTTCTAGGGACCCCTTCTCATCCGGATAGCTCCGACGCATATCTGGGTCTGCTCCATTAATTTCAAACAAATACATAAACACGATCTGTCCAAATGGCAAGGCCCCTCTAATACTGTCCATGGTAAATTGACAGCTTCATCATGGTCATAATAACGGTTCCCACATTCTAGGGACCCCCGTTCAACATCCGGATAGCTCTGACGCACATCCGGGTCTGCTCATTTAAATAAAATGGATTATCAAGATCATTTAAATAAAATCAAGTCCAATCAACAATCTGACATAGAAGATTTTGTTAGCATTGTTGACAGCACCTCGAATCTTATTTTAGGGCCTAGAAATTCAAAATTAGATACAAAAATTAGAAAACCCAAAGAAATTTAAGAAAGATAGTCAAAGTCCATGTGAATGAGCACAAGTATGCACCTACATATGAATTCTGAAAAGTTATTGCATATCACAAAATAATAATAATAAATAAATAATAAAAAATCCTTGCGTTTGGATATTCAACAAAATGGGTTAAAATGAATTCATTTGCTTAATTCATGGAAACCTTATGTTTCGATATTCAACAAAAATTGAATTGTAATAATTCAATTCAGTTCAATAAACTCAGATTTCTGAGAAGGATTTAATGGTTTTAAATCTATGATTTTCTGAAAAGGTCCATTTCCTGGACGTCAAATTCAACGGGGAAAGTAAGATGGTTATTATTACTTTTCACAGTGCAAAGTTTCAGTTATGTCTCTTCTTTACCTTCCATTTTCTTCTTAACAAGAAAATCCATATTTACTAATATTCCCATTTTTCTATTTTTCAAAAGAATGAGTTTGGACTCCGAAAGCGTCGGCTCCAGCACTCGTACTTTCAGCCCAAACCCTAACCATGGACTCTAAAATTACCAAGTACTTATAAACATTCATTACAAGCATTTTTTGTCTATGTGCATGATGACCATACTGTTAAGATCAATCCTCTTATTTTCATTTACAGAAACTAGTGGATGACAAATTATGTGCAACATACAGAGATGGTTCAGCCACTTGTGCAATTAGGGAAGGTTCAAAAGGACATACATATTTGAAAGTTGGTCAAATCATAAACAGACGTATTATGGACGGAGACGTTATTTTCATTAATAGGCTGCCTAGTACTCATAAAAATTCATTGCAAGCATTTTCTGTCTATGTGCATGACGACCATACTGTTAAGATCAATCCTCTTATCTTCATTTACAGAAACTAGTGGACGACAAATTATGTGTAACATACAAAGATGGTTCAGCCACTTGTGCAATTAGGGAAGGTTCAAAAGGACATACATATTTGAAAGTTGGTCAAATCATAAACAGATGTATTATGGACAAAGACATTGTTTTCATTAATAGGCTACCTAGTACTCATAAAAATTCATTGCAAGCATTTTCTGTCTATATGCATGACGACCATACTGTTAAGATCAATCCTCTTATCTTCATTTACAGAAACTAGTGGACAACAAATTATGTGTAACAAGCTAATACATTTCGAGCTCATACATTTAAAAACAAGCTAGGCATCTATTTTTTTGTGGATGAGAACTAATTTTCCAGAATATTCATCAGGCAGTCCCTATAATGTAATATTCCATCTATACAGCTATATGTGGAACCTTGTTTGTTGTAACCATCCTTTTTCCAACCCACAGATGGGATGGTTATGATTGCCTAACAAGTATGACACATGTCCACATGCAATTGTGTAAGATTTACTTGTGGTATTATTGATTCTCTATGGAATTTGTATAGTTAACACAAGGCTCAACAACCTTGAATGTCATATATGTGGAACCTTGGGTATATAACAATGTGGCAGGATGACTAGACCATTTTATTGGCCATAGGGCTTATGGGCCGCCACTAATGGGTGGATCCCACAGCTCTCTGTGTGTGTGTGGCATCAATTGAGTTTGAATAGGAAAGAAGAGAGGTTGGGTGAAGAGAGCAAGAGAAAGGGCTATCCTAGACCATCCATTCACTTAGACATTATGATCTAAGCCATTGATCATATATGGTGGGTCATCCTGCTTATGAATCAGAGGGATGGTTTTAATAAATTTCCACTCTACTAGTTGATTAGATGGGCAAATAGAAGTAGACTGCACATCTTGAATTTTTCTACAGAGGTCCACAGATCTTGACCATGTAGATCCATGGGATTCTGTTCGCATTGTTAAGTAGGCCTATTAATGGCATGCACGTTTGAATAGCAGTGAAAAATTTCTTAGATGTAAAGGGAGCGTTGATAGCCACATGGTTGTCCTAAATATTAAAGAGCTCTTAATTAAGTTAATATAACGAGAAGGAAAGGAAAAGCTTCAGAAAGATTTACCTTCTGCATTAGTAGAATATCCTTTGAGGTGTCACCAGAAAGGCTAGCATAACCAGCAGCTCTTAGAGCCCTTCTGCTTATTAGCTTTCTTCCCCTCTTATTACTTGGTTCAACTTTAAATGTTAAATAGCAGTATAACATTGTTATGTTTCAATATAACTAATTTTTTATTTCAAATTTCAGTTGGTCTAGAGGTTAAATTATGGAGAAGATGCTCCTGACTTGCCATGAGATCTCAGATGTATCTTCCTCCAGTTGTAAGAGAAATTGGAGCACACTCACTCTAAAAAAAGACAAATCAGTCGATGCCTACAAGCTGGAGTCCACATCCACTACAACTGAAATTACACATTAGAAATTTGGCAAGAGTAACGAACAACTAAGGCAAGTTCTATAATCCAACTAATTTGGATTACATATTTCAAGAGGACAATCCATAAGCAGAATGGGTCCTAAGGAACGAATGGCCTACCCTCCACAATCTCAGTTTTCTTAAATATACAGACATGGATATGGATTATATAGATTTATAGAAATAGACATGGATGTTGATGAATCTCAGGAATTGTCATTAGGTGATCAAATCACTTGCTCCAACAGACAAATGGCTAGGAAGGGTGCATTTTCCACTCTGATGACAAAGAAGGTAACAAGCATATAAAACAACTTGCATCTAAAAATAATGCATGTATTAAAACAACAAGCATTTTCCAATCGTGTTTCTTTCTTAGCATGTTGCATATCTACATAGAAAACATCAGCATCCTCCACAGATCTTTAACTGCATCTTAGCAACAGTACCCACAGATTTTGTAGTTTCAGTCCTAAAGAATTTAGTTTAGCCAAGAGGAAGTGACAAAAAATAATGATGAAACCATAGCATTCACAGTGAGAAGTAGCTGGCAAATATCACCATGAGGGATATTTGCATTAACTCAATACAACTCCAGGCGAAAATGAAAATAGGCTAAAGATCAAACAGCTAGGACCTTCCAATTTGGAGATCTTAAGCAAGGCCCATTTGATCAACACACTAGATCACCAAACCTTGGATACCACATTTTCAAACTGAAGACCTGAAGATGCTATGGAAACCCTTAGTTTAGGATCATGTCATTTGTCTTAAATGAAGTTCTACCTGGAACTATTACACCCCTTTGGCAAGGATATCAAGAAAACCAAACAAAAGGCGAACACGATGGACAATAACATTAGATTGCAATCTAATTTGAAACCCTAACAATAAGTCATTTTGGGAATGAGGGTAAAATCTTACAATCTAGTATTAATGGCACTTTGGAAAAATTTGTATTGATAGGGACTGCATGGCTGTAAATATGCAATATGAGGAAGGGTCATAAACAGAGAAAAAAACGGCAATCTAATGCATGGGAGCATTTTGGGAACAAATGGTGCAAACTTTCAAGCTAATGGATGAAGGTAATTTAAGAATGATTGGTAGAAATTTAGTCTAATGAGAGGGTTAGTTTGGGAACGAACACTAGAAAACCATATGTATGGGAACGAACACATTTCATTTTCATGCCCAAATACCCACATTTCCCCACATTTACATAATCTTGTTATTAAAAAAATCAAATATATGTATTTTTCCTGAAAAACCATCAAAATCCCACACTCCAATAAGAGGTAATTTGGCACCTTGAATTTTTTAAGCTTCTAAGATTTGGAATCCAAATCTAATGCCAAAATCTTGTGTTTGGCACCACTGAAATCTGGTAGATTTGAAATCCTTAAAGTAGGGTGGCAAAATCGAAGCATTTTCAATACACTTTCCAACAGTCATATTTCGAATGACTCCATTACTTTTTTTATAAGCAAGGGCTGAAAACCCAAACTGCCTAACACAATTTCCGATTCCACAGTTTGAAAATCCAATTTGCCAAACAACTTACATAATGAGACATAATGAAAATCTCTAGGATTCCAAATCCTAGATTCGTATACTTGAGAAAAAATAAATAAATAAAATCCAATCGAAGCTGTCAAACAACCCACTTTGTAAATACCCATTTTGGGTTCATACACATACATCTACATCCACATAATCTATCCCCTCTACCTCCTTTATCTTTTTTATTTCTTCAGTTTTCCTGTTGCATATACTATTCTACTCCCAATCTCAAACCCATGTGCAAAAACTGAAGAAGAAGAAGAAGAACTCACCTTATCGGGCGAGATCGAGCGAGATTGGGTGGACGTTCGGGTAGCGTACGTGGCCTCGGGCAAACGGCAAGTCGGGCGGGCACGCGGTGAGCAGGACCAGCAGACTGGGTGGCGACCGTGGGGTAGGGATAGAGAAAGAGAAGAAAAAGGAGAAAGGGAAAGGGAGCTAGGCAGCCGTGCGGGTGGGGTGAGGTGGGGTAGGGTTTGAAGAAAGGGAAAATGTTCTATACGGTCGAGCGTATGGGAACTCCCCATGAGGTCGAGTTGTGTGGGCCCCACCATGATGCACGTCAATCATCTACCCCATCAATCAGATGCACCATTCCATGGTGGGCCCAGGGATTAAAAATCAAGTCAATCTTTGACTTGTGTGGGCCACACCACATACAAAAGTTGAGAGGGGTTACCCTCCATTAAAACATTCATAATTATTTTTTGGGCCCACCGATATGTGGTTCACAAACCCAGCCGATCCATTATGTGTATGCCACCTAGATGAGCCACATCCAAAACTAAGGTGGGCTCCACTGGAGCTTTGGATTTAACTCGTTCTTTGGATATTGCCCTAATGATCTCTCCAGATGGATGGAAGGTGTGGATACAAAACATACATCATGGTAGGGCCCAAAAATGAGAGGTATATAAATCTCAGGTGGACCACACCACATGAAAACAATAATGATTGAATATCCATCGTTAAAATCCTCCTAAGGCCCACTGTACTGTTTATTTGGCATCTAATCTGTTTTAGCAGGTCATATGGGCCTAGATGAGGGGGAAAAACAAAAATCATCTCGATCCAAAACTTTTATGGCCCCCAAAATGTTTTTAATGGTTGACGCTCATTCAACACCGTTTCCTGTAATGTGGTCCACTTAAGATTTGGATATATCTCATTTTTGGTCTCATACCATAAAATGATCTGTAAAAATAGATGGATGACATGGATGAAATGAATACATCATGGTGGGGCCCACAAAGCACCAACCACTAGCCATTGGATGGTGTCTGGGGGAGGAGTCAATCCGTTCCCCTTATTTGTAGTGTGGTCCATTTAATCTTTAGATGTGATCCATTTTCTGGATAATTCTATAAAATTATCTCGAAATATGGATGAACGGTATGTTATGTAGTCCGCTTACAGCGCGACTATCCAAACAAAAGAAGTTAAATGCGTACTAACTCCGTACACTATTACCTAACTCTGAGGGCAGCGAAATTTATTTAGCTTATCAACACCATCTATCCATTTTACCAAGAACTTTTAGGGCATGAGCACAAGATCAAAAGCATAAATAAAGCTCAAGTAGACTACACCCTAGTATGCAATGTCAATTGAACACCTACCGTTGAAATATTCTTAAGGCCCACGAAAGTTTTAAATCAAGTAGAACACCTTCATCCACGTCTTTGTGAACTTGTGAATAGGTTGGATAACAAATAAACATCACTGTGGGCATTAGGAAGGTTTCAATGGTGGACATCATTTTCCTTGTTGTTTCCTGTGGTGTGGTCTACTTGAACTTTTTATATACTTCAATTTTGGGCTCAAGTACTAAAATGAGCTGAAGTACCAGATGGACAGTGTCGACAAGACACACACATTCAAAGTGGGCTCAATAGGGTTTAATCAGTACGGTAATCTAACTGGGTTACTCAGTACGCAATCCTTGACTAGGACGTACTTGATGTTTGCCAGAAATCAATAGGCGGTTTGACTAGTGCACCCAAGGCTAACCGGCTAGCTGGTGTCAAAGCTATGTGGGCCCTACCACGATGCATGTGTCTTATTTACCTTGTCCATCCATTTTGCCAACTTATTTTAGCCAATGAGGCAAAATTAGGGCAAATCCAAATCTCTGGAAAATTATGAAAACTTTTTGGGGCCACAAAAATTATGGATCATGTCAATATGTGTTTTCCTTTCATCCATGCTTGTGATGTTATCAACAAGTTGGATGAGAAATAAACATTACAGTAGACCATGAGAAGTTTTTAAATGTTGACGTTCGATCGTCATTGTTTTCCTGTGGTGTAGTCCACTTGAGATTTTAATCTAACTCATTTTTGAGCTTATGCCCTAACTTTATATAGAAAAATGGATGGACGATGTGGATAAAACACATACATCATCGTAGCTTATAGAGCTTTGACTTGTGAACTGCTAGTGTTCGGGTCACTTGCCAAACCACGTGTAAATCTTACACCTCCACTCTGTCCATCTATTTTGATAGATCATTCTAGGTTATGATACCAAAAAGGAGGCAGATAGGAGACTTTGGTGGACCACAGCACAGGAAATAGGGGTCACAGCTGTAGTCATTTAGGTGGGGCCTATATAGTTCTACAATAATGTCCACCACAAAAATTCATCTATATAGATCATTTCAGGGCATGGGTCAAAGAATGAGGTAGATCAAAATCTCAAGTTGATCCACCACAAAAAAATTAAAAAAAAAAATTTGTGGGAATTGAATGCTTACTAATAAAAAACTTCAGAGGGCTACAAAAGTCTTTGATCAAGTAGATATTTGATTTTTAACTTATTAACAGGTTAGATCTCAAATAAACATCATAGTGGCCCTGGGAAAGTCTCAACAGTGGGTGTCACTGTCCCCATTGTTTTCAATGGTGGGGCCACTTGAGATTTGGATCTGACTCGTTCTTTTGATCATCCCATAAAATGATTTCTCCAAATGAATGGATGGTGTTGATATAATACATAAATCATGGTGGGACACACAGATCTGACTCCTTTTTTAGATCAACTGTTAAAATAATTCGTTAAAATGAATGGACGGAGTGGATAAATAACATACATCACAGTGGGCCCCACAAGACTTAAAAACTAAGAGACGGATTGGCTACTCCCCTTGACACATCCCATGGTTGGTGGTCGGTGCTCCGTGGGGCCCACCATTGTGTATGTGTTTCATCCATTCCGTTCATCCATTTTTACAGATCATTTTAGTAATTTACAAAAAAAAAATTATAGGGATATAAATCATAGGTGGACCACACCACAAGAAAAATATAATGATTAGATATCCACTATTAAAATCCTCCTAAGGCCTAATGTACTGTTTATTTGACATCCAATCTGTTGATTAGGTCATAAATACCCAGTTGAAGGGAAAAAATAAATATCAGCTTGATCCAAAACTTTTATGGCCCCATAACGTTTTTAATGGTCAACGTTCATTAAACACTGTTTCCTGTAATGTGGTCCACTTGAGATTGATATGTAATTCATTTTTTCTTTTATACCATAAAATGATCTATAACAATTGATGGACAAAATGGATGAAACACACACATCATAGTGGGGCCCACAGAGCACCGACCACCAGCCAATGGTTGGTGGCAGGGGGAGTAGCCAATCCGTTTCATAAAAATTAAGTCCCTCCCAAAACCCAAATCCCACACCCGCCAGCCCGCCCACCTACCCCTCCCAAAACCCAAATCCCTCGAACCTCTCTCGCGCGCCCACCCCTCTCCGAAACCCTCTCTCTCTCTCACGCGCGCGCGCCCGGCCCTCTTTTCTCCGATCAGAGATTTATGGAATACAAGTTGTGCTGCCAAATCCCTCTTTTCTCCGATCAGAGAAATCCTCCACCATCGATCTCTCTTCTTCCGATCGGACGGCTCACAACTCATCTCGCCATCTCGTCTTTGTCGTCAATCCAAAGGGTTTTCTTGTAACCACATTCTCCTTTCTTTTCTTTTCATTAAAAAAAATTCTTTTATTTTTCCTTTTTAATTGTTAATGCTATCAGAATGGTGGGATTTGAATATGGTAAGTATTTGAAACATCTGGTTACATGAATGATGAATCTCATGCTTTTGCACCAACATACATTCATAAACTCCCTTTGATGCATTTTTTAATGCCATGTACTCTAACATGATGGAATCAACAGCTGATTGCCAGAACCCAAAATTGGACCTTCTCAATTATCCAACAGGTGGAACTTGAACTGCAAGCACTCATCTTTAATTATCATCTCAACCATAACAGTATATTTACAGTCTTTAGGCATATACTGCATTATTTCTACCATTGGATTTTCACCACATTCTTATTCAGGGCATTAGGTGAATATATTTCATTAGTATTGCTTGTATGGATAAACTCCAACATGATTCATTTGTGGTTTGGTTATTCGGTCATTAGCGAAGTTATGGATACTCTTGCTTCACTAGCACACCCTCTTATATGTAATTACTGTTATACTATAGTTTTACTTCCAGGAAGAAGGATCTTGTGATGGCCTTTTGCAATGTGAGTTTTTTTTTTCTTTTGGGTGTTGAGTAGTCTATGCTTTGCTGAAGTATAAATGGATTATTATTTTATTTTTTTAAAATTTCCAATGTTGGTATTGTCAACAAGGTAGTAATCAGCATAAGCAGATGAGGAAGGTACCTCTTTATTGCTTAAATTGCCATAACATAAAAACTAATAATTTGGAAAGGGAAAAGAAATCATCTTGGATTTGTTGATCGGGAGATGATGGTCTTGAATGATGATATGACCACGTGTCGCTATTTCTTGAATCGGTCTTCTTGTTCACAGCACAATATATGATGCATGTCGTAAATTTTCATGAAGTTCTCAAGACCATTCTTTGAGAACAATATTGCATTGTGATGTATGTGGCTTTATTCTTAGCTTATGATTCGAAATATTTTAGGTGCTTGGATTGTAATGTGAGCATTTTTTTGGCAGCCATTGGATTTAGGCCTCACAAACTGTAAATAAAAACAGAATTTTGGCTCTCAAGTTTACAATCCCTGTATATTGTATTTTTATGTGAGATGGAAATGAGAAATGGGTCCTGGAAGTTCCATGAAATTTACAAGGTGTTTGAAACAAATTAACTGTGGGTGCAAAACAAAAACTTTTGCTGCAGGCTTGCAGCTATACTTTCTGGCTCGTTTGACAAGTTTAGGGCCTGTTGGATGTCCCATGTAACCATTGTGGGATTGAAGGATATCTAAAAAAGTAATGCAGGAATATTACCCTGTACGAATTTGATACCCAGTCTGTTTTTCATCACTGAATCCCCCGGTTGCTGGTGAGTCTTATTAGTAAACACCTTCTTAACAAGTGTTGGGATTCAGTGTCTAGGCCAAAATGGGTGTGACGGACGAGTTCGAAGCTTCTTTGCAAGTATACTATGGGGATTTGATACTGACATTTCTTTTGAAGTGAATGAAATCAAGGTGTGGATTTGAACTGCCTTCAGTTCTTTTATTTTTTTATTTTTCTTTTTTGCCCTCTTTTTCTAGGTCCATCAAGCCATTCTTCTATTATTGCACAGTACTTTTAGAGCTGCTCATTTATTGATGATGAATGTGTATTAAATGAAAAGCTTGTGGATGACTTGTAATTCATATGTTGGTAACCTTAAAGCTATGATCAATTTTGAATTTGCTTCATGCAGAGATCTGTAGCTTCCACAAGCAGGAGAATAGCCATTTGATTTTCTGATCTCAAGCAAAGAAGATACTGGTTTCCTCTAATGGTATTGTAGCTTGCCCAGTTTTTTTTTTATATATATAATTTTTTTTTATACACACTGTTATTTTCCCATAAGTGAGTAAATGTCAGAACGTAATTTTCATAGTATCCTGCAAGTAGGAATTGGGTTACTAGTATTGCAGCAACTAAGTGGAGTCAATGACATCCTATTTTATGCAAGCAATATTTTCAAAGCTGCTAGTAGGTTTAGTTATCAATATTTTCTGAGGAGTATAAGCTTGTTCCAGATACACTTTACCTCATGATATATTTCATTGACTAGTTTCTCTCTCAAAACTACATTGAAAGACAAAAGCTCCAGCTGCTTGGTGTTACCTGCATGCTAATTGCCTCGTAAGTTCTCTTTTCATCCCAGATTTTGACGAGATCTTTAAGTTTGAATAAGCATCAAAATTGTAGAATTGAACATTTTCGTGGGACGCTTGTTAACAACTGAGACCCTTTTCGAGTTACTTGTTCTATTGTTTGCGTGAATGGTTATGATGAGAACATATTTTCTTTTGAAATGTGATGGAGTGACTTTAGTGCATTGTAAATCTAATGTGAACTTGCTGCTTATTTCATGTTGTTTCTTTCTTTTCGTAGTTTTATTAAGGGAAAAGGATGCAAAGCATAAGGTACATGGAAAAATGAATAAAGAAACAAGAAGCTCCCAAATCTTTACTTTTCTAGTAAAGTTAACTCACTTAAATACCGAAATCATATAATCCAATGCAAAACACTACAACAATCTAGACATGTTTGTTACTAACATGTCTGGATCTTTTTCTTGGAAGTGGGGTAGCAGTCCTAAATATTTTTTGTTTAGTCTAAATTTGGTTTTTTGTCTAATTAGCTAGCAATCAAATGCCTCGAATGTGTGTGTGTGTGTGTGTATTGATTTAAAATAACTTGTTAGTGTGTGTGTGTGTGTGTGTGTGTGTGTGTGTGTGTGTATATACATACATACATACATACATACATATATATATATATATATATATATATATATATATATATATATATATATATTGTTCATGTTACTTACAACCTATGAAACTATTTGTGAGAAAGCAGCTTGAGCTGTTATTTACATGGATTGCACGAGACCATCTACAATGTCATGCTGTTTCTTTGTTAGGATACTATTGTAGAGCTAAGCTCCTTAGCATGCAAAGGAGCTTGCAAATACCTCTTGGGAAAATACCACAGAAGATTTTTTTTTTTTCATTTTATAGGCATCAAAATATCCTGCTTGGGTTGCCTGCCATAATCAATATTCTGAAGTTCATAATCAGTTTGGAAGTTTGATGTCTGTTAGGCTATAAATGTTTTGATTATTTTGCCTGATTCATGGATGTTTATGTTCCACCAGCAATCCAGCTTATGAAACTGTTGACTGTTTTAAGATCAAGCTTAGAAATGACAAGCTCATGAAAGGGTCTGGACAATGCCTATGATGAGAACATCTAAATCTGAAATTTTATTCATGTGCAGCAATTCATTAATGAATCTATTTCAAAGAAAATTGGGTGCTTCTGCTTGCAAGCAAATCACCTTGTCTATCAAACTGGAGAAAATACGTAAGTTTTGGAAATAAGCTGATAATCACATTTTATTATAGATTAATTCAGCCCCTTGTTATCATCTTTCTTTTCATAAGCCAGGCTACTGTTCATTTTTTGCAAAATTTTCTGAATTTCGTTAACTCATCCACATGCTGATGTTGCATGGCCTGAAAATTGCACTAACCATTCATCTCAACCATTTGTGTTGGTCCTGGTTATTTTGCCTAATTCATGGATGTTGCATGGCCTGAAAGCTTCAGATTTGATGTTGGTGTTCCATCCATTAGTAGGGAATGTTCTTTTGGGACATTACAATGATATGTCAATGCCTTAAAGACCACTATGACAATGTACGTAAGGGCCCACCTATGTGAAACCAAAACTGTTGATGTCATGCTTGCTAGACTACTGGAATACTTCAGTCTTGGGAGTTGGCACACTTCTTTCTCCCATAGATTTCAAAATTTTAATGTTTCTTTCTTTAACAGGTTCCCTTGAGCTTCAGCTTCAAGAATGATTGCCTCGGAGAATTGGATGCTGGAAACTAATTCAAATGGTACAGCAATCAATTCACTGGTGGTCTTTGATTTTTTTTTCTTTTCTTCTTTTATCTAATTTAACTTGTTTTCTGTGTAACTCATGAACTAAGATGCTTTATTAACCTTCTCTCACACACATTCATTCACCTACAAATTAAAACAAATGACTTTAGATGTGAAGGTAAGAAAAAGCGGTGCCTTGATCACCTGCAACAAGCAAAAAATTATTTTTCACTTTCCCAGTTACAGCAAGGGTATGTCACAAGTACAACATTTACACTTACAATTAAAGCTATGAATCCGGGTGTGGTACCAATGACGAGATTCTATATTTTTTAATTTTATTCTATTTTTCCTATTTGAACTGGGCTTGAAGATTTTCCCTCATTTATCTTTCTAAAATAGGTTTTGGTTTGCATGATAGCATTTGGGTTTTCAAGAAGACTGAGAAGCAATTAGCCTGTGAAGAACCTAAATTCCCTGATCTATATGTAAAGAATCTGGAAAATGGGTTGACTGATGATTGCCTATGGGAAAAGTTCTCTGTATTTGGGAAGATAATCAGTGCTATTGTAATGAGGATGATTATGGCAAATCTCAGGGCTTTGGGTTTGTTAGCTTCTAGTTGCCAAAAGATGCTAAGAAGGTTATGTGGGCCATGAATGGTGCACAACTAGGTAAGTTATGCTCATTGTAGTTATTTCTATTTGTCTAAATTGCAGGATCATTTGTTCAAATGAATACTTATAGCAGGATCTTTGTTTGTTGGCCAGGATCAAAGAATCTCCATGTAGGAAGGGCTCAAAAGAAGGCTGAACGAGAGCAGATGCTAAGTTGCCTATTCAAGGTAAGGCATAGCCAACAGTTTCTAAAGTTTTAGGTAATTTCTTTTTGTATGGATTTGTGACTGTTGTCAAACTTATGGTGAAGTCGTAATCTTAACCATAGTGTAGTCTGTAGGGTTTGAACGTGTACATGAAAAAACCTTGTTGACTCAGTTGATGACAACGAATTATGTTAACTTTTTGGTACTTCCGGCAAAATAAGTTCAACAAAAGTGATGCTCAATGGTGAAGGATTTGAGTAGGGGATTCGGTTTTGTGAGTTTTTCCACTCTTGATTCCATAAATTATTATTTTAAAAATGCATTGCTCAAAGCATTTATTAGTCAGTTTGATTTTGTTTTTGGCAGTGCATTGATCTCATAACATGATCTGAATGTCGATTAGATTGGTTAGTTTTGGGCGAATGCACATACAATATTGCCCAATATATGAATAGATAGTTGATCTAGTATGTGCTATGATCGTTGTCATTCATTAATTTATTTATTAATGTTTTGGTTGTGAGGCATCTTATTATGCTTGTTTGAGAGAAATTGCTTTGTTTGTTAAACAGCAGTAGCTACTTGTAATATATGATTTTGTTGATGGCTGTTGTCACATATTTGAAGATCTGTTGTATTGTATTTATATGTGGTGTCCTCAGGTCTTACATGAACTAAGTGATGACTTCAATTGGACATGCCAAATTTGGATGATTAATGATTAATATACTATCCTATCAACCATTTCTCAAAGCACTTGCATCCATCAGTAGCTATCTATCATCCTTAGCTTTTGAGCCCTTCCAGTGGGGTCGCAATTGGTTTTGTTTCACAATAAACCAAACTTTACAACCAAGCTAACAATGAACTTCTTTCAAAGGATCAAAATTGATAGCACTCTTACCTAAAAAGTATTAAAGGTCTTTAAAGTCCTTTATCTTAAAATTTTGAGAGAGATTTTTCAAAATTTTCACATATCCTACAACACTTGTGATGATCAAATTATCTATGTCAACAAAAAGTTTCATTTATATATTTCTTCATAGAAGTGCATGTATTAGTAAAAGGGAAAATAAAATCACTTGAAGAAAGTATTCTCTAACCTTTGTAACCAAGCTTTAAATGCTTGTTTTAGATTATGGGGTGCCTTTTTTGGTTTGCATGCATGCCTCAGCTTCATATGATCATAAAATTTCATAGGTTGATCAATATATATGATGAAACCCTACTCTCTCACAGCAATGTGAGAATAACATCACTCCAAATATGCATATCCTTTATCTTTCTTGTATGTAGTTACATGTCGAATTTCTTCGTTCTTTGATTCATTACACTCAATTTAGGTATGGTTTGCACCAATTCAAGAGACTGTACATTAGGCATTCAATATATAAGACTGGAGTGAGACTGATTAGGCATTTAAATGTGTTGCAGGATGTTGTTTGAATTGCTTGTCCTAACAGGTGCACAAGTTGGGATGGATTGGACTTCTATCTTGAGAAAACGTCATGATTTCAGGTAGTTATTATTGTAATGGAATATTAAAAAATTAAAAGAGAGAGATAAAGAATTCATGTAAAGAAATGTTCTTTATCATTAGGGCTGCTTTCACCGAGTTTGATGTAGAAATCGTCGCCAACTTCATAGAAAGACAGATAGCATCAATGGCCACAGATTGCAACATGGATTTAAACAAGGTTCGAGGTGCCGTCAACAATGCTAACAAAATCCTCCAGGTCAGATTGTTGATTGGACCTGATTTTATTTAAATGATCTTGATAATCCAATTTATTTAAATGAGAAGACCCGGATGTGCGTCGGAGCTATCCGGATGTTAAGTGGGGGTCCCTGGAAGGTTGGAACTGCTGTTATGACAATGATGAAGCTGTCCATTTCCTATTGACAGCATTGGAGTGGCCTGACCATTTGGACAGGCCGTGTTTATATTAGTATTTGCTCGAAATTGATGGAGCAGACTAGGATGTGCGTCAGAACTATCCGGATGTTGAATGGGGGTCCCTAGAAGGTGGGAACCGCTGTTATGACCATGATGAAGCTGTCCATTTCCTATTGACAACATTGGAGTGGCCTGACCATTTGGACAGGCCATGTTTATATCTGTATTTGCAGGGACCACACCCTTAACTTATAACCTAAACCTATTCTCAAATCTCAAAACCTATAACTACAACCTAAACCTTAACCTAAACCTATAACCTATAACTTATAACATAAACCTATAACCTAAATTCAATTCCCTAAACTGTAACCTACAACCTAACCTAAATCTATACTTATAACCCTAAACCTATTCTCAAATCCCAAAACCTATAACCTAAACCTAAACCTATAACCTAAACCTAAACCTTAACCTAAATCTATAACCTATAACCTGAACCTATAACCTAAACTTAATTCCCTAAACCTTAACCTATAACTTAACCTAAACCTATACTTATAACCTAAACCTATTCTTAAATCCCAAAACCTATAACTATAACCTAAACCTTAACCAAAAACCTATAACCTAAACTCAATTCCCTAAACCTTAACCTAACCCTAACCTAAACCTATACTTATAACTTAAACCTATTCTCAAATCCCAAAACCTATAACCTACACTTATAACCTATAACCTAAACTCAATTCCCTAAACCTTAACCTAAACATAAAACCTAAACCTAAACCTATACTTATAACCTAAACCTATTCTCAAATCCCAAAACCTATAACCTAAACCTTAACCTTAACCTAAACCTAAACATATAACCTAATGCTATAACCTATAACCTAAACCTATAACCTACACTTATAACCTATAACCTAATCCTATAGCATAAACCTAAACTTAAAACCCAAACGTAAACTCGATCTCGAACCCGAACCCGATTTCCTAAACCTAAACCTTAAGGTATTCTCAAATCCCTCAAGCTAAACCTAAACCTACACCTAATCCTAATATCAACTCCCTAACCTAAACCTAAACCTAAACTAGAAAACCCAAACCTAAACCCAAACCTAATCCTGATTTCCTAAACCTAAACTGATAACCTTAACCTAAACCTATTCTCAATTCCCTAAACCTTAACCTACACCTAATCCTAATCTCAACTTCCTAACCTAAACCTAAACCTAAACTTGAAAACCCAAACCACGAACCCGAACCCGGTTTCCTGAACCTAAACCTTAACCTATTCTAAATTCCCTAAAGCTATAACTTATAACCTAAACCTAAACCGTAACCTAACCTAAACCTATAACCTAAACCTAAACCTAAACCTAAACCAAAACCTGTAACCTTAACCTATACCAAAACCTCTAACCTAAACCTTAACCTATAACCTAAACTTATAACCTATAACCTAACCTTAACCGTAAACCTAAAACTAAACCTATAACCTAAACCTATAAACTAAAACCTAAACCTAAACCTTAAACCTAAATGTATTCTCAAATCCCTAAACCTAAACCTACATCCTAATCTCAACTCCCTAACCTAAATCTAAACTTGAAAACCCAAACCTAAACCCGAACCCGAATCCGTTTTCCTAAACTTAAACCTTAACCTATTCTCAATTCCATATAGCTATAACTTATAACCTAAAGCTAAACCTAACCTAAACCTATAACCTTAACCTAAACCTAAAACTTAAACCTAAACTTAAAACCTAAATGTATTCTCAAATCCTTAAACCTAAACCTACCTAATCCTAATCTCAACTACTTAACCTAAACCTAAACTTGAAAACCCAAACCTAAACCCGATCCCGAACCCAAACCTAAATGTATTTATGCGTGAATGAATGTGATGTGGATAAGATTGTTTATGTTTGGATGAATGTACTTTTATGTTTGGCTGAATTTACTAGTTTGGGTTTATATGGATGTGAATATGAATATGATGAAATATATTATATAACAGGTGTTTATCAGGAAGAATATGATGAAATATATTATAACAGGTGTATATTGTAACATGTGTATATCAGGAAAAATATTCCAGCAATTTTGTGCTGGAATATTTTTTTCAAAAAAAGAGACTTTTACCTACGAAAATTTTCGTAGGTAAAAGTTTTGTCAATATTTCTTATTAGCGATGAAAATTTTCGTTCCTAAAAGTTTTGTAATTGTTTTTAAGTGAAATATATATTTTTGGCAGCGAAAATGTTCGCTGCTAAAAGTCTTGTAAAGTTTTTTAGCAACGAAAATTTTCATCGCTAAAAGTGAACAAATATTTTTAGCAGCGAAAATTTTTGCTGCTAAAAGTCTTATGAAGTTTTTTAGCGACGAAAATTTTTGTCGCTAAAAGTTGAATGATTATTTTTAGCAGCGAAAATTTTCGCTGCTAAAAGTCTTGTACAGTTTTTTTAGTAACGAAAATTTTCGTCACTAAAAGTGGAACGATTATTCTTAGCAGCGAAAATTTTTGCGGCTAAAAGTCTTGTACAATTTTTTTAGCGATGAAAATTTTCGTTGCTAAAAAACTTGTCTTTGGCGACGATTCGACTTTTTCGCCGACAAAACCCTTTTTCCTCGGTCTTTCAGTGACGAATTTAGCAATGAAAATTTTCGTCGCTAAAACTCTTTAGCTATGAAAATTTAGCTTTTAGCTACGAAAATTTTCGTCGCTAAAAGTGGAATTTCTTATAGTGTATGTTGCATTTCTTGTATTAACAATCCTTGTAAATATGATTAGACTTTTTGCAAATTGAGCATTGAGAATCGTTTTTTCTTGTTACCTCTTAGATTTCTTTAATTGTTGGAATCAGACATTCCTCTGCCTTCTTCATGGCCATGGTTAAAGTTTGTCATCTCGCAACCTCTTCTAGATTGCCATCTTTGATTTGAATATGCCTCTTGACTTCTCATGTCTACTTGCATATTTTTCTTTTCCGATATATTTATTTTGGACTGAAAAGCTTGTTTAGCACTTTACTCCACGAACTTGCTCATCCTTTGTTCATGTGCTTGAAGAGAACCCATCAGCTCATGTAAACTTAACTTAGATAAATCTTTAGATTCTTCTATAGTAGCTACTACATGATCAAATTTTATCAGAAGAGTTCTTAAAATCATTTCAATGATTTTATCTATATATATATATATATATATATATATATATATATGTATATATATATATATATATATATATATATATATATATGTATATATATATATATATATATATATATATATATATATATATATATATATATATAAAATCTTAGATTATATCTCTATAACTTCTTATTTGATTAATAATGCTAGAAACACGAGAAAAGTAAGTTTGAATTGACTCACCTTCCTTCATTTGTAAATTATCAAAATCTCTTCAAAGATATTGAAGTGTGATAGTGTTCACCTTTTCTGATCATTGAAATTCTTTTGAAGTTGTTGCAAGGAGTTTGGGAAAGATACTTTTTCTCACTTCTTGTTGGATGTAAAGTAAGGCTTTAACATCATTCTTTTTATTCTCATTGAATGCTTGTTGTCTTGTATCTGTTCATGTTGCTAATACTGCTGCATTTTCTGGTATTTCATATCCGTCTTCCACTAACTCCCACAAGTCTTGTGAGATGAAAAAAATTCTTCATTTGAATGCTCAAATAGTCGTAGTTTTCTCCTTCAAATATAGGCACCATATTTTGTGAATAGTTGAAGAAGGTGTTGTTGGAACTTGTTGCCATATATGTCTCTTGAACCTTTCTTTAATACCAAATTTGTTAGAGAAGAGGAGAGGAGGAAGAGATTTTTTGGACTTAAAGTACTGTAAGTAGAATGCTTTTTAATATTTTGAATTACAAAAGTAGATATTACAATGCTTTGAATTATTGGAGGTGAGGATTTTCCTTCTTGTTTTGTTGTTCCCTCCATGTACGTGAAGACTCATTTTATACACTTGGGAAGGATCTACATATAAGAGTAAGTGCACTATAACTTTCTACAATAAGCATTAATTACTTAAGAAACTTAAAAGATACTTTCTAAACTAGACTAGGACACGTTCTAATTATTTACTGTACACTTTCTTTCTAGATACTTTCTAAACATTTCTCAAATATATTTTTTATTTTCAAATTATATTTTCAATAGATCAACTGGAACAAAAATCAGTTCGGTCCACTTATTGGGTGTTCATACGTTAAATCAAAATTTTAATTGTCAATTGTTTCCAAATGGTGTCGGCCATCTGATAAGTGGACCATTCTTATTTTTATTCTAGACGATCTTCTGATAAGTGGACTGTTGGGGACAAAAGATACAGAGTTCGGAGACTCGGACTTAATGCCTCGGGTTGCCAAAGGATGTGTCAGATCCGAGGCGTGGTTCACTAAACCGAGACAGAAGTCAAGTCGGTTCGGACGACACATCAGCGATCCGGGCATGCATCGGGCCGATCTTCTTATCGGATCGGTCAGCGCGAGATAAAGCCTCATCCCGAATATCTTGGGGTAAGATCCCCGACCCCGAAGCTCACGGGATCGGAAGAAGACTGGAGATAGGCACGATCCTTTCTCCGTGATATCAGGAGAAGAATCCTCGTACGATTAAATGCTCCTGCAGCTATAAAAGGGGAACCTCCATCGTCTTGTGAGGTAAGGCAAAAATTCTTTCTAAAAACCCCTCAATACATTTAGACCCGGAATCCAGGCCTGACTTTGGCATCGGAGGGTCCCCTGCTCAAGCCAGGGTCTCCTTTGTGCTCTTTCCGTGCAGGTATAAGAAGGTCTAGGAGGACGAACCAGATTTTTGCATCAACAGTTTGGCGCCGTCTGTGGGAACCGTATAAAAAAGTCATCTCATATTTCTATATTGAATTCCATGGTGATGACTAGAAGGACGGTCCTAGAAGAAGATTTGAATGAGATTGCGATTACAGGGCCAGCGGGTCCAGTCGCGGTCCCTGCAGCCCAGAACCCACCTAACAGCCGCCAATGAGGAACGACCAGAACAAGCAACAATCAGCGGGGTCGCAACGATGGGCGGATGGACCAGGAGGTTCAAGAAATCCGGTCTGATATAAATATGATGAAGCAGATGCTGGAACGGATGTATCAGCAGCAAATGCAGCCACTCCCATGAAAGGCACGGCCGAGAGCAGTGAACCTTGGAAAGCCGATATTCAAAATTTTAAAAGAGAAGTGCGGGAAGAAATGGCGAAAGAGATGGCGGACATGAAGCATGGCCGGAATATGTATTCGACCAGATTCGAAGCAAAGGCGTCCCCCTTTGTGGACTCGGTAATGAAAGCTCGGTTGCCCGAGAGGTTTCGATTACCTCAAATCACTCCTTTCACCGGCAAGACCGACCCGACGGAGCATATCGAATGCTTCAGAACCTATATGGAGCTCCACGATGCCTCGGATGCAGTAATGTGTCGGGCTTTTTCTCTTACACTGACCGATGTAGCTCGACTGTGGTTCAAACAGTTGAAACCAAAGTCCATCAGCTCATTCGTTGAGCTGAGCGACGCCTTCCTCACCAACTTCATCGGTGGAAAAAAGAAATTGAAGCCCCCTGCACATCTGAACAACATAGTTCAAAAGCAGGGAGAGCTATTGAAAGATTATATCAACCGTTTCAATCTCGAATCCCTTCAGGTTCGAAAACATTCAGAAGAAACGACTCTCAATGCGCTCATGCAAGGAGTTAGAGATAAGCCATTCCTGACATCTCTAGACAAAACTCCGCCCGATACTCTGGCAGAATTTATGGCACGGTCGGATAAGTATGCAAACGCCGAAGAAACACGAATTCTGCGTGAAACCAAAACTTTGGTCAAAGAGTCGGCCAAAAAGGAAGCCGACTCGGCCGGAGGAAGGAAACGCAAGGATGAGCAAGCGCATAATGAGCGAAGGTCAGGCAAACGACCAGATCGAAGATTTTCCACATATACCCCTCTGAACAAGACTCAGGAACAGGTATTGATGGAAATCAAAAGCGAAGGCTTTGTCAACTGGCCCAGTAAGCTCAAGAGTAATCCTAATCGGCGGGACAAGGATAAATACTGCCATTATCACCGTGATCACGGGCATAACACAAGTGATTGCCGTCACCTAAAGGAAGAGATCGAACGACTTATAAAGGACGGCCGACTCAAAGAACATGTGGTTAAAGCTGGGGTAGCTGAGGGACGTCCGACCGAGAGTCAGCCTATGGAAGAAATCCGGACAATTGTCGGCGGTCCGCGAGGTGGGGGCGACTCAAACAATGCTCGAAGGAATCATGCGAGAAAACTTAGTCAGCCTAAGTCCGAGCTTATGATTATAGATCGGCCACCAAATGAGAAGAAAAGGGAAAGATATTGCATTTCGTTCACAGAGGAAGATGCCCGAGGTATCTATCACCCCCACGATGACGCATTGATTGTCACCCTGACTATCGCTAACCGAAAAGTATTCCGGATACTCGTCGATACGGGGTCATCTGCAGACGTGTTGTTTACTCAGGCGTTCGACAAAATGGGGATCGAACGATCCATGCTACGCCCAGTTCGGACCCCGTTAATCGGTTTTTTCGGAGGACAAGTACTGCCCGAAGGGATTGTCTCGTTACCACTCACTGCTGGTAGTGCCCCACATCAAACGACGATGATGGTCGAATTCTTGGTCGTTGATCAACCCTCAGTATATAACGCAATACTCGGCCGACCTTCGTTGAGTCTCCTCCAGGCCGTGGTATCCACATACCATCTTTCACTGAAATTTCCGACTGAGTCGGGAGTAGGAATTGTCAAAGGAGACCAGCAAGATGCGAGGCGTTGTTACATGATAGCTGTAAAGGGAACCGCCGACAAAAGTCCAATCAACATATCAACGATCGAATCATTGGACCCTCGGGGCGAGAGTCATGAACGAGGGCAGCCGGTCGAAGATCTTATCTTAGTCCCCTTGGTCGAAACAGATGGATCCAAGACGGTACGAATTGGCTCGTCTTTACAGTCCCCCTTGAAAGAAAAGCTGATAACCCTGCTCCGTAGGTACGCTGACGTATTTGCCTGGTGTCATGAAGATATGCTAGGGATCGACCCCTCTATGGTGACTCACCGATTTAACATCGATCCGTCATATCGACCGATCCGACAGAAGCGACGACCGCTCGGCCCTGAACGATACGCCATCATTGAAGAAGAAGTCAACAAACTCCTCCAGGCTAATTTAATAGAAGAAATACACTATCCAGAATGGGTCGCGAATGTCGTGCTTGTAAAGAAATCCAACGGGAAGTGGCGAGTCTGTATTGACTATACTGACTTAAATAAAGCCTGCCCGAAGGATAGCTTTCCGCTTCCGAGGATAGACCAGCTAGTAGATAGTACCGCCGGACATGAGCTCCTTAGCTTCATGGATGCATATTCAGGGTATAATCAAATTGTAATGCATCAAACAGATAAATCAAAAACTACCTTTGTCACCGACAAAGGCCTTTATTGTTACCGAGTGATGCCATTCGGTCTGAAGAATGCCGGCGCAACTTATCAAAGATTAGTTAACAAAATCTTTGCTCGGCTTATAGGCCGAACCATGGAAGTATACATTGACGACATGCTCGTCAAAAGTATACACACGGCAGATCATGTGGATGATTTGGAAGAAATGTTTCTCATCCTACGGAAGTTTCGGATGAAGCTGAATCCGAATAAATGCGCTTTTGGGGTGGGCTCTGGAAAGTTCCTCGGTTTCTTGGTTAGTCAGCGAGGAATAGAAGCAAACCCTGAGAAGATAAAGGCTTTGATTGATATGGAATCCCCTAAAACTATTAAGGACATCCAAAGGTTGACTGGACGAGTCGCAGCACTTAATCGGTTCCTGTCCAGAGCCACGGATAAATGTCTCCCTTTCTTCAAACAGTTGAAAGGAAGACAAACAATGGGTTGGACGGAAGAATGTGAAGCGGCATTCCAACAATTAAAATCATATCTCGGTTCTCCACCTCTCTTATCAAAACCCGAATCAGGGGAGTCCCTGCTCCTTTACCTAGCAGTATCCGAGGCAGCGGTTAGCTCGGCTTTGATACGAGAATCCGAAGGAAAGCAACTGCTTGGAAAGCGTTATTGCCAGCAGAAACGAGATACCCAAGCTTGGAAAAAGTGGCCTTGGCTTTAATAACTTCCTCTCGCCGACTCAGGCCGTATTTCCATGCTCATACCATCATCGTGATGACCGATCTTCCGCTTCGCCAGGTATTGCAGAAACCAGAAGCTTCCGGCCGACTCACGAAGTGGGCTATCGAACTGAGTGAGTTTGACATTCAATACAGACCGAAGGTAGCAATCAAAGGACAAGCCGTAGCTGATTTTATTGCCGAGGGAACACCACCAACCGAACTCCCGGTCAACGATATGCCAAAGGATGTTGCAGTTCCAACAACAACCGCTCCCCCGACCCTACCCTGCTCTATTCCCTGGAAACTGTTTGTCGACGGTTCTTCCAACTCGAAGGCAAGTGGGGCTGGGGTTGTGCTGAAAACCCCCGATCATACCTATATACAGTATGCCTTACGACTTGGATTCCAAGCGTCGAACAATACAGCAGAATATGAAGCATTGTTACTCGGCCTTCGACTCGCCGCTAGCATGGGAGTCACGCACCTAAGTGTTTTCAGCGATTCTCAGTTGGTCGTTAATCAAGTTACCGGTGTATACCAGACACGGAAAGACCAATTAAGAGCATACATGGAGAAAACGAAAGAACTTATCAATGGATTTCAACTCTGTCGTGTCATTCGGATCCCTCGTACAGAAAATGGCAAAGCCGATTTATTAGCAAAGCTCGCCTCCGCCGATGAAGATGATATACCCAGGTCCGTCCCTATCGAATACGTCGATAAGCCGAGTATAAATGAACCAATTAGCGAGGCTGTCAATACAATCGACTCGGAACCATCCTGGATCGATCCAATCCGCCAATACCTTGACAAGGGAAAGCTGCCTGAAGATCGTGCCGAGGCTCGACGAGTTAAGATTCGAGCCTCCCGTTACACCATACTCAACGGAACCCTCTATAAGAAAGGTTATTACGCTCCGTTGCTGCGGTGCCTCAGACCCAGTGAGGCGAACTATGTATTACGTGAAATCCATGAAGGAATCTGCGGAAACCACTCTGGAGGGCGATCTCTCACCCACAAGGTCCTACGACAGGGATATTACTGGCCCACTATCCAACACGACGCTCGCAAGCTCGTCCAAAAATGCGACAAATGTCAACGGTTCGCGGCAATTCCGAGGCAAGCCCCCGAGGCACTGACGCCGATGACTGGTCCCTGGCCCTTCGCACAGTGGGGTGTCGACATCATAGGTCCACTCCCTATGGGAAAAGGTCAGACCAAGTTTGCTGTGGTAGCAGTGGATTATTTCACGAAGTGGGCCGAGGCAGAGCCATTAGCTAAAATAACCGAGCAGAAGATCACCGAGTTTGTATGGAAAAACATTATCTGCCGATTCGGAGTGCCCCGTACCATTATTACAGACAATGGAGGGCAATTTGATAATAGGAACTTTCGCGAGATGTGCGACAACCTCGGAATCAGAAACATCTATTCTTCACCCCATCATCCTCAAACTAACGGACAAGTTGAGGCGGTTAACAAGATTATCAAGCAACATCTTCGGACCAAGCTTGACCGGGCCAAAGGAGCATGGGCCGAAGAGCTCCCGAAAATTCTTTGGGCTTACCGAACTACAGCTCGAACCGCCACAGGAGAAATCCCCTTTTCACTCTCGTATGGCTCGGAGGCCGTCACTCCCGTTGAAATCGGATTACCTTCGGCTTGAATCACTTCGTTCAATGCGGAAGAAAATGAAGAACTCCTTACACTCGGGCTCGACCTTCTCGACGAACAAAGGGAAGTGGCGCGGCTGCGCACGGAGGCACGACAACGACAAGTGGCTCGGTTCTACAATACCCGAGTTAAGATCAGGAGTTTCGAATGGGAGATATGGTTCTCCGAAAAGTATTTTTCAATACCAAGGAATTTGGATCGGGTACGTTGGGTGTAACGACCTTGGAATTTTTGTGCTTATCTTTCCTTAAGTAGTTGTTTTGGGGTAATTAGCGCTTTACTCGATTGCTTGTGAAATTCGCATCAATCACTTTAAATTGAATCTGCATGGCTCTAAACATGTAGATTAGTGAGCGCTACGTTACTCTGAAATCTGGGATCCATCGCTAAATCTAGTTGTTCTGGGGAATTTTTGGAAGATCTGGGTCGGACCTACACCGCGCGTCGAAAGTCTGATGGCGATGATCTTAGGCTGTTGCGGTCACCGAGTTGGGCTTGATCTTCACCTCGAAAATTAAGTCGATCTGATGTTCTGGGTCGATTTGGTTGAGCTCGGAGTGAAGAGTGTGAGAACGGTTGGAACTTATTAAGCTTTTATTAAAATCTGAGTCGTGTCGCTTGCGCGACGATTTTAAGCATTCTGACCGTTGGATTCTGACCCAATTTCACCCTCTGATCAGGATGGTTGGCCCAGGCATATCCTAGTGCTTGTGGACCTGATCGAGTTTCCGTGACCGTTGAATTGAGTGTGGTCCGCCACGGCTGATCTGAAGAGCCGGTCGGTACGAAAACTCAGCCTGACCTAGATCCATGGTCAATGAGCTTAAGTCCGACCTTTCGTGGTTATAGGCCCACCAAAAGTGCTTCGTTGGATCGAGAAAGGCTTGCTTTGGTTATAACCTAAGTATACCTTGACCCTGGGGTTATTTCCATCATTTTAAGGCCTATATATAGACCTTAAACCCTAGCTCTCATTTCCATACGAATTTTCTCTAACCCTAGCTTGGAAAGAGAGTGGAAAAGAGAGAGTTAGTGAGAGAGATTGGTTGGTGATTCATATTGATTCTTCCTTGTTCTTCTTCACCTTTGAACCTTTACTTTGAATCGTTCCTTTGACGATTCTGAGTTCTTTTGGGGTAAGTTAACCTAACCCTAACCTGTGTTAGAGCTTAGATTAGACTTGGTGTTGTTGTATCTCATTTCTATCCTTATTTTAGGGTATTCTAGCGCCGTTGACGAAGACAACTCGTCTAAATCAGCTCGGCGGTTCTTTCTTCGCTTAAGGTGCGGACTTTAAGTGTATATGTTTTGGTTTTCAAGGCTTTCAATCCCAGTTAGTGATTTATTCTTGTTATGGATGAGATTTCACATGTCAAATGTTGTGTTTACATTGCTTTCCTGACATGCATGTGCTATATTGAGATTTGTGTATTCTAAGTGCATTTATAAAGTACCGTATACGTATAAAATACGCACTTGTGTTTGCCATGATTATTTGTCATGTATGTGTGCTAGATGCATGTATGACAACTCCTTGGTAAAGGGAATTGTCTAAGTGCATGTATTCCAACATACGTCATGTATGTTGTTCCTTGTATGCTAAGTGTTTGTAGAAATGCATGAATGATCTAAGTGTAACTGATTACACTAATTGTGGGCGTTGAGAAGTGATTCTCAATACTCCTATTGATGCGCATGTTTTCCTTTATGCAGTTACCTTTCAAGTTATTTAAATTCAAGCATCTCCTATGCTTACATTTATGTTAAGTTGATATTCTTCAGATGTGTATGTAACATGAGTTGAGTTATTGTTCCATTACTGTTTTACATTCCATATGAATATCTGTCGTAGTGTAGGATGTTTGGGACTATGCCTTAGTCCAGGAAATCGGTAATTGACCCTATGAATCGTGGTTGAGATTGCTTTCGCCACGTAGGACGTATTAGACGAACCCGAGCCGTATTAGAGTTGGCGGCAGTGGTTTGGCCACGCGGAGTGTTTGCGCACTCTATGTCGTTCAACTCAACATGCGCTCGTGCTAGTCGAGTTCATCAAATAACCCGATTGTCCGATGTATGTTAACCATGTATGGACGCTACTGCTTGAATCTAGGGTACCAAACTTACCAGTGAAATCCTAATAACCATGGTACCTGATCCGCTAAGACTCATGAGCCGGACATGGTGGTATGGGACACCGTGGTCGAGCTGTCGGCCTACGCTGGGGTGACGAGCCTCCCCGTAGTGACCAGTGAGCAACTTAACTCGTGAGCCGATTATGGTGATATGGGACACTATATTCGTGCTGTCGGCCTACATTGATTGGTGACGAGCCCTTTGTAGTGACCTCGAGCATACCTGGATACCACAAGGAGGTGACGAGCCAATCTGTGGTAGTAAGGGCATGAAAGGCGTACATTGATTGGTGACGAGCCCTTTGTTACGACCTCAAATGTATGATCGTATGAGATGTCTAGGATTGACGACCCTAGTATGGATTATTGTTTGGATGGTGATATGAGGAAGGTATCTTAGCTTCCCAATCCTGTTGTGTGAAACGGACTAATAACAACTCGGTAATCATATCCATGCACCGCATTTGCATGTGCTTTGTAGATGTGGCGCACTTTGAAGCGATGTCATGCGTAACGTAAGATGAAGACGCTGAGGGTGTACGCGTGAGGGCACGCATCATATTGCATTCATACTTGCATTAACAAGAGTACTTAGGATTTAATTACTTATCCTGCTTTATCATTACTGTTTGATTGAACTGATAACATGTTAACCAGTGCCTTATTGTTCCACTGAGTTGATCACTCACTCCCACGTTTCTGGGGCGGTGTTTCACACCCACCAGACTCTGTCTTAGGCCCTGATGTTGCAGATGTGGATGCGACGTTTGAGGCAGAGCGGGAGCTGGATGACGACGAGGCTGCTTTCTCCTATATGCAGTTTTCAGACGGGTTCTAGCGAGCTTCGGTCTGTTGCGCGGGATCTCTGGGATTATATTTTGGGAACTGAAATGATGTATTTGATACTTAAATTTTGTTAAATAACACTTTCACACGATCCGGCTTGTATATAAAATTCAGGGTTTTACACTTGTACACATTTTACTATAAGTCTTCCGCTTGCTTTATTCACTTATCCCTGAATCATATCTGTGTTTTGGCCTAATCTATTCCATGTTTTATGCACTAATACAGTCAACATACATTCATCATTAAATATGTTGCATAAGTGATGTTTTGGAACTCGGGAGCTGAGTTATGCTCGACCCCCGAATTTCAGGGCGTTACATTGGGACCCAATTGGGAAGGACCCTATATCGTCTCGGGCACCATCCAACCAGGAATGTATCGGCTAGAAGATCTAAACGGACAACCATTGCCTCATCCTTGGAACGCTGAGCACCTCAAGATTTACTATCCTTAGCTCGGTACTCGATGATTAAAGACTCTGAACTAAGAAAGATTAAAGCTAAGTCAAGTGAATAAAACTAAGCGTTTTCTTTCATTCATCAACCACATGCGAGTATAACATATGAATACATAAAAAAAAAAAAACAAGGGGCCCTGGTTACTGTCCTCCGGTAGGAATGGTACCCGAAGCATTCTCGCATGTGCCGGCCTCATCCCCAGTAGTGACTTCAGCAGCGGCGTCCGGATTCTCGGATTCTGAGGCTCCTCCTCCCTCGATTTCTGAGAGATCAAGGTCAGGGAAAGATTTCTTTATGTCTTTGACACATTCCAGATATCCGCTTTGGAACAAGCGATCTCTCTCATCCTCGAACTCCGCTGACTCAAGGAAAGCTTGGACGGCTTGGTCCCTAGCCGTCTCAGCCTCCCGAGTCCTCTCGTTGGCCTGCTGAATATGCTCCGCCGCCTCAAGCTTAGCCCGAGCCAAGTCATCTGCACAAGAAGCATGGACTGCGAGAACTCGTCGGTTCTCTTCTTCAGCTCTGGAAAGGAGAGCCAATACCCGAGTAACCTCGGCTTGCGCTTCATCGAGGGCTCTCCTGGAGGAAGCCTCCTCTGCCTTTGCGTCTTCGGCAGCTTTCCGGGCAAGGGCCGCCTCGCCTATCAGAACGCCGACCCGAGTTTCGGCATCCTCGCGTCGCCCTTCGGCTTCGACAGAAGAGTCTGCAGCCGATGAGTCGAAGATAACTCTTTGCTGGCCTTAATCAAGTAGGGAGCGAGTTCAAAAAGCACCCTTGCTGCATGGCCGACGGTTTGCGATGAAGGGGCGTTGTAGAGACTGATGAACTCTTTTTCGCCCCCATGGGCTAAGGCCCAGGGAACCATCCCCGACACCACCTTCTGCAGGACGGACGACCCTTCTTGGTTCGTTTCCTCCCCTCTGGAGGATGCAGTCCTCGTCTCTTCTTCCCCTCTGGAAGACGCAACCCTAATCTCTTCCTCCTGTCTCAGAACATCCGTCGCAACGTGTCCCGAGTCGGGTGCCGCCTGAGGTTCCGAGGCTGCGGCCACCGTCGCTTCCACCCTTTCTTCCGGGTCAGAAATTACGACGACAGTGGGGGCAGAAGAACTCGCAGGCTCCTTCTCCTTCCGCACCACTCTTTGTCTCTTCGGCGGCCGAGGCTCCGACAGAAGAACAGATCGCGGAGGAGCCTTTAACTTCGAAACCGCCCTAAGAGGAGGACGAGCTCCAGTCATTTCCGAGGGGGCCGATTCGGGAACAATCTTGAGATGGGGTCGAGCTTCGGGCAAATCTAAAAATAATTAAAAAAAAATGAAGTAAGTCAAGAAAAATTCAGAAGATACTTGAAGACACATTTTCAATTACCTGTGACGGCCGAGTCAAGACCTGCGAGATGAAGACGCTCCGGCTGTAAGAGCACCTTCCAGGACCTATCTGCCGGATCCAACGTCCTCAACTCTTTGATCCGAGCTGAAGCACTGGAGCCGAGCTTTTGCCGCTTCTTCGGAATATCTGCCAGACACAAGCCCGTCAGACTCAGAATATTACAAAAATAAAGAAGGGCAAGAGAGAAGACCCAAGTCACCTGCTCTCTGGAACGCCCGAGGAACACGAGCCTCGCAGGACCCGGACTCAGCCGTCTCCCAGCGACCACAGGCCCAAAACCAACGTTCTCTCCAATGCTTGTTGGAAGTGGGAGGGTCGGTTATTAGGGAGCCGCCTCCGCCCCGCCAAGCAGCGAAGACATAAAAGCCAGGGTAGTTTGGGTTCACGCGCACTTGGTATAAGTGGAGAAATTTGTCGACTGTTAGCGGTGGCTGTTCCATCTCAGCCCACAACACCGCACACCCGAATAAGTTCCTCCACCCATTCAGAACTATTTGCCCCGGGGCAATCTGAATACGAGATAAAACTCCCCGGACGATGGCCTGAAGGGGCAGACGCAAGCCGCATTGCATCGAGACTTGGTAGATCGCGACTGCCCCAGCAGGAGGATGATCCGGCAAGTCATTCGGACGGGGGAGATAAGTGATAACCGATTCGGAGATGTGATACCCGATTCGGATTCTGACTAAATCCGCCTCAGTCAAAACTGAAGGAACCGGGCCGCTTAGATCATCCCCCGATCCTTCTCCTTCAGACTCGGCGTGTGCCGACTCATCAACAGGAACCGGCCCAGAGGTTCCCTCGGCAATCAACATTTCCTCTTCCTCCTCCTCTTCTTCCTCCATGCCCCTTGGAAGATTGGGCCTTCCCGGGCGGGTTATTAAAGACGACCCACCACGAGAAGAATCAACGGAAGCAGGGCGCTCCGCCGGAGCTCTAGTGACCCTCTCAGAAAGAAAAGCAGCGTTCGCATCAACTGCTATCTCTGTCAGTAAGGAAGGCGATTCCGCAACATTCCAAAAACGTTGCGCTTCGCCTTCATCTCCGGAAACTCCCTCCTGGGGACTTCAAGAACCTCTAGCCGCCATTATCACTAAATAAAAAGGAAGGGGAGACTCACCGGAGGGAGGAAGGAAAACGGAAATGGTGAAAGGAGCCGCTGAAAGTCAAGAAAGAGGAAAGAAAGAAGACGAAAGACCGAAAAAGCTCCAAAGGGAATGCAAAGCGGGAATGGCAGTAGAAGTTCGAAATGCGGGACCCCCACCATTTTATAAGATTGCCATGTGGCGGAAGCAATTAATGGGGAAATGATTCGACGCCTGCATCGACTCCCCCACTCGACACGTGGCGCACGTCGACTGACGACAATAATGCTCTTGCTATGTGTCCAACCCTCATTGGCAGGGTGAGCGATTTGACGGCTGTCGGCGCATGCGATGTCAGAAACTGAACCGTCTCCCGTCAAAGGTGACACAAAATGCATTAAATGACTACTTATTGTCTCAGACTAAGTTATGAGCTGACTCAAAACTCGTTACTCCTAAGTGTCATATGAAACATACGGAGTAAGGGGGCTTACTGTTGGGGACAAAAGATACAGAGTTCGGAGACTCGGACTTAATGCCTCGGGTTGCCAAAGGATGTGTCAGATCCGAGGTGTGGTTCACTAAACCGAGACAGAAGTCAAGTCGGTTCGGACGATACATCAGCGATTCGGGCATGCATCGGGCCGATCTTCTTATCGGATCGGCCAGCGCAAGATAAAGCCTCATCCCGAATATCTCGGGATAAGATCCCCGACCCCGAAGCTCACGGGATCAGACGAAGACTGGAGATAGGCACGATCCTTTCTCCGTGATATCAGGAGAAGAATCCTCGTACGATTAAATGCTCCTGCAGCTATAAAAGAGGGACCTCCATCGTCTTGTGGGGTAAGGAAAAAACTCTTTCTCAAAACCCCTCAATACATTTAGACCCGGAATCCAGGCCTGACTTTGGCATCGGAGGGTCCCCTGCTCAAGCCAGGGTCTCCTTTGTGCTCTTTCCGTGCAGGTATACGAAGGCCTAGGAGGACGAACCAGATTTTTGCATCAACATGGACCATTCTGATTTTTCATCTGGACGATCATTATGGTGGGCCCCATCTTGTGTTGGTACGGATGTCTTATACATCTAGCATGTTGGCGTGAAAGAACTGATTAGACGACAAGTTAGCGTGTCACTTCTCTTATTCAATGGTCACTCGCAACAAATTCTTTTTTTATGATGACAACGATACATTAATAACACTAACTGACGCATCTAACTTACCCAACTCATTTTTGAGTTTGCTAGAATAAATCCCCATGTATTATTTTGAATAGCATAAGCCAGGATTCTACAATAGATAAGAGTTCAAGGAAAAACTCCAAGATTGAAATATTTTGATCCTTTGATTTTTCAAAAGTTAAGGAAACCGTCCATATCCGAAAAAGAATATATATATATATATATATATATATATATATATATATATATATATATATATATATATATATACCCAAGGGCTGGAATATTCCAATCTAAAAATTTGTTTCATGTGCATCCTTCGTCCAAAATGAGGCCATCATATAAATGGTCTGGATTTCTTAAATATGACCTCATGTTTTATGGCAAAAGTCTTGATGTTAGGTATAGCAATATATCAGGATGTATTCCAGCAAAGCTCCTTATTTTTTTAATCAGTTTTCGTCCGTAGTAGGAATACTAATTTTGTTTCTAATGAGTCTGATGAGTCAACTTTTTTCTTACACTAATAATTATTTTAACCTTTGTAAACGTTCTATACAGCTCTTTCCACATGGTACATGCGTCCAACACACGTAATGATCCCGGCCGTTGGTATTGTGGACCAACGTTTGGATGGGTTATAGGAAAATGTTGCATTCTTGGAAGGCAATCATGTTCAGCCTTTGGGAGTTCTCCTGGTTGAAGATAAACCGTTCCTTGGATTGCATGGCAATTCCTATTCTTTCGAGCATGCGAGATGTCGATGTGATGACCCACTTGATCAACTGTCACGACCAATAAGCGTGTTTTCCACGTGCACCGTGAGGAGAGAGCTGCGTATGGGCGCGGGTTAGGTACTACTTCCGAGCTCGGGACAGGCAGACGCTCCGAAGGCCACTGAGGGGCTACAGTGAATTATGAGTTTTATCCACACCGTTCATACATATTTCCATATCATTTTAGATGGATAAATAAAAAAATAAGGCAGATTTAAGGCTCAAGTGGACCACACAACAGAAAGCAGCAGTACTAAGGATGCCTACCATTGTAATCTTCTTAGGGTCCACTTTGTCAATTATTATGGTCATATACAATTGGATGAAGCGAAAAACAAATATTGTCTTGATCCAAAACTTCCGTGGTCCCTGAGAAATTTTCACGGTAGGAATTTAATTCCCACGGTGTGGTCCATTTGGGCATTGGAAATTCATTATTTTTTGCTTCGTTATCTACAGTGATATGTAAAAATGGATGAACGTTGTGGATGGACCCTCAGTGGCCCTCAGAGCCTCTGCCTGTCCCGAGCTCGGAACAGGCGGGGGTAGTACCTAATCCGCGCCAGCTGCGCATCGTTATTCTTCTTATTTTAGGTAAATGCTAGTACATGCATATGCGTGTTTAAGCCGGAAGCGGATTGCGGAGTGAGTAACTCACCACGCTTGGCGTACTGATTAAACTCAGTGAGGTCCACCATGATTTATTTATTTTATCAGCTCCATCCATCAATTTTCCCAGATAATTTTAGGGCTTGAGACCAAAATGAAGTACATACAAAGTTCAAATGGACCACACCACAGGAAACAGTTGAAATGAACTTCTACTGTTGAGAATTTCTTGTGAGCCACAAAAGTTTTGGATCAAGCTTATATTTTCGTTTTCAATTCATTCATTTATTTATGATCTTATGAACAGGTTGGATGACAAATAAACATCACTGTGGGGCCTAGCAAGGTTTCAACGGTGGAAATCATTATCCCCACTGTTTCATGTGGCATGATCCACTTGATCTTTTGATATGCTTCAATTTTGGGCTCAACCCCTTAAATTAGATGGAAAAAGGGATGGACAGCATGGATAGACCACATACATTCAATGTAGGCCCAACTCAGTTTACTAGTAAGTTAAGAGCGTACAGAGTAACTCAGTATGTTAAGAGCGTACCGAGTAACTCAGTACGAAATCCGATTTCGTTTAAGCCAAGACATGGGATATCAACGTTAGACTTGATTTCCTGAATATAAATATATGTACGTTGGAGAAACTTTAGGAGTTCGGACTAAAATGATCTTATATTTACAAAAATGAAGGATGAGAAGCAACTTCGTAATTTAGCATGGGTCCAAAAAAAACAAAACAAAAACAGCAGCTCATGGGGCCACGTGCGATGGTACAAACACCGCATAAAGTACAATCAACATGAATCATCCATTTCTTGGCCATTGATAGGATGGTTAGATTCTTTTCTCAAGTGATTCTTGCAAGGGAAAGGGCGATCAAAGACCGAGCCAAATGATGGAGGGTCTAGATCAATGATAAGATATTTTTAAATACAATTGAGATGGTTGGAATCGTCCAATCAAAGAATTTTTGGAGATTTATGGCCAACTTAAGCCGGGGCAAGAATGGGTGGCAACGGCATGGCTGTAGGCTACGTTCAGTGAATGCTCATGCTACTGACCTTTGAGTGCAGCTCTTCATAGGCAAAGGAAGGGAGGAGCTGCTCGAATTATGTAAGAAAATATTTTAGACCGTGCCTTGCGGAAAATGTGTGCATTATTAGGGGTTTTCACAAACATTTTTCAGTGTGACTGTGAAGTGCACAATAACTCCCAAATAAAAATTTAAGTAAGAATGGACGTTAACAGTGCTGTCATGTCATAGTCAGGCTCACCTTTGGATGTAATCCCTGCCAAAGGTTCTTTGGGATCATGAGAGAAGATGGTGTTCCGATTGTCTCTGTGGAGACATTGTCCATTGGGATTCAAGTTATCCACTTCAGCACATTATGGATAGTGCCAAGGAACCACATCTTCATCATGTAATGAAACCACTCATCGGGGGTTGAGAAATGGAGGGCTTGAACCATATCTTCCCTCAAGGTAGACTGGTGTAGGAGTGCCATTCGATGCGACCAGTCAGGTATTTTCCCCTTGGAGGATGATGGGTTGACTCCCTGCTCTAGGGAAGGTGTGCGACATTTGAACCGATGAAGGTGCCCTCTCTTAGAGGGCTAGGAGTGATGCTGAGGTACGTAACAAGAGTGGGCTAGAGAGACAAACTTCTTCCTTTGAGGAAGAGTTGCTAGTTGGACTGGACTTCAGGTGCCAGGCCTGGCTGGCTAGAACAGTGGCTTGATCCAGCTAGGGCATGTGGTATTTGGACTTGGAGAGCGATGATTGGAGCAGGTATTGAATTGGTAGGTGGTACCCTTTGTAAGACCATGAGCATGCAATATTGGAGGCAATTGTGTTGATAGATTGGATGAGAGATTGGGGTGAGGCAGACAGACTCGACCTTATTTATGTTGATGGGAGGGGTTCTGATGAGCTTGAACCACCTGATGTTATGGCAAGGAATTTTGCAAAATGTTGCTACCGACAGCAGGTGCTATATATTTATAATTTTCTTTTCATCGACCAAGTTTCGCAGTTTGTGTTCAGAGAAAAATATCAATCCATTAATGGTCCCATTTGTGGTGGTATGCACAGTATTCACTCTATTATAATCGGGAGGCAAGGGATTCAATTGGGGCTCTAAGTCCAAGCGGGTTAAGGATTGACTTTGTATTAGGGTAGCCAAACATTACCGTAGGGTTAGGCCAATGGTGTGAAGACCCTTAGTTCCCACGTCATCCTTTCTTATTTATTTTGATTGGTGTACCACGCATTTCCCCTATGCTGCTGTTTTTATCCCTATTGGGAAGTGAATTAGGTGCCTTGAACAGTAGCATTGCGGCTGGCTGTTGGATGCTAGATGGGGACATTTCCATTTCCGTTCCCACACTCGATAAGCTTTCCTTCAATTTGACCTTTTCTTGTGAGGGTGACCTGATGAGGCCAAAGAGAAATTGTGTAATAACTCAAAAAATAATAATAATAATAATAATAATAATAATAGTTTTAAAAAAATGTGCACAAGTAGGTACATGAGTGCTTGTCCATGTATATATTTTAGCCAATAGATTTTTTTCTTAGATATAATTACATAGATAGGTCTGTATGTACATACACTTGTACTTGAATACACTTCATAATAAACTTCAAACCCTCATATCCCATCGTATATTCGATTGCTCATCAAACCAACCATTGAAATAGCTAATATTTTCTCACTAGGTGAAGTTATCTGATTGTCTGCTCTTACTTTGGATCACCCGATCATACTAAATCAAACTCAAGATCATCACATCTATCTATACACACCTTAATTCAAGATTTTGATCTATTCATCTTATTCTTTACCCGTGTATATGCTTAACCTATCGTTGAAATTACAATCTAAAGAAATTGCTCATGTACACACACACACACACACACACACACACACACACACACACACACACACATATATATATATATATATATATATATATATATATATATTTCATAACCCACTTGATCAATCATTAACCCAACTATTGAGATAACTCCTTATAGATAGATTAAGTTGTCCAACCATTTAATTTCAATCTAGACTATTCCATCTCCATGAAATAGTCGAAGAGTCTATCTCAACCATTTACATATGATTATTTTTTATTCTAAGCCTTTCACCTTAATCCTAGTATACTAAGGAATATTTTACACCATTAAACTTTGATTCTAAGTGTTACTTACACACCCTTGATCGTCTAAAGTTTTATATGGTATACATGTTCCTACCCTGACACCATTCTTCAGAAAACCTATTTATCGGAGTCTGATCAAGATAAAAATTTAAATAATACTTAATCGACATTGTTAAACTATCCATCTTCATCTCGGGGTCAGATTCACAGGATCAACTGCCCATCAAAACTCTCATCATATTCATTGGATTACCTACTTAAAAATCAGATAATACACATCATTCAAATTTGTAGGTGACCCCCAATGAACTCATCGGTTTACTTTTCACCTACACCTACAAACCCAAGGAAACCCCTATGGGACCCTCAACATGCAATATTGGAGTCAATCCAACCATTGAATTCAAGCTCGAGCTCACTTAACCATTTAATCAAGATTAACTTATCAAAAACATTTTTTCAATGATTCCCAAACACACCATAGATGGGCCACTGAACATTGGGACTGTCGATATACTTACAACATACTACTAGTTGGTATATATGTGTGAATCTACCCAAAGATGCACTGCGTGTGCGTACATACTTAGAACTAGAACCCATGGAAAGCATGCTCGTGCACATAAACAATGCTCGAAGATCTCATCTCTGATTCCACTCTCAATCAGGTGGAAAATCTACAATCCAGATGAAATATCCTTGATTAATATGAACCATTCAATAGAATGATCCTAATCGTCCAATCATGGCCATATAGTTCGGCACATAAACGAATCCACTCAAAGATTCTATCATGCATAATTGTCAAGCATTGCAGAGGAATCCCAAAGCATTGCTTATGTTCGCATTTTCTCAAAGTCATTACTCAATCTAGACCATCCAAACTACTCTCGACTAGATCTTGTAATCCCAGTTAAATTACAAGATGGTCTCTAGTGCCAGAAACGTCATCCGATTTCCAAGTTTTCTCAGAACTTCATAACAACGACTGAATCCTTCGAACCATGAACCCATAAGAAAAACACCTCTGAAGCTCCAATTTCTAAGACCCACAAGCTTCATATGATAGATTTGGACATTAAAAAGCAATGAAATCAAGAAAGACCTATCAAATTGAAAATTTCCATTAACGCATCACCAATCTTCTCTGCCAAGAACCATAACTTCTAATTTTGTATAGCCGTTCAATCTGAGACCTAAACTCTTTCCTTTGTGGGCCATCTCAACATTCTTTGATCGCCATCGAATTAAAATATTCCCAAACATATTCATGTAGCATTTAGAATAAGGAAACCAATCAAAACAATGAAGGAAAATCACTATTCGAAACACCAGTACGTAAACCTAATGTTAACTGTGCAAAGAGGATTCTAAGAACATCAAAAAACCTGAGAAAGCTCAATAAATTCCTCTCTCGACCAAAAGAAAAACCACAACAAAACCTCGTTATTCAAGAGAGAGAGAGAGAGAGAGAGAGAGAGAGAGAGAGAGAGGTTGACTCACTGAGTTGAGCTCAGTCCAGTTGAGTCTATTGCCATCACTATACATAGTGAGGAATAAAAAAGAGAGGGAGAGTGAAGGAGAAGGAGAGGAAGAGAGAAGAAAAAATAAGAGAAAAATGGAGGGGAAGGTCGAGTCAAACCACTAAGTCATAAACGAGTCAGGGCTGATTTGGTTCAGATTCGGGTCGACAACTTCGACAAGTGAGTGATTCTCTTCATTAGGTTCTCTCATTGTTGAATATTTTTTCCTTTCAATCCTAGTTTCCCGTATTTGTTCAATTCCTAATTTCTTCTTTTAGGCCTTTAAATTTTGAAGTCTCATATCCAAGGTAAGGGATATTTTGTTGTTTATCTCTTTAGTTGGATATTTTATATACATTAGAATCACCTTTCGATTGGGATCTAACCCTTTTGCTTCAAATTTAGCCATTTTCGCTTGTATGAATTACTCTTTTCACCTTTACATGATTTCCAACAGTTTGGGTACATTTTTTGCATTGTTTGTTTCCTATGGAGTTCATCTTCTTTTTTTTTTTTTTTTTTTGAATATCTTAAATTATGAACTCATGTCATGATTCCCTTTGAAATTCCGATTCTTGGGTATGTTTCCTTGCATTATGATGTATTCTCTTATTATATTAATTTGTTGTGTCATTAACTGTCATTAAGTAAGGATTTTTTGTTACGTTTTCTATTCATGGATATTACATGCATGATAATCATGGCGTGCTTGAAGTTGAGTTGTTAATTGCATTATAATTGCTTAGAAATTGATTTGATTGCATTTATTATGGAATTTATGGTAATGGAAAATGTGGATATTTGAAATTAGATTTGGGTTGGACGACAGATCGATGAGTATGTAAGGATTGCTCATCTGCATGCATCTCAAGATTGCTAGTTTGCCTGACGAATTAGGTGAGCATGTAATGGTTGTAAAAGGTTACTAACGTCTAGAATTGTGTGAGATCTAGTTGCTCCATTGGATCGGTGAGCATGTAAGGATTACTCATCTATGTGCATGTCAGCATTGCCAAATCATTGGACCGGTTAAGTGACAATGTAAGAATTGGAAAAAGTACCTAATGTTAGAGTTGTGCAAGATCTTAGAATGTAAATTGAATGATCTTGAAATGTAAATTGAATTTTAAGTACACGCCTTGCAGGACCAATTAAGTGAGCATGTCAAGATTACAAAAGGTACCTAATGTCAAAGCCATACGATTTTTTCATGAAAAACTAGTTAAATTAAGTTGTGATGGAATATACAATTTCATATATTAATGCGTTCGTGGTTGATTCATGACATCTTCATATGAATTGCATTCATATCATTGTTCTGTTAGTATCATGTTTATATTTTCTATGTTATTATTCATTTCGTTTGGTGAATTTAAGTGTGATGGATATGATTTCACCAGGCTTATAGCTCACCAATTTGATAACTCTTATAGGTTTATAGAAAAAAAGAGGAGCAAAAGATAGACAATACCTGAATGACTATTTTTATTAAAATTTAGGCTTTAAATTGGTTTCTTTTATTTATTTGGGAATTTACAATAAACTTAAGGTAGAGAGAGTTATGAGAGGGATTTAATAGTAGTAAAAGTTTTGGATTTCAAGATTCATGAAGCTATTTTAAATTTGTAAGCTTTAATTATCATGCTTTGGATGATTTAATAATTGACTAGTTTGGATGTTTGATTATTTGAACTTGAATGTGATGAATGAATCGATGAAATATTAGTTCACATCCTAGAATTCGGGATTAAGATCACTGTACTCGGGTTTCAAATTTTGGGGCATGATGGATTGTCTCTGCCCTTGTTCTCGATTTGGCTTGTTCCCTAGTGCGAGTGCGAATAAGTAGAGTAAAGTTGGGATATGGGTATGAGATAAGGTACTTAGAGATATATGTGTTTGTTAAGTTGATGATGATAGAAATTTCATTCCTCGTCGTCAATTAGAGATTTCATTATAGTGATCATGTACCATTATCATCCTACATAAGATGACAAGACTCATCATTAATTCCTCTATCTCAAGGTAGCCAAGTCACTCTCCTTGGCACCATATTAATTTTGTGCATAAATCGATCGAGAAAGGCATAGGATAGTCTCTCAAGTCTTGATAACATGATAGTCAAGTGACGTGTACTAGTCTACACATCGCCTTTAAAAGACTTTTAGAATATACGACTTAAGGTCCATCATTACCTGTTATGACATTAAGCTCACTATAAAAAGTGTTCAAATGTCCTGTTGGGCAACCACTATCATCCTATCTCATGAACTAGGGTACCTCAAAGTTGTCGAGTACCGAGGAATCTAAAAAGGGAATAGAGATCCCCAAACACAATGGATGGAAGATTAACACCCTATTGCATTTACATCTTATTCTCTATTACATGGAGTTTTCCTTAGACACATTCTCAAAGTTTTTCAATCTTCAAAGGTGATGAAGACTAAATATTGCATATTCATCTCCTTAATTGCATTAGTTTTGGATGCATTCAAGTAGTAAATTAATTTACTAACATATGTTTTCTACATGTGAGGTAATTCATAAGCTAAAGAGGAAATCATGCTTAAGAAGGATGAATTAGAGCTCAAAAAATGATCAAGTGAAGTATTGAATGCTTTGAGGATAATATTGAAGAATTCAAGTGCCAAATATTCAAGAAAACCAAGTACCAAAGATTAGGAAAAGTCTGAAAAATCACACAGTCAAGTAATAGAAATAACAAATTGTTTGGTCCCCCCTAAGGAGTTTGTTGCGACTGAAATTTTCAAAAATAGTCTAGCAAGAATCAGTGATTTCCAAAGCTAATTCGGTTCAAAGGTTAGGTGTCATCGAAGGGATGTTCAGTGCCACTGAAGGCACGTTCAGTACAACCCAAAGGAGAGAGAGTTCAAGCATATTTCAAAGATATTCAATCGTAACCAAAAGTTAGTTTGGCTTGACTTCGATGCAACCGAAGTGTAACCAAAGTGTAAAAATTTGAAGTTACTCTAAAGTTTTTATGAATTTTCTCTATTTAAGTAGGTGAATTAGATTATTCTATGTACGAATTAAAGCTTAGGAGAGAGACCAAGGGCTGACAAAACTTCTATAAAACTGTCATTCTTCTTCAATCTTTCAGTTCTAGTTTATTTATTAAGCTTTTGTTTTGTTTTGTTTATGATGTTAGTCATTCTTGGTTAATCTCTTAGCTAAGGCTGAAAGGATGAACATTTTCATTGATATTTGATATGGAATTCATTTTCAATGAAAATTTTAGATTATTTATGTTGAATTGTGATTATATGTAATTGAATTCTTATATTGGAGAATTAATCAATTTGTAAAATTGATTGATCTATTGTCACCTCCATGTACATTAAATGCTTTCAATTATCTGTAATCACTACCAAAAAAATAGGCAAAGGATACGAATAAAAGCCATAGCCATAGACCTATGGCTACGGTTTTAGTCCGTAGCACGACTGTAGTCGTAGGTTCCATAACAATAGGTCTTGAACCTATGGCTATGAATTTAATCCGTAGCTATTGATCCCAATAGCTATAGATATAATCTGTAGCAATTATATCTGTAGCGAAAACCAAAAACAGCTACGGATATTATTTGTAGCTAAAAATCCATAGCAATATGCCAAATTTAATAATCGCTACAGCTGTCAGATAACTGGCTAAGGTTAATATCCGTAGCTATTTCGTACATTAAAAAAAATATAATCATTTATTCATTCAATTACCACATGCATAATCATTCATTCATTCCATTACAATCAATTACAATCATTCATTCATTCAGTTACAATCCTTCATTCAATCAATTACAATTACAATTACAATAATGCTGAAAATACAAATCTTTGACTTCATTAGAGAAATTTGCTCGACTTCACCCTGAAATTTCAATGATAAAGAATTGAAAGAGAAGATATATTTTAACGGTATGATATTTTTTGCACAAGTAAATAGGCCTTTTTCAGCCATCACCCACCTGAAGAATCAAAAACCGATTGTTGTCCAAGTCCACTTCTTTTCCTTTCAATTTCTTAGTGACCTCTGTAAAATTACTTCCACAGTCATTTATGTAGTACTTTGAAGAGTTGTCTCGAAATACAACTCTAGTAATAACAAAGTCACTTCCTCTAACAGCTTCTATATTCCATCATCCTACAAAATAGTCATCGCATTCATAAATCAGAATGACCATTGGGAGAAAGAAAAGCAAAGTGAAAGAAGTGCATCATGTATAACCATTTTTTTTCTTAATGAATTAATAAAAACTCGAAGAGGAATAAAATTGACATAAAAGGAATGGTCTCACCATATGGTTTGTAGGTTTAGGTGGGGGAGTTGAGATTAAGATTAGGTGTCGGTTTAGGTTTAGGGATTTAAGAATACATTTAGGTTTTAGGTTTAGGTTATAGGTTTAGGTTTTAGGATATAGGTTTACGTTATAAGTTATAGCTTTAGGGAATTAAGAATAGGTTAAGGTTTAGATTTAGGAAATTGAGTTCGGGTTCGGGATTAGGTTTAGGTTTGGGTTTTCAAGTTTAGGTTAGGGAGTTAGATTAGGATTAGGTGTAGGTTCAGGTTTAAGAATTTGAGAATACATTTAGGTTTTAGGTTTTAGGTTATAGGTTAAGGTTTAGGTTTTAGGTTTAGGTTAAGGTTAGGTTATAGGTTTTAAGTTTAGGTTATAGGTTATAAGTTAAGGTTTTAGGTCATAGGTTTTGGTTTAGGTTAAGGTTATAGGTTTAGGTTAAGGTTTAGGTTTAGGTTTAAGTTAAGGTTTAAGTTTAGATTATAAGCTATAGGTTTAGGGAATTGAGAATAGGTTAAGGTTTAGGTTTAGAAAATTGGGTTCGGGTTCAGGATCGGGTTTAGGTTTGGGTTTTTAAGTTTAGGTTTAGGTTAGGGAGTTAAGAATAGGATTAGGTGTAGGTTTTGGTTCAGGGATTTGAGAATACATTTAGGTTTTACGTTTAGGTTTAGGTTTTAGGTTATAGGTTAAGGTTTAGGTTTTAGGTTTAGGATAAGGTTAGGTTATAGGTTATAAGTTAAGGTTTTAGGTCATAGGTTTAGGTTTAGGTTTAGGTTAAGGTTTAGGTTTAGGTTTAGGTTTGGGTTAAGGTTTAGGTTTAGGTTATAAGCTTTAGGGTTATAGGAATTGAGAATAGGTTAAGGTTTAGGTTTAAGAAATCGGGTTAGGGTTCGGGATCGGGTTTAGGTTTGGGCTTTCAAGTTTAGGTTTAGGTTTAAGTTAGAGAGTTGAGATTAGGATTAGGTGTAGGTTTAGATTTAAGGATTTGAGAATACATTTAGGTTATGGGTTTAAGTTTAGGTTTAGGTTATAGTTTTCGGTTTAGGTTTAGGTTATAAGCTATAGGTTTAGGGAATTGAGAATAGGCTAAGGTTTAGGTTTTGGAAATCGGGTTCAGGTTCGGGATCGGGTTTAGGTTTGGGTTTTCAAGTTTAGGTTTAGGTTTAGGTTAGGGAGTTGAGATTAGGATTAGGTGTAGGTTTAGGTTTAGGGATTTGAGAATACATTTAGGGTTTAGGTTTAGGTTTAGGTTTAGGTTTTAGGTTATAGGTTAAGGTTTAGGTTTTAGGTTTAGGTTAAGGTTAGGTTACAGGTTATAAGTTTAGGTTATAGGTTATAGGTTAAGGTTTTAGGTCATAGGTTTTGGTTTGGGTTAAGGTTATAGGTTGAGGTTAAGGTTTAGGTTAGAAGCTATAGGTTTAAGGAATTAAGAATAAGTTAAGGTTTAGGTTTAGGAAATCGGGTTCGGGTTCGGGATCAGGTTTAGGTTTGGATTTTCAAGTTTAGGTTTAGGTTTAGGTTAGGGAGTTGAGATTAGGATTAGGTGTATGTTTAGGTTTAGGGATTTGAGAATACATTCAGGTTTTAGGTTATAAGTTAAGGTTTAGGTTTTAGGTTATAGGTTAAGGTTTAGGTTTTAGGTTTAAGCTAAGGTTAGGTTTTAGGTTATAGGTTAAGGTTTTAGGTCATAGGTTTATGTTTAAGTTTAGGTTAAGGTTTAGGTTTAGGTTATAAGCTTTAGGGTTATAGGAATTGAGAATAGGTTAAGATTTGGGTTTAGAAAATCGGGTTCGGGTTCGGGATCAGGTTTAGGTTTGGGTTTTCAAGTTTAAGTTTAGGTTTAGGTTAGGGAGTTGAGATTAGGATTAGGTGTAGGTTTAGGTTTAGGGATTTGAGAATACATTTAGGGCCCGTTTGGCCGGGTGGATTGGGAGGGATTAAATGGTATTAGGGTGGATGGCATGGATTTCTAGGTAATAATGGTGTTGTCGGTGGATTGTCTGGAGATCCATGGGATTGCTATATTCCTGGATTGCTATATCCAGTCTGTTTGGCACGCCTGGGCAAACCCGGGATTAAACCTTCTCATCCCTTCCAATCCCTCAAACCAAACACGTCCTAGGCAAATTTGAAAGGATTAGGGTGGATTGGATGGGATTTAAAGGTAATGATGGTGTTGTCAGTGGATTGTCTTAAGATCCATGGGATTGGGATTTGACTTCCAATCCCTTCCAATACCATCCAATCCCCTCCAATCCGACCGGCCAAACGGGCCCTTAGGTTTTGGGTTTAGGTTTAGGTTTAGGTTTAGGTTTAGGTTAGGTTATGGGTTAATGTTTAGGGAATTGCGTATAGGTTATAGGTTATAGGTTATAAGTTAAGGTTTAGGGAATTGAGTTTAGGTTATAGGTTATAGGTATAGGTAATAGGTTTTGGGATTTGAGAATAGGTTTAGGTTAAGGTTAGAAGTTTAGGTTAAGGTTGTGAGTATAGGTTTAAGTTATAGGTTATAGGTTAAGGTTATAGGTTAAGGTTATAAGTTTAGGTTAAGTTTATAAGTTTAGGTTAAGGTTTAGGTTATAAGTATAGGTTTTAGGATTTGAGAATAGGTTTAAGTTAAGGTTAGAAGTTTAGGTTTAGGTTATAAGTATAGGTTTAGGTTATAGGTTAAGGTTAATGGTGTATGTTATAGGTTTAGGTTATAAGTATAGGTTTAGGTTAGGTTATAGGTTAAGGTCTAGAGAATTGAGTTTAGGTGATAGGTTCAAGTTATAGGTTATAGGTTATAGGTTTAGGTTAAGGTTTAGGTTATAGGTTTTGGGATTTGAGAATAGGTTTAGGTTATAAGTATAGGTTTAGGTTAGGTTATAGGTTAAAGTTTGGGGAATTGAGTTTAGGTTATAGGTTATAGGTTTAGGTTAAGGTTTAGGTTGTAGTTTTAGGTTTTGGGATTTGAGAATAGGTTTAGGTTATAGGATAAGGGTGTGGTCCCTGCAAATACAGATATAAACACGGCTTGCTCTAGTTGGCTAGGCCCTTCCAATGCTGTTCATAGGAAATAAACAGCTTCATCTTGGTCATGACAGTAGTTCCCACCTTCTAGGGACCCCCGCTCATCCGGATAGTTCTGACGCACATCCGGGTCTGCTCCATTAATGGCGACCAAATACATAAACATGGCCTGTCCAAATGGTCAGGCCACTCCAATGCTGTCCATAGAAAATGAACAGCTTCATCATGGTCATAACAGCGGTTCCCACCTTCCAGGGACCCCCGCTCAACGTCCGGATAGCTCTGGCACACATCCGAGTCTGCTCCATCAATTTTTATGGAATTATGCATGTCCTTCTCATGAGCATGCCTAATATTGTCAATGCATGGGATTCAGCACAAATACCTTTTCATGATTCAAAGAAGAGAACTCGAGGGTTTTTCTTACCTTCCATTGTATGCTTCCAAGGTGCAGATAGCCCCTGAAACATATACATCCTGGGAATCGCTTTTCTAAACCGCAGACTATTTTGTTTTGAAACTCGATCATCTCACTTGAAAACCTGTCATATAATGAATAATTATAACCATAATGATAACCATTGTGAATGCACTATAATGAACAAATTATTATTATTATAGATAACTGTAATTATAACATAGATATCATGCACACGAAATCACATAATGTATTATTTGATGAACTACACATGTGCATTCTTGACAAGAGATGTACCAGATGCTTGAATCTGAAATATGCAACTCCAATCCTCCCATATGCAACATCCACCTGAAAGAATGCGGATAACTGTCATGCTTGAGTAATCAATACAGGAATGTACAAGTAAAACCACAAAACTAGAGATACTCACTACATTTTCAGGATCTCCTCCATAGTTAATGATCTTATTCTAAAGCCCTTCTCCCTCCTTTACCCGGGCTTGGGATCGGTAATGCAAGGAGTTGCATTGGCGGAGTTAAAAAAGGGCTTAGGCTCCATTTGGTTTTCAAAAAAATATTTTCATAAATACTAATGTGATGACCAAATGGAGCCTAAGACTATAAATACGTTCAAATCATGATTCACCTTTAATTTGAAAAGCTGTACAATGAAAGTCAGCACGGTGAAATCTTGGGCCCTAGGGTATAGCTCAGTCATTGCGTCTCGTAAATTTGCTTCAAAATCATTGGTTTCATTTTCTCCAAAGACACCTTCAACTACAGGGGTCACATTTGGCTCATCCTGTACAACTTCATCTAGGTTATTACTACCACGTTCTTGAACGATCACGTTGTGAACCTCATTTAAGTTCAGGACACTATGGTATTGTTGCGAACTTGATTCACGTACAACACTTAGGTGATACATGCTCCCCATGCATGTTCCAAACCGTATAGCTTGGGTCAAATCCATTTTTCATTAGATGTACTTCCATATCATCATAAGAAACCGAAAAACGTGCACATCTGCAAGTGGTGCATGGATAAGGAATGGATTCTCTACCAGGAAGGTTTTCTTGTGCAAACTTTGAAAAACTTCTTATTCCAGAAATAAAACATTGGTCTGGGAAACTTAGTGTCATCCACTCCCTATTCATTACAGTCAAATCTCGATTAACCAAGGGGTCCATTTTCAACCTGCACCTTACCAAAAATTAAAGTTAGAAATTAGCCTAATGCACCATCCTCCTCAAAGTTGGAAATGAAGGAAGTGCTATCAGATGATTAGACTCAAACAGATATTATATACTAAATACAATGTATTAAGGAGTTTGTAAACTTTTTAAGAAATGGTGAAAATGCACATCTTAGTAGCTTCATGCCACTACTTGATACCTGACAAATGCAGTGAGGTGAATTAACATGTGTTATGGCACATGTGTGGTGGATGAGCCACCACCATTTAAGAAATGGTGGAAATGCACATCTTAGTGACTTAGTCTAGCCCTTCAATCACATTTCTGAATGTATATGAATGCTTGTTCCAGTAACATAACAGACATTACACCAAATTAAATGACATTTAAATTGATCTTGCAAACTGACAAACCAACAAATTTTATGGAATTCCCTTCAAGATTATATATATATATATATATATATATATATATATATATATATATATATATATATATATATATATATATATATATATATATATATATATGCTGAATGAAAGTTAGTTGATGTTTGCAAACACTATAACTAACCATTGCAGCAGTGTGCAATAAAGTCAAATGCATCTCAGTAGCTCCATACCACTGCTTGATTCCTGATGAATGCAATGCAGTGGATTAACATGTTTTATGACACGTGTGGTGGATGAGTCACCAACATTTAAAAAATGGTGTAAATGCACATGCTAGTCTAGCACTTCAATCATATTTTTCAATGTATATGAATGCCTGTGCCAGTAACATAAAAGACATTGAAAAAAAAACATAGAAATTCAAATTAATGTCACAATCTTCTGACAAATCCAAAAAAAAAATATTCTGGAATTCCTTTCAGGATCTTAAGACAATCCGCTGACATCACCATCATTACCTTTAAATCCCATCCAGTCCACCCTAATCCCTTCAAAATTGCTTGGGATGTGTTTGATTCAAGGGATTAAAAGGGATTGGAAGGTTTAATCCCGGGATTGGCCGGGCGTCCCAAACAGACCGGAAATAGCAATCCCGGGATATAGCAATCCCATAGATCTTGCACCAATCCACTGATGCAGCTATCATTACCTTAAAATCTGTGCAATCCACTCTAATACCATCCAATTCCATCCAATCTACCCGGCCAAACATGCCCTAATGGTGGGCGTTCAATCACCACAGTTTCCTATGGTGTGGTCCCCCTGAGATTTGGCCCTAAAATGAGCTGAAAAAAATGAATGGCCTACATACACATATTATGGTGGAGCCCACAAAGCATTTTTAGGGCCCGTTTGGCCGAAAGGGATTGAATGGTATTAGGGTGGATGGCCTGGATTTCTAGGTATTGATGGTGTTGTCAGTGGATTGTCTTTAGATACATAGGATTGCTATATCCCTGAATTGATATATCCAATCTGTTTGGCACGCTCGGCCAATACCAGGATTAAACCTTTCCATCACTTCCAATCCCTCAAGCCAAACACGTCTCAGGGATTAGGATCAGATCACCGACTCTATTTAGCACGCCCGACCAATCCCAGGATTTAACTTCCAATCCCTTCCAAGCTGACCTGCCAAACGGGCCCTTAGATTTCAGAAATAGAGAGAGGGGAATGTGGATTGAAGGATTGAAAGATTTGAGAAAGAGATAAAGAGGGAGAAAGAAAGAAACTAATCGTACATGCTCCGTCTTCTTCTCCTTCTCCTTCTTCTTCTCCTTCTTGCAGCGAAATGGGTTTTTGAAAACAGAGAGGGGAATGCAGCCTTGAGACAGGGAGAGAGGGTGAGGGAGATCGGGAGATCGAGAGAGGGCAAGGGAAAGAGAGAGACTGAGTGCGAGAGAGAGAGAGAGAGAGAGAGAGAGAGAGAGAGAGAGAGATGGAGAGAGAAATGGAGAGATGGGTTCGTCAGCGAGCGGGAGAAAATGGCGGACGGGGGTTTTTGTTTTTGGAGGGGTTTAGGGTTTTGGAGGGGTGCGTGACGGACGGCTCCCTAGACATTTTATGGTTTTACGACCGTTGGGCCCACTGTGATGTATTTCATATATCCACTCTGTCCATTAATTTTAAATTATTATTTTTTAAATGCTGATAAAAAAAATGAGTTAGATCGAATCTGTAAGGAGACCACACAAAATATTAACAGTAGAAATTTAATTTATATTATTTCTTATGGTGTGGTCCTCTTAGACATTTAATCTACATAATGTTTTGGCTCATGCACTAAAATTATATATCAGAATTTTTGGACGACTTAGATCAAACACATATATTCCAATGGACCTCATGGATCCCCTTAAGCACCATCTATATTTTATATGTTTTAAGTGGGGAGGTACTCTTTAGCTGCAGAGCACTTAAGCTATAGCTACGGATTAAATCCATAGCTATATTTCTACGGATTAAATTTGTAGCTAAAAGCTTGCAACTTCCATAGCCATTGCTCGATTTTTTGGTAGTGAATTGACTACTTATATCTTCATGAGAGATCAAGCCTATCGTGATTGTAATCTACGTTGGATGTTTATGATTGATATTATTGCATTATTATCTTACTAGAATAGATTGGAATCCAGTTCTAGTTGAGTTATCAACTAGAGAGGATGAATTAAGTTCAAGTTCTATTAATTGGGGATTCTTGGATCCTTAGTCATTTTTATTATTTATTTTAAACCATTCTTACTTTGCTGGATTAAAAACCCATAAAATTTAAATTTTTTTAAGTGTATTCTCACCATTTTCCCTGTGAATTGACCTTGGTCTCACTAAGTTATTACTACATCGCATCCCTACACTTGGGGTTGTCAACCCTTGGGTTTAATCAAAATTTTAATATCATTGTCAGGGACAATTGTGCTGAGAACACTTAGGTTTAGAATGGGTTTTATTTCTAGTTCTAATCTAGGGATTTAATTTTTAGGGTTTTATCTTTTGAATTGTTAGTTAGGTTTTCACAAATTTTTTATTCTCTAAAACACTAGAAGTTTTTTTTTTCAGTTTTATAGAATTCTCTAACCTTAGTTCTTCTATACCGGTAACTTCATTCCCCACTTCTTTTAGCTGCTTTCTAGTTAATTTAATTACCTTATAATTATTTTTCATTGTAGGATTTAATTTTTAAGTTGAGGTTTAGAACCTAGTTTTCTATGTGTGGTTCATTCCCAAGTGGGTAAGGGACCATCACAATTGTAAGGCCCGTATCCTAGGCCATACCATTCCTTAAACTTTCGCTATCCTCCCTGTTGAATTTTGGCAACCCTTGACTTGTAATTGGCATTTGCGCATGACCCTAAGTCACATCTTGTAAATCTGAGTTGACTCAACCTGAGACTTGTACACTAGAGACCGTGCTGTCGCCGTGGTTCCAACGCCACGTCTCGGGCGCTAATGTGATACCCAGGTTGGGAGTTGTGGGCCCACACATATTTTGAGGAAAATGCCATGCATTGCAAATCCCGAGAGAATCTCTACCCACATATCACATCAATTAATCAAGCACAAGTCAAGTGCACATCCCATCACAACCCATACCTGGCTCATCCCTCTCTCACCAACAAAGCAAGTCAACACATACCTCATGCCACCTCATGCCCTCAAAAGTCAACACCACTCATTCCTCTCATCCCATCCTTCTTACACAACACCATCCCTCTTTCCCATCCATCACTCCATCCCATCTCATTCTCTACCATTTCCAAGCAACCAAGAGAGAAAAAGACTAAGGAGAGAAAAGAGAACCCAAGATTAAGGCCCACTTTCCTACCCCCAAATCTCACCATCCAACCCTTCAATCTTCATCATCCTCCATCAAAGAGGGAGCTTAGGAGCCAAGGATTCCAAGGAGCTAAAGAAGAGGACCATAGGTGGGTGTTTTATAGGATTAGATTGTAATTTTAGTGATGGGCCAAGTGGGGCTTACCGATTGATGGTATGGATCCTACTTTGAAACCTAGGTGTGGCCAATGGCCCACCATAATTCATATATTCATCCCATGATGGGGCCATTCTTCATGGACCCCATCATGATGTTTATTTTCCTATTGTAGAAAGGTCATCTAGACCTTGATCTTGTGGGTCAGAAAGGAATTTTCTATCATTGATTTTTATGGTTTGAGGGCCCATATGTGGCGGGACCAATTTAATGTATTTATTGTAAATCTTAGGAGGTCTTATAGTGGAGGAGCCCTTCATCACACGTCTCTCTCTCTCTCTCTCTCTCTCTCTCTCTCTCTCTCTCTCTCTCTCTCCTTTCCTTATTGTGGGCCACCTTGATGTACGATATATCCAGACCATCCATCCAGTGGGCCGTCCCCACTGTCCAACCGGGGCCCACCCTTGTTGTCCATTTGGACAAACCCTAATGAAGGGAAATTTCAAATTTCAGTTTGATCCAAACTGTGGGCCACATACATGTGGGACCACCGTGATATATGTATTTTATCCCATCGTTCATCTAGGTGGTGGGGACCACCATTATATATAGCTATTGTATTGACGTCAACAAGCTCTGTGGGTCTGATCATGAGGTATGTATTATATCCAAGTCGTCCATCTGTGTGGGACCCACACATGACATATGTGTTGCATCCTCCACACCGTCCAACCTCGTGGACGGTGGGGGCCTTCCCTGATGGGTGGGACCCACCTATAATGTACGTGTTTCATCCATGCCATCCTGACAGGGACGTGCGACCCACCCAACACGTGTTGTGTGGGGGTGGGTCCTACCTTGATGTATGTGTTCTATCCTCACTGTCCATCCTTGGACAGTGAGACCCACCCCGTATGTATGAGTTATCCTCATCGTCTAGCAAGGATGGTGAGATCCACCATGATGTATGTGTTTCATATCCACGTCGTCCATCTGAGGACGTGGGACCCACTAATGTATGGGTTTTATCCTCACCGTCCATCTGAGGACGTGGACCCCACCTTGATGCATGTGCTTCATCTCCACCATCCATAGGACGTGGGATCCACCTTGATATATGTGTTTTGTACACACCGTCCAGATGGGACAGTGCTAGCCTACTTGCTGTATGCAAGGCCCACTTGCTACATATGAGACCCATTGTGATGTACATGAGGCCCATTATGATGTACATGAGGCACATGTGATGAGGCCCATTGTGATGTATATGAGGCCCGTGTGTGAGGCCCATTATGATGTATATGAGGCCCATGTGATGTATATGAGGCCCGTGTGTGAGGTCCATGTGATGAGGCCCATTGTGATGTATATGAGGCCCATGTGATGAGGCCCATTGTGATGTATATGAGGCACTTATGATAAGGCCCATTGTGATGTATATGAGGCCCGTGTGTGAGGTCCATTATGATGTATATAAGGCCCTTGTGTGAGGCCCATTTAATGTATGTGGGGCCCTTGTATGAGGCCCAATATTATGTATATGAGGCCCTTATGATGAGGCCCATTATGATGTATATGAGGCCTTATGATGAGGCCCATTGTGATGTAAGTGAGGCCCTTGTGTGAGGCCCATCGTGATGTATATGAGGCCCTTGAGTGAGGCCCAATTGTGATGTATGATTCCACCATGATGTATGTGATAATATTTATGTAGCCCATCCATTTTCTAGCTAGTATAAGGTTCGTGGGCCCCATTATAGTTAGATTCTAGGTTCTAAATGGGCTACACCTTAAAAGCAATGGTGGTTAAATGTCCATGTTTTAAACGGTAGTTAAATGTCCACCATTGGGAACCATCCTAAGGTCCACCATGAGGCCCATCTCCCCATCCTCTCTTTTACCCCAACCTTGAGTAGAGTCCCACCATATGTATTTGTTATATGTACATTGTCCATCTATTTTCTGGACCGTGCTGCCTTATGAGGCCCACCATAATATATGTATTATTTATACGGCATTCATCCACTCTTCCAGATCTCATAAGGTCATGGGCCCCATTGAGAGTCAGATCCAAATCCTAAGTGGACCGCACCATAAGAATAGTGGTGGTTAAACGTTCACCATTGAAAACCATACCTTGTAGAGCTCAATGTTGTCACACCCCAAACCCAAAAATCGGATTCACAGGAATCCCGATTGTCGAATCTGGTGCCGACGGCCTCCGTAGTGCCCCATTCTTGACTCCCAATGCCCAAATGCCAGGTTCTGATCTTGGGATCCTACAACGAGGATTTTTCAACATTCATTTATCTCGTAAGAGGCATAACCACAAGTTTACCCAAGTCACAAAGGCAACATCACATCATATATCCACTAATATAAACATTTGAATACAATGCTAAAAGGAAAATACATATGTTAAAATCAAAACTCCATAAGTCAGCTACATGCTCCAAACTCCACGTTGCTGCAACCTAACATCACCTGCACACATCTATTGTGCATAAGCTTATAGAAAGCTTAGAGGGTGGTGTAAGTGTGTGCACAAGGTAAGTACCAAGTATTTAATATAATTTCATAATCATACAATATCGAAAATACTGGTAAGATCATGAATCAAACAATATCAGAGTACGCAATACAAATCAGCTATGCAAATGAGGAGTTATAAAGAGCCAAATATCAGATGCTAAGGATGCAATGTAATATACAATTCCTGATGAGTTCACAAATACCGTTAGCTGTATATAGACCATATAAATACAGAAACACAGTAACCCAAAATGCCATATGCCATAGATGTAATGAAATATGCGGTGCGAATGGAATGACCATGCTGGAGTGTGAAGTCAGGATGATGGTATGTAGAATCGCAAGCTATGGGGTTCATCACAAGACTCTTCTATCCAAACCAGTCCTATACACTCAATGTGGTAAACTCCTGATCTCAGGTTAGTCACGCGCCCCAACCGAAATCCTGGCCATTGCGAAGGTACACATAACAAATAGTTGTGCACCACTAGCCTGAGTGGATAGTGAATGAATGAGTATGCAACTCCTGCTCAATAAGTCATCATATCAGTACTGTTCATCTCTGGGATCATCACCGAGGTCTAGTACACTCTACACCAGCTTGGCACCCCATAAAGTGCACAACTGGATAAGTGGAAGAGACCTCACTATCCGCCTGGCTAGTAGTTAGCCAATATCTACCCGGCATGTCGATAGTGAACCCATTCATGAGCTGGTCAAACTCAGCTCAGCTATGCCTACTCCCTCAAGCGGGTAAGGCCACACCCCTCCCAACCGACCACGACACAGTGGAAGACGCGGCCTACTAGTATACAGCCCTCATGCGCTCATATATGTCCACTCGGTCTCGTTGTTGGGGCATCCTCTAGTACTAAAAGTTTAACGCCGTGAAATTCGGGGGTCGAGCATAACGCAGCTCCCGAGTTTCATAACATCACTTATGCAACATATTTAATGATGGATGTATGTTGTCTGTATGAGTACATAAACCATGGAATAGATTAAGCCAAACTGCAAACATAATTCAGGGATAAGTGAAAGACGCAAGCGGAAGACTTAAAAGAACATATGTGTACATGTGCAAGTCCCTGAATTACATATACATACCAGGTCATATTACAAGTGTTGCTATCAAAATACAAGCATTAAAAGACATTATCTATTCTAAAAGAAACCCAGAATTTTCACGCATCAGGACATGTCTCACAAGAACCCGCTTGAAAACTGCATGAAAGAAAATGCAGCCTCATCATCCTCGAACTCCTGCTCTGCCTCAAGGGTCGCATCAATATCTGCATTTAAGACAGAGTCTGGTGGGTGTTTAAACACTGCCCTAGAACGTGGGAGTGAGTGATCAACTCAGTGGAACAATAAAGCAAAGGTTAACATGTTATCAATTCAATCAAGCAGTAATGATAAAGCATAACAATTAAACATGTCCTAATTACTCTTGTTAGTGCAAGGATGTATGTAGAATGATGTATGCCCTCACTTGTACACCCTCAGCATCTTCATCTTACGTTACGCATGACATCACCTCAAGTGCTCCACCTCTTCCAGGCACATGCAATGCGGTGCATGAACATGATTACCAAGTTGTTATTAGTCCTTTTCATACAGTAAGATTGGGAAGCTAAGATACCTTCCTCATATCAATTTCCAAACAGTGATCCATTCTAGGGTCGTCAGTCCTAGACAATCTCATACGATCATATGGTTTTAGGTCGCTGCAAAGGGCTCGTCACCAATCAATGCACGCCTATCATACCTTCATTACTACAATAAGGCTCATCACCTCAATGCGGTATCCAGGTATGCTCGAGGTCACTACAAAGGGCTCGTCACCAATCAATGTAGGCCAACAGCACGAATATAGTGTCCCATACCACCATAATCGGCTCACGAGTTTGGTTGCTCACTGGTCACTATGGGGAGGCTCGTCACCCCAGCGTAGGCCGACAGCTCGACCACGGTGTCCCATACCACCATGTCTGGCTCATGAGTCTTAGCGGATCAAGGTACCATGGTTAACAGGATTTCATCGGTAAGTTTGGTACCCTAGATTCAAACAATAGCGTCCATACATGGTGAACATACATTAGACAATCGGGTTACTTGACGAACTCGACTAACACGAGCGCATGTTGGGTTGAACGACATAGAGTGCGCAAATACTCCGCGTGGCCACACCACTGCCGACAACTCTAATACGACTCGGGTTCGTTAAATCACGTCCTATGTGGCGAAAGCAACCTCAGCCACGAACTCAAGGCCGATTACCGATTTCCTGGACTATTCCATAGTCCCAAACACATTCCACTATAACAGATATTCATATCAACAATTTAAAATAGTAATGGAACAACAACTCAAATCATATGGTATGTAAGCATTTGAAGAATATCAACTTAACATGGATTTTCACATAAGTAATACTTGAAATTAAACAACAAGGAATATGACTTGCATGTGGTAAATCATACACATCAATAGGAGTGTTGAGAATCGCTTCTCAACGTCCGCAATTAGGTTAATACATCACCCCTTAGACCATTTAGACATTTCTTCAAACACTTAGAATACATAGGTCAACATACATGACGTATGTTATAATACACACATTTGAACAATTCCTTTTGCTAAGGAGTTGTCACACATACGATTAGCATAATTACACGACAAATAATCATGGTGAACACATGCTCATATTTTATACATATACGGTACTTCCTACATATACATGGAATACTCAAATCTCAATATAACACATGCATATCTGGAACGTAAAATAAACATAGCATTTGGCATATGAAATCTCATCCATAACATGAATAAACCATTAGCTGGCATTAAAAGCCTTGAAAACCATAACCTATATGATTAAAGTCCGCACCTTAAACCAGAAATAGCGCATCGAACTGATTCAGACGATATGTCTTCGTCAACGGCGACAAGATAACCTAAGGCAAGAATAGAAATGAGCTACAACAACACATAAACTATTCTAAGCTCTAAAACAGATTAGGGTTAGGTTAACTTATCCAAGGAAGAACTTAGAATCGCCGGAATAACGATTCAAAAGTGAAGGTTTAAGGATGAAGAGTAACAGGAAAGAATCTAAGGATGATTCACCAACTTCTCTCTCACTTTCTCTCTCTTTTCCTCTCTCTTTCGTAGCTAGGGTTAGAAAATTCGTATGGAAAAGAGAGTGAGGGTTTTAAGGTCTATATATAGGCTTAACATTGATGAAAATAACCCCAGGGCCAAGGTATACTTAGGTTATAACCAAATCAGGCCTCTCTCGATCCAACAGAGCACTTCCGGTGGGCCTTTTTCCACGTGCGGTCGGACTTAAGCTCACTGAACATGGATCTAGGTCAGATTGAGTTTTCATACCGATCGGATCTACAGATCAGCCGTGGCGGACCACACTCAATTCAACGGTCACCGAAACTCGATCAGGTCCACAAGCATAATGACATGCCTGGGCCACCTTCCTTGATCCGAGGGTAAAATTGGATCAGAATCCAATGGTCAGATTGCTTAAAATCGTTGCGCAAGCAACATGACTCAGATTTCTTAAAATCATATTTAATTTCTCACCGTTCTCACACTCTTCACTCCGGACTCAATCAAATCAACCCAGAACATCATCTGGACTTGATTTTTGAGGTGATGGCCAAGTCCAACATGGTGACCATAACAGCCTAAGATCATCGCTATCGGACTTTCGACGCGTGGTCCAGGTCCGATCCAAAGCTTCCAAAAATTTCCAAGAGCAACTGGATTTAGCGATGAATCCCAGATTTCAGAGTAACATAGCACTAATGATGCTACAGGTTTTAAGTCATGCAGATCAAATTTAAAGTGATTGATACTAATTTTACAAGCAATCGAGTTTAACACTAAGTAACCCACAAATAACTTTTAAGGAAAATAGAGGTAGTACTCGGGTCTTGGCACAAAATTTTTCGGGTCATTACAAAAAGAGTTTAGAAATTTTCACCCAGGGTCATCTATGGCACCCGATGCTAATAACATATTTCCAGTGTCCCATCTGGCCATCCATGATATGCCTGTGGAGGCTACGACCCTGATGTCACTATGACATACAATAATCACAACACATAATGCTAGATGCATGAGTCATACAATCCAGTCATGCATCAATCCTGCGCATACCATGCGCTCATGTGAGACAATCTCCACTTATCAGGGAGTCTCATAACAACCTGCCCAATGACATATGCAATGGTCAATCACACCTCATAACAAATATGCAGATGATGCGTATAGGCATGTATCATGATGTTATGCTGTCACATACTCATAATCGATATCACTAACTGGCATCGACAATCGGCCTCGACAATGTGGAGATTTAACCAACATTGCCCCCAAGGAATGACCCGCATAGAGCCTAACATATAGTGGACTCATGGCCTCACACAAGGGCCTAATTACAACACCATGGGCCTCACTCAAGTGCTTAATATACATCACAATGGGCCTCTCACATGGGCCTAACATACATCACAATGGGCTCTATCATCTGGCCATCAAATACATCACAATAGGCCTCATCACATATGCCTCATATACATCACATTGGGCCTTAAACATGGGCTGAATATGCATCACAACAGGCCTCAAATATGGGCCGCATATATATCACATTGGGCCTCAAAGATGGGCTAAATGCACATCACAATGGGCCTCAAACACGGGCCGCATATACATCACATTGGGCCTCAACAATTGGCCTGGATATCCGGCCTCGACAATTGGAATCGGCCTCGATAATCAGCTTCGACTATAAGAATCAGAATCGACCTTGTTAATCGGAATCGGCCTATATAATTGGCCTTGACGCAAGGCAGGGTACATAAATCAACGGCTAATGATGAATCAAACAATATCGATGGGGCCCAATAATTTGGGTTAACCCACTAGAGAATGATGAGAATGAGCCTAACCAGTCCTAAGGGAATGTCATAATGTGAATATTTAACCATCACTACCTATAAGGCCCGTATCATAAACCGTACCATTCCGTAGGCTTCCATGGTCCTTCCGGTCGAATTCTAGCAACCCTCGACCTATATTCGACATTTGTATGCGATCCTAAATTGAGTCCCTGATGTCAAAGTTGACTCAACTCGAAACTTGTACCCCTGCGACCGCGCCGTCATCGCGGTTCCAACACCGTGACTCGCGCACCGATCTGATACCCGGGATAGGAGATGTAGGCCCACATTCATCTCGAGGAAAACGCCACGCGTTGTGAATTCTGAGAGAATCTCCACAACATGTCCTATCAATCAATTAACCGATCGATGTCAAGTACAAGTCAAGTGCGCTCTATACCCCAAGTACAACAACCCATCCCTTCCCATTCCTAAAGTCAACTCTCTCTTTCTCTCTCTCTTTCTCTCTCCACCCATCCTTTTCTTACAACCCAATCACTTCACCCATCACCCATCACACATCATCCCATCCCTTTTCACCCATCACTTCCCTCTCTCTCTCTCATTCCCTCTCTTCTCTCCCAAGCAACAAAATATCCCACATCCAACCTCCCCAAGCTCTCTTCCAAAACAACAAGTGTGGCCCACTTCCCCACCCTCTCATCTCCCATCTCAACCATTCATTCATCACCTACCTCCATCAAAATCAAAGGCAAGGAGCATACAAGCCTAAGAGAGCAAGAAGGAGGCCAATAGGTGGGTGATCTACCGTCATTTTGCATTTAAGGGCCCACTTATAGGTGGGACCCATTATGATATATATGTTGTAATCATGAGGGGCACATAGTGGCGGGGCCTCTCCATCACCGTCTCTATCGTGTTTCTCTCTCTCTCTCTCTCTCCCTCTCTTTCCTTGTTTCATTGTGATGATGTGACTGTGTGGCCCACTCAGATAAACCCCCACCATGAAGTATGTAACCTATCCACGTCATCCATCTTCATGGGACCCACCTGATGGATGTGTTGGATCTACACTGTCCAACCCGTTAGCGGGCCAGGATGGAAGGACAAACACAAGTATCAGATTGATTTAAATCAAGTGGGCCACGTCTATATGGGACCCACGTTGATTTATGTATTCACGCCATCCGTCCATTGTCTAGGGACACTGGACATGTTCTATGAGTGTGAATGGATAGTGGGTTATACTCATAGCAGCAAACAATATATATATATATATATATATATATATATATATATATATTTAAGCCTTTGGGTAGGCCGCTCATACAGGCCCCACCTTGATGTATGGGTCCAATCCATGCGTCCATTCCATTTCCCATTTCATTTTAGGCGTTGAACTAAAAAATAAGGTTAATCTGATTATCTGGCGAGCCACAGTATAGAAAATAGTGGTTTTTACCGTTAAAACCCACCCTGATGTTTCGATACACTAAAATATACTGAATATTGGGCTTGTTTGTTCAGTCTTGAGCCATGAAATGCAATGGCAGGAGTGGATTCACCTGATGCGAGCCCCACCTAGGAAAAACCATAAAAATTCACCTTTTAAAATAATAATATTAATAATAATAAGCAGCAGACATTACAGCTGGACACCCAGAGGACGCGCAACAACGTCTTGCTGTGCTGTGGGCGAATGGGCAGGGACGTGGGTCCCAGTTGTAGGCTCCACCATGATGTGTGAGAACATCAACACTGTCCATTTGGTGGGCCCCCTTTTAGGTAGTGGGGCGCCCAAAAATTAGTTATATGTGGGAGTCAGGTGGACCACATGATAAGGAAATAGTGAGGATTGAACATCTACCATTGAAACCCTTGGGGTTTCACGGATGTTTTGGGATCGTTATGAAATTTGTTTTTCCTCTTTTTCAGGTCCGTGTGACCTTATCAACAGATTGGATGGAACGTTATGGTGGGCCTCACGTGGGGCCCACTAATGTATGTATTGGGACGGCTGGCGTACCTCACTCCGCTACATAACTGTTGTGGTGGCGTCACCAAGTTCCACGGACCCCACCTATTTCATCCACGCCGTCCATCTATGGGACCCACCATGATGCATGTGTTGCATCCAAACCGTCCAACCATTTGGAAGGATAATTTTAAGGCCTGAGACTAAAAATAAGACAGATCTATTTATCAAGTGGACTGCACTGCACTATGTGGATTGAACATCTACCATTGAAATCCTTTGAGAATGCAGAAGTTTTGGATTAGTAGAAAATTTGTTTTTCCTCTTAATTCAGGTCTGTGTGACCTTATAATCAGATTGGATGGGAAATAAATGTTATGGTGAGCCTTAGGAATTTTAATGGTGGAAATCATTATCACCACTTATATTTGGGTGTGGCCCATTTGATATATATGGGGCCCATTGGTGTAGCCCATTTAAGGTATATATAGCCCATGTGATGTGACCCACTTGCCATATGAGGGCCCATTGTGATGTATTCAAGGCTCATGGGTTATGGCCCATTGTAATGTAGATAAGGCCCATTGGTGCGGCCCACTTAATGAATATAAGGCCCATGTGATGGGCCCATTTGATGTATATATGTCCCATGTAATGTGGCCCACTTGCCATATGAGGGCCCATTGTGATGTATTCAAGGCACATGGGTTATGACCCATTGCAATGTACATAAGCCCATTGGTGCAGCCTGTGGTGCGGCTCATTGATGCGGCCCACTTGATGAATATAAGGCCCATGTGATGCAGCCCATTTGATGTATTTAAGGCCCAATGGGATGTATTTAGGTTCATTGTAATGTGTGATTTCACTGTGGTGTATATAATGATGTTTATAACGGGCCGTGCCTCGGGAGCAATGATGGTTTGACGTCTACATTGTAAGGATAATATTGGTTAAATGTCCGCATTATGACTCTCCTTATGGCCCATTGATAGGCCCATACTTGTAGTGTGTAAGCCGTCTAGGCCCATCTTCATTATGAACAGAGTCCATCACCATATAACATGTTTAGTATAGTTCCATAATTCATGCTCGTACGCATCATATGTATGCTTGATATGAGGAGTGTCAGATCATCGTACAAATTGTTTATGGGCTCCTTGATAGGTGGAGTTGCCCTACATGAGTCCATAGTATGCGCAGGATTACTGTATGACTGGTAGTGTGATTCATGCACTTCGCATTTGTATGACATGATTACTGTATGCCCTAGTGACATCAAGGTTGTGGCCTTCATAGGAATATCATGGATGGCAGGATCAAACACTAAAAATATTATTCCTAAGCATCAGGGTGCCATAGATGTCCCTAGGTGAAAATTCCTAAACCCGATGGTACCAGAGGATGACTCTAACGTCAAGACCGAGTGGATACATGAGTGCATGAGGCCCGAATACCAGCAGGTCGCGTCTCCCACTGTGTCATGGTCGATTGAAAAGGGGTGTGGCCTTACTCGCCTAAGGGTAGGGGGCATTGCTAATCTGAGTTTGACCAGCTCATGAATGTATCTGCTATCAATGTGTCGGATAAATATTGGTAGACTATTGGCCAGGTGCATAGTGAGGTTTCTTACGCCCACTTAGATTACGTACATAGGAAAGGGGCAGTGCCATTTGGAGGGTATTAAACTCCGGTGATTATCTAGAATGAGAACTATACTGATATTTGATGAGTTGTGATGATATGTAGATTTGGATGAGGATTGGCATGCTTAATTTGCATCTCACATCACACGGTCATGATTTGGCTGATATCATTCATATTCTGTATCGCATAGCCTTGGTACGGCTGATTGCATTCATGTACTCATCAGCATGATTCTGCATTACTCTGACCTTGCATTCTAAGCATGCTCATATTGCGCACATACTTACACCGCCCTCTGAGCTTTCTAAAAGCTTATGCACTATTGATGCATGCAGGTAACACCCGGACGCAGCCATAGCCTCGTCATAGTTGGAGCGTGCAGTCGAGCTTTTGGAGTTTCTGTTATTATCATTATCTTGTATTTCCCTTCATACACATTGTACTTAAAGTTTTTTTTATTATAGTAGATTTTGTGATGGTGTTCTTGTGGTTATTGTTCGTGGGTTATGCTTATACTGAATCAAAATCATGTTTGAAATCCTCCTTATAGGATCCTAGGATTGGAACCTGGTGTATGGGTGCCGGGAGCTGAGAATAGAGTACTACGGAGGCTGTCAATGCTAGATTCGGCGATCAAGAATTTTGTGAGCCCAATTTCTGAGTTCGAGGCGTGACAGAAGTTGGTATCAGAGCATAACTTGGGAATAATCGAGAATAATGTAACATGTTTGCTATGAGTTTAAGACAATTATGTTTTGAATGCGTAACCTTCCAATTTTGTTCCCTAAAGTGCGTGCCTTCAAAAATTCTCAAGGTTGATTGGCGTCCTTATTCTTTTCTATAGGACATGCCGCCCAGGAGAGCTACCCGAGCGAATCCCACTCCACCACTAAGGCTCCCACTTTACTACTTATGACTCCCGTTCCACCCCCAGAGATCCCTGCTCCCTAGCCTGAGGATATCATTCCTCCACCTGAGATCGGTGCGGATCCAACCATGCCTGTGAGTGCCTCTCAGTTACAGTAGATGTTGCAGGCTGTGACGGCTGCGCTTCAGGGATAGGGCAGGTGCCTAGTTGTTTCTGTAGCCCAGGCAGAGCACGAGCGCGTGAGCGCCCTTCTTTGAGAGTTCTGACAGCTCGATCCCCTGCGTTTTCAGGGCCAGCCAAATCTGACTGCAGCTGAGAGATGGCGCTCCGATGTGGAGAAGATTTTTGATAATATGGCCTGTACAACCCACCAGCGAGTCCGGTTGGCAATATTTCTTCTCCAGGGTGAGGTCGAGCACTAGTGGACCTCCGTTACCTATGTTACAGGGCCTGATTATGTCTGGACATAGGAAGACTTTGTTGGCTGATTCGAGCAGCAGTACTTCCCCGACCACATTCATCGTTAGAGAGCATTAAAGTTTGAGACTCTGGTGTAGGGGAACATGTCTGTGGCACAGTACGCAGCCTGTTTTATGGCGTTATCGAGGTTCACACTGTATTTAGTTGATGACGAGGGGCGGAAGGCCCACCGTTTTGAGAACTACTTATGTTACGGTCTTCGAGGCCATGTTATTGGGCACGAGCTCCCGACCTTTCAAGTGGTAGTACGGAGGGCTCAGATTTATAAGACTAAGTGGGTTGGCTCATAGAGTGATCAAGATCAAATAGGAGGTCGGAAGAGGTATGCCCCCTCCAGTAGCTCTCAACAGCATCGATGCCCACAGAGGTACAGGAGCCACCCACCTGCCAGAGCACCAACAGCACCAGTGGCACCTCCAGCGCCACCCCAGCAGCCATTTATAGGGACTTATTTCAGATGTGGTGGGATAGGGCACCACGTGCATGAGTGTTGATAGAGTCTGCTCACGAGGGGTTGACAGTATCGACGCCCTTGGGGAAGACTAAAGTATTAGGCCACATCTGTTCGTCTTGCCCTGTATTAGTGAGAGAGATTTTCTTACCCGCTGACTTGTACCTTCTGCCAATGTCAGATTTTGACATTATCTTGGGCATGGATTGGCTTGTCGAGTATCACGCCATCTTAGACTACTCCGCATGGACAATCACGTTTTGCATACCAGGCTTGCTGCAATTTCAGTTCGTTGCCGAGCCCAGAGGAGAGTCATTATCTTGTTTGATGTCATGCATCGTTGAGGAGCTTGTTGCCACATGTATTGATTAATTGTTGATTGTCTGTGATTTCCACGACGTGTTCCAAGAGATTCCGGGGTTTTCGCCTCGTCAGCATATCGAGTTTCAGATCGACCTTGTGCCCGGTACCGCACCTATTTTAAAGGCCTCGTATCACATCATACTGATGGAGTTGAGAGAGCTGTAGTGGCTGTTGGACGAGTTGCTTAAGTTGGGATTCATCCAAGCAGTTCGCCTTGGGGAGCGTCGGTACTCTTTATCAGGAAGAAGGATGGCTCGTTAAGGCTCTACATAGATTACCGCGAGCTCAACCGGGTCACGATCAAGAACAAGTATCCGCTCCTAAGGATAGACGACTTATTTGATCAGCTGCAGGGTGCATAGTTCTTTTCGAAGATTGACCTGCGTTCCGGTTATCATCAGATTCGGGTCCGAGAGGAGGACATCTCATAGACGGCTTTTAGGACATGTTATGGTCATTTTGACTTTCAGGTCATGTCCTTTGGACTGACCAATGCGCACGTAGTATTCATGTAGTTGATGAACGAGCTCTTCCGTTCGTATCTTGATTAGTTTGTTGTGGTATTCATCGACGACATTCTGATATATTCAAGGATCCGTGAGGAGCATAAGCAGCATTTGGAGATCGCATTGTAGACCCTCCGTGCCCACTAGCTGTATGTGAAGCTGGAGAAGTGTGAATTTTGGTAGGAGGAGGTGAAGTTCCTCTGTCACGTGGTGATGAGGGAGGGTGTCGCAGTGGACCCTTTAAAGGTTGAGGAAGTGCGTCAGTGGGGCTAGCCCACGACTGCGTCCGAGATCCGCAGTTTTCTTGGTTTAGCAGGATACTATCAGTGTTTCATTGAGGGCTTCTCTCGTGTTGCAGCCCCGTTAACCAGGTTAACTCGGAAGGGCACAAATTTTATTTAGACTGACACATGTGAGCAGGCATTCGTATAGCTAAAGGACTGTCTGATGTCCACTCTTGTCCTCACTCTTCCTTCTCGGAGTGATGGATTTATTGTATTTACTGATGCCTCATATATTGGTTTAGGTGTTATCCTGATGCAGCACAGCAGGCCAGTAGCCTTCGTGTCTCCTCAGATCAAGGTCCATGAGCTGAACTACCCCACGCACGATTTGGAGCTGGCAGCAGTCGTCTTCACACTGAAGGTGTGGAGACATTATCTCTATGGAGTTAGGTTCGAGCTCTTCTCCGACCATAAGAGCTTGAAGTATTTATTCTCTCAGTTCGAGCTGAACATGAGGCAGAGGCGTTGGATGGAGCTCCTGAAGGACTATGATTTTGATTTCCAGTACCACCCAGGTAAGGCGAATGTGGTGGTGGATGCCCTCAGCCATTAGTCATGAGGCCTACTGGCACACATGATGATTAAGGAGTGGAGGATGCTTGAGGATATAAAAGAGTATGAATTCGATTTTGGTCTTTAGGCTTCTATCATTCAGCTATCGAGCCTGTCGATTCAACCCTCTCTTGTCGCAAGGGTGATCGACGCTCAACAGGCAGATGAGTCATTACAGGATTACCGAGAAGAGGCAACATCTGAGAGTCGGATAGATTGGCAGATTGGTTCTAATGGTGAACTTCGCTACAGAGGCCGATTGTGTGTCCCAGATATTCCTGAGTTGCATAGAGATCTTATGATCGAGGCACATCGATCACGGTTTTCTATCCACCCTGGCTCGACAAAGATGTACCATAATATGAGGCGACAGTATTTTTGGGTAAGGATGAAGCGTCAGATTGCCAGTTTTGTGGCTGAGTGTGACACATGCCAGCGTGTCAAGGTCGATCATCAAAGATCCCATGGTCCATTGCAGCCGTTGAGCGTCCCAACGTGAAAGTGGGAGTACATGTCAACAGATTTTATTATGGGCTTGCCAAGGACTTAGCGCGGTCATGACGCCATGTTGGTCGTTGTTAATCGTCTAACGAAGTCGGCACGTTTTCTTGAGATTCGTGTGACTTGGCCTTTAGACCGGCTTGCGAGGTTATTCATCGAGGAGATTGTGAGGCTGCACAGTGTTCTAGTCTCAATTATTTCTGACCGAGACCCGAGGTTCACGCCTCAGTTATGAAGGAGCTTTCAGAGAGCGATGGGGTCTATTTTGTAGCTCAGCACCATGTATCCTCTGCAGACTGATGGCCAGACCAAGAGGGTCAATCAAATCCTTGAGGATATGCTTCGGGCCTACGTGATTAATTTCGGGGGTAGCTGGGATGAGCATCTGCTATTGGCTGAGTTTGCATACAACAATAGCTATCAGGCGACCATTGGCATGACTCCTTTTAAGGCATTATGTGGCAGATCGTGTAGATCTCCAAGTTATTGGACCAAGGTTAGAGAGCGACATCTCCTAGGTCCCGAGCTTGTGCAGCAGACGTTAGAGACTATCGATATCATCAAGCAGAGGATGCACACAGCTCAGAGCCGGCAGAAGAGTTTTGCTGATCACCGGCGTCATCCCTTGGAGTTTGCTGTAGGGGACCATGTGTATCTCAAGGTCTCGCCCATGAAGGGCGTAGTTCGATTTGAAGCTAAGAGCAAGCTTTCCCCGAGATTCATTGGACCTTTTGAGATCACTGAGCACATTGGCACCGTGACTTATCGGCTTGCCTTACCATCTTAGTTATCTGGCATCCACAACATTTTTTATGTCTCTATGTTGAGGAAGTGTGGGTCAAACGTAGTTCTTGTTATCGATTGGCAGCCATTGGAGGTTCGTGAGGATGCTTCTTACATTGAGCCGCTAGTACGTATCCTTGATCGGAAGGAGCGGGTCCTCCGAACCAAGGTCATTCCCTTGGTGAAGGTTTAGTGGGGTCACCATTCTATTGATGAGGCATCTTGGGAGTGTGAGGCCGAGATTCGAGAGCGCTATCCCCATCTCTTTGATGATTGATTATATGTTGTATCTTATATGCTCTCTCCGATTTTATATGATGATGTTATGTTTCCTCTTCCATATGAGTTATGTCAGCTGCGATGATTGTGTAAATTTTGAGGACGAAATTTTTATTTAGAGGCGAGAGTAGTAAGGGCCGTATTATAGACCGTACCGTTCCATAGGCTTCTACGGTCCTTCCGGTCGAATTCCTGCAACTATCTACCTGTATCCAACGTTTACGCGTGATCCTAAACCGAGTCCTCCATGTCAAAGTCGACTCGACTCGAAACTTGTACCCCTGCGACCGTGCCGTCGCAATGGTTCCAACGCCGTGACTCGTGCACCGATCCGATACCCAGGACAGGAGATGTGGGCCCGCTTTCATCTTGAGAAAAACACCGCACATTACGAATTCTGAGAGAATCTCTACAACATGTCCCATCAAACAATCAAACAATCAATCAATTAGTGTAAAGTACAAGTTAAGTATACTCCATACCCTAAGTATAACAACCCATCCCTTCCCATTCCCACAGTCAACTCTCTCTCTCTCTCTCTCCACCTATCCCTTTCTTACAACCCATCACTCCACCCATCACCCATCACACATCATCCCATCCCTTCTCACCCATCACTTCCCTCTCTCTCTCATTCCCTCTCTTCTCTCCTAAGTAACAAAATATCCCATGTCCAAGCCTCTCCAAGCTCTCTTCTAAAACAACAAGCGTGACCCACTTTCCCACCCTCTCATCTCCCATCTCAACCATTCATTCATCATCTACCTCCATCAAAATCGAAGGCAAGAAGCATACAAGCCAAATGGAGCAAGAAGGAGGCCAATAGGTGGGTGATCTACCGTTAATTTTCATTTAAGGGCCCACTTATAGGTGGGACCCATTATGATATATATGTTGTAATCATGAGGGGCACATAGTGGCAGGGCCTCTCCATCGTCGTCTCTCTCTCTCTCTCTCTCTCTCTCTCTCTCTCTCTCTTTCCTTGTTTCGTTGTGATGATGTGGCCGTGTGGCCCACTCAGATAGCCCCCACTGTGAAGTATGTAACCTATCCACGCCATCCATCTTCATGGGACCCACCTGATGGATGTGTTGGATCTACATTATCCAACCCGTTAGCGGGCCTGGATGGAAGAACAAACACAAGTATCAGATTGATCAAAATCAAGTGGGCCACGTCTATGTGGGACCTACTTTAATTTATGTATTCACGCCATCCATCCAACGTCCAAGGACGCTGGACGTGTTCTGTGAGTGTGAACGGACAGTGGGTTGTACTCACAACAACAAATACATATAAGCCTTTGGGTGGGCCGCTCATACAGGCCCCACCTTGATGTATGGGTCCAATCCACACCATCCATTCCATTTCCCATTTCATTTTAGGCGTTAAGCCAAAAAATGAGGTTAATCCGATTATCTGGCGGGCCATAGCATAGAAAATAGTGGTTTTTACCATTAAAACCCACCCTAATGTTTTAATGCGCCAAAATATACTGAATATTGGGCTTGTTTGGTCAGTCTTGAGCCATAAAATACAATGGCTGGAGTGGATTCACCTGATGCGGGCCCCACCAAGGAAAAACCTTAAAAATTCATCTTTTTTTTTAAAAAAAAATACTAAGAAGCAGCAGACGCTGTTACTAGATGCCCAGAGGACACGCAGCAGCGTCCTGCTGCGTTATGGGCAGACGGGCAGGGACGTGGGTCCCAGTTGTTGGTCCCACCATGATGTATGAGAACATCAACACCGTGCATTTGGTGGGGCCCCTTTTAAGCAGTGGAGCACCCAAAAATTAGCCGTATGTGGGAGTCAGGTGGACCACACTACAAGGAACAGTGAGGATTGAACGTCTGCCATTGAAACCCTTGGGGTTTCACAGATGTTTTGGGATTGTTATGAAATTTGTTTTTCCTCTTTTTCAGGTCCGTGTGACCTTATCAACAGATTGGATGGAACGTTATGGTGGGCCCCATGTGGGACCCACTGATGCATGTATTGGGACGGCTGGTGTACCTCACTCCAGCTACATAGTTGCTGTAGTGGCATCACCAAGTTCCGTGGACCCCACCTGTTTCATCCACGCCGTCCATCTATGGGACCCACCATGATGCATGTGTTGCATCCAAACCGTCCAACCATTTGGAAGGATAATTTTAAGGCTTGGTACTAAATATAAGACAGATCTATTTATCAAGTGGACCACACTACACTGTGAGGATTGAATGTCTACCATTGAAATCCTTTAGGAATGCAGAAGTTTTAGATTAGTAGGAAATTTGTTTTTCCTCTTAATTCAGGTCTGTGTGACCTTATGATCAGATTGAATGGGAAATAAATGTTACGGTGAGCCTTGGGAATTTTAATGTTGGAAATCATTATCACCACTTATATTTGGGTGTGGCCCATTTGATATACATGGGGCCCATTGGTGTAGCCCATTTGATGTAATGGCCCATGTGATGTGGCCCACTTGCCATATGAGGGCCCATTGTGATGTATTCAAGGCCCATGGGTTATGGCCCATTGCAATGTACATAAGGCTCATTGGTGAGGCCCATTGATGCGGCCCACTTGATGAATATAAGGCCCAGATGATGCGGCCCATTTAATGTATATATGGCCCATGTGATGTGGCCCACTTGCCATATGAGGGCCCATTGTGATGTATTCAAGGCACATGGGTTATCGCCCATTGCAATGTACATAAGCCCATTGGTGCAGCCCGTGGTGCGGCTCATTGATGCGGCCCACTTGATGAATATAAGGCCCATTTGATGCAATCCATTTGATGTATTTAAGGCCCAATGGGATGTATTTAGGTTCATTGTAATGTGTGACTCTCCCTATGGCCCATTGATAGGCCCATACTTGTAGTGTGTAGGCTGTCTAGGCCCATCTTCGTTATGAACAGAGTTCATCACCATATAACATGTTTAGTATAGTTTCATGATTCATGCTCATATGCATCATATGTATGCTTAATATAAGGAGTGTCAGATCATCATATATGCCTTCGGGCAGATTGTTTATGGGCTCCCTGATAGGCGTGTTGCCCTACATTAGCGTGCGGTACGCGCATGATTGCTGCATGACTGGTAGTGTGATTCATGCACTTCGCATTTATATGACATGATTACTGTATGCCCTACTAACATCAGGGTTGTGGCCTCCACAGGCACATCGTGGATGGCAAGATCAGATACCAGAAATATTGTTACTAAGCATCGGGGCGCCATAGATGTCCCTGGGTGAAAATTCCTAAACCCGATGGTACCAGAGGATGACTCCAACGTCGAGACCGAGTGGATACATGAGCGCACAAGGGCTGAATACTAGGAGGCCGCGTCTCTCACTATGTCATGGTCGGTTAGAAAGGGGTGTGGCCTTACTCGCCCGAGGGTAGGGGCATTGCTAGGCTAAGTTTGACCAGCTCGTGAATGTGTCCACTACCGACATGTCGGATAGATATTGGCAGACTATTGGTCAGGCAGATAGTGAGGTTTCTTTTACTCACTTAGACTACGCACCTGGGAAAGGGGTAGTGTCGTTTGGAGGGTACTAAACCCCAGTGATTATCCAGAATGAGAACTGTACTGATATTTGATGAGCTGTGTTGATATCTAGATTTGGATGAGGATTGGCATGCTTGATTTGTATCTCGCATCGCATGGTCTTGATATGGCCGATAGGATTCATATTATGCACCACATAGCCTTGGTACGCCTGATTGCATTCATGTACTCATTAGCATGATTCCGCATTACTCTGACCTTGCATTCTGAGCACGCTCATATTGTGCACACACTTACACCTCCATTTAAGCTTTCTATAAACTTATGCACGATTGATGCATTCCGGTGACGTTCGGACATAGTCGTAGCCTCGTCACATTTGGAGCGTGCAGTCAAGCTTTTGGAGTTTCCGTTATTATCATTATCTTGTATTTCCCTTCATATGCATTGTACTCAAAGTTTTTTATCATAGTGGATTTTGTGATCGTGTTCTTGTAATTATTATTCATGGGTTATGCTTATATTGAATCAAAATCATGTTTAAAATCCTCTTTGTAAGATCCCAGGATCGAAACCTGGTGTATGTGTGCCAGGAGTTGAGAATGAGGTACTACGAAGGCCGTCGGCGTCGGATTCAACAATCAAGAATTTTGTGAGCCCAATTTTCGAGTTTGGGGCATAACACTACCCATCAATGTGGACGTTCAACCAACATTGCTCCTGAGGAGTGGCCCACATAGGGCCAAACGTACAGTGTGCCCACAGTCTCACACAAGGGCATAATGTGCATCATCATGGGCCTCACTCAAGGGCCTAATATACATCACAATAGGCATCATATAAGGGCTACATACACATCACTATGGGCCACATCCCATGGTCCTAATACATGTCATGGTGGGCTGCATCACATGGGCCTAATATGCATCGTGATGTGCTGCAACCCATGCGCCTCAAATATAACAAGTGGGCCGCATCAATGGGCCACACCAATGGACATCATATGCACAACAGGTGGGCCCTGCTCATGGGCCTCAAACACATAACATGTGGGCCCTACACATGGGTCTTGTATGCATCAAATGGCCACGCCAATGAACCTAATACATATCACAATGGGCCTTGCCCATAGGCCACAAATACATCACAATGGGCCTTGCCCATAGGTCTTGAATACATCAAGTGGGTTGCATCAATGAGCTGCACTAATGGGCCTCAAATACAAAACAGGTGGGCTGCATCAATGGGCCGCACTAATAGGCCTTGAACACGGGCCACAAATACATCAAGGTGGGCCCATTGTTCGAGGTGAATTATCTACACCATACATCTGTTGTTAGAGATCATTATAGAGCATAAAAAATGAATCATATCCAAAGGATCATCTGGACCATACCACAAATGGCAGTGGTGATAATGATTTTTGCAGTTAAATTTCTGGTGGGCCCACCAAAGTATTTATTTTCCATCCAGTCTGTGCATAAGGTCATAAAGACCTGGAAATAGAGGGAAAACAAATATTACTTTGGTCTAAGGCCTTGTGACCCAAAGTGGTTTAAATGGCAGGCGTTCAACTCCACTGTTTTCTGTAGTGTGGTCCACTTGATACAGATCTACCTTATTTTTAGTCTCGAGCCTTAGATGAGCTGCCAAATGGACGGACAGTTCACGTAAATCAGTGGGTAGGACCCACCGTCTAGCCATTTGGACGGTGTGGCTAAGACCCTTACATCATGGTGGTCCCCACGAAAATGGATGGACGGTTTGGATGTAACACAAACATCAGGGGGTTGGGGTGCTGATCGTTTAGCAGATGGACGGTCCTAAATGATCTAAGTGAATGGATAGTTTGGATGGAAAACTTCCATCCTGGTGGGGCGTAGTGGGCAGGTCAGGTGGAGGGACAGTTTAGATGTAACACATATACAGTGGGGCCCACAAAACTTGGCGGCTTCAGGGCAGCAGCGGAGCTACTCAAGGGGAGTTGCTGACCCACCGTCCAGATGGATGGTGGGATATAACGCATGCATAATGGTCAGGTCCACGCACGTGACCTTCCCTTGAATGGACGACGTGGAGAATACATCCATTAAGGCAGGTCCCACCGCCCATAAACGCTGGACAGTGTGGATTTACAACACATACATCATGGCCCACGTCTAGGGGATGGGTGACTTGGATAACACACCCACATCATGTGGGGTCCACGTCCCACGGACGATGTGGACATCACATGTGTGATGGGTCCCATGGACGAACGGTGTAGATAAAATATTTACATTAAGGTGGGCCCTGTATGAATGGACGGTGCAGATGGATCACTGCATCATGGTCAGGGTCCCACAGACCAGATGACGGTACAACAGCTGTGGCTGGTACGTGGTAGACCAACCAATCCTCTTCCTTCAGTAGGTGGGTCCCACATGGGAGTGGCCCATCATATCATTTATTATTTTAATATAATATAATATATATTATATAATATTATATATCATATATATATATATATATATATGTATACATGTGGTGTGTGTGAGGGAGTAAGAGATGCCAGCATCCAGTGTCCAAAGATGCTGGACGGACGGCTTGGATGGAAAACTCATCCATCATGGTAGGCCCCACATGAATGGATGGTCTGCACACGTGCAACAAATGGGGCCCATGATCATGTGCCCCACTTATGGACGGTGTGGATCTAATCCATCCTTCATGGTGGGGTCCATAAGTCCCAAAACGGACAGCATGGAAGTAATATATACGTCATAGGTGGGCCACTCACATCATCATCATCACCAAGGAAAAAGAAAGAGAGAGAGGGAAGGGACCCCGCCACTATTGGGCCCTCCCTATACATACATTAAGTGGGTCCCACAACAAGTGGGCTCTAAAAAAATTAAAATTAATGGTGGATCACCCACCTATCGGCCTTCTCATTTAGCTCCTTGGACATTTATGCCCCTTGCCTTCTATTTTAATGGAGGTTGATGAATGGTTAAGATGGGAGATGAGAGGGTGGGAAAGTGGGCCACACATATTTTTGAGAGAAAGCTTAGATGTTGGAGCTCTCACGGGAGTTGGGGAGTGAAGATAGAAATGAGAGAGAGGGAGAGAGAAGTGATGGATGAAAGGGGTGGATGGAATGGGTGTTGTAGGGAATGGGGATGGGAAAGCATGGGTTTGTTTGAATTTTTAGAAAAAAGAGGGATGGGTAGGGAGAGAGAGTGTTGACTTGTGGAAAAGAGGGAGTGGGCATTTATAATTGGGATAAGGTGAGGTGGCATGGGGTATGGGTTTGTGTACTTGACTTGATTTGATGTGACGTGCCGTAGAGATTTTCTCGAAATTCGCAACGCCCGGCGTTTCTTTGGAATGAACATGGGCCCACATCTCCTGGCCTGGGTATCGGATCGATGCTCGAGTCACGGCGTTGGAATCGCAGCGACGGTGCGGTCCCTAGGGTACAAGTTTCGGGTCGAACTGACTTTAATATGCAAGACTTGGCTTAGGATCGTGCCAAACGTCGGATACAGGTCGAGGGTTGCCGAAATTCGACCGGGAGGACCATGGAAGCCTACGGAATGGTACGGTCTAGGATATGGGCATTACAACTATGATACTCAATTTTCAACCTATCCCTTATTGGGCTATCCCAAATCATTGGCCCATTGATGTTAAAACTACTCGCCTTTCTTTTTGGGTTAACCCAAATCATTGGGCCCCAATTGATGTAGAGGTGACCACCTTCTCTTATTGGGCTAACCCAAACCGTTGGGTCCCCATTGATGCTAGTACCTTCCCACCATGCCCTGTAAGATTGTCCAAGCCTTGGAGCTCACATTATGTTCATACTGGGCCTTACATAGAAATGTAACCCACCTATATTCATGTTTTGCCTAAGTTTAGTGATCATACCCAAAGTCCACTTAGGAGTTGAGTGGGCTACCCAATCCATTAGAAGGACACATAGTCCTAAATGTATGAACTCCACTAAGCTCACTTTGTGTATGTATCAGGCCCCATAAGGAAGCCCAATTTATTCATGATAAGAGATTGAGAAAGCCTAATTGTTCACCCATTTAGCTTACCCTGTGAACCAACCATGTTGTATACCCACTCCACTCCCCATGAGAAATGTATCCTACCCTTGTATCCCATTTGCTAGGACCTCATGATATGTACATATCTTCTACACCATCCATCTCCTTGTTGAGACAAGCGTGAGGTCCATCCTTGACATTAGTGCATCATCACCCATTGCTGTAGATGGAAGAATACGTGTGAGACCCGTATCCTAGACCGTATCGTTCCGTAGGCTTCCGCGGTCCTCTTGGTCGAATTCTGACGACCCGCAATGTGTAGGTAGCATTTGCGCGCATCCCTGACTCGTACCTCATCAATCTGAGTAGGCTCGACCCGAGACTTGCACCCTTGCAACCTTGCCTCACCGTGACTCACACGCCGATGCGATACCTAATTGAGGAAATGTGTACCCATGTTCAGTTTGAGGAAAATGCCATGCATTTGCAAACTCAAGAGAACATGTCCCATTAATCACATTAATCATGTCAAGTACATATCCATGTCATGCCCCAAACTCAGAATCGGGCTCACAAAATTTTCAATCGCCGAATCCGATGTGGACAGCCTCCGTAGTACCCCATTCTCAGCTCCTAGCACCCATATGCCAGATTCCGATCCTGAGATCCTATAAGGAGGATTTTCCAATGTACATTTATCTCATAAGAAGCATAACCACAAGTTTACTCAAATTACAAAAGCAACATCATCATCACATATCCACTAATATAAATAATTAAATACAATGCTGAAAGGGAAATACATATATCAAAGCTCTAGAAGACCACTACACGCTTCAAGCTTAACGCTGCTATAACCTAACGTCACTTGCACGCATTTATCGTGCATAAGCTTATAGAAAGCTTAGAGGGTGGTGTAAGTGTGTGCGATGCACGTGCCAAGCATATAGATATCAAAGTAAGTGAAAATACTGGCAATCCATAAATCGTACAATATCAAAGTAATGCGGAAATATCCTGTAAGTCCATAAATACCATTAGCCTTATCCAAGCTATGCGATGTAAAAAAAAAAGCCGATATCATATACTAAGGAAGCAATGTAGATCGGCTATTCAATGCGGAGACATAGTAAGCCAAATATCAAATACCGAGTCCACGAATACCATCAACCTTAATCAGGTTATGCAATACAGAAGCATACTGAACCAAATGCTATGTACTGAGGATGCAATGCAATATATAATGCAAATGAAATGACCAAGCTGAAGTCTGAAATCAGGATGATAGTATGTAGTATCGCAGGCTGCATGGTCCATCATAAGGGACTTCTATCCAAACCCGTCCCATTACCTAAATTTGGATATTCAGACTCAATGTGGTAAACTCCTGAACTTAGGTTAATCGCGTGCCCCAACCGAATCCTAGTCATTGTAACGGTACACGTAACAAATAGTTGTGCACTACCTGCCCGAGTGGTTAGTGAATGAATGAATGAATGAATATGCAACTCCTGCTTAATAAGTCCACATATCAGTACTGTACATCTCTAGGATCATCATCGGGGTCTATTACACTCTCCGCCAGCTTGTTGCCCTTATCTGAGCCCATAACTGGGTAAGTGGAAAAGACCTCACTATCCGCCTGCTAATATCGGGCTCAACTCAACGATAGCGAACCGATTCCTTAAGCTGATCAAACTCAAGCTAGATATTACCCCCTTACTCAGGTGGGTAAAGTCACACCCCCTCCCAACTGACCACAACACAGTAGGAGATGTGGTCTACTAGTATACGGCCCTCATGCACTTATATATATCCACTCGGTCTAAATGTTGGGTCACCTCTAGTACCAAGAGGGTTTAAGGATTTTTACCCAGGGCCATCTATGGCAGCCCGATGCTAGTAACAGATTTTCGGTGTCCCATCTGGTTATCCACGACATACCTATGGAGGCTACGACCCTGATGTCGCTAGGGCTTATAGTAATCACAACACATAATGAAAGATGCATGAGTCATACAATCCAGTATGCATCAATCCTGCACATACCGTGAGCTCATGTGAGATTATCTCCACCTATCATGGAGTCTCATAATAACCTATCTAATGACATATGCAATGGTCAACCACATCTCATAACAAACATGTAGATGATGTGTATGGGCATGTATCATGATGCTACACTGTCACATACTCATAATCGGTATCAACAACCAGCACCGATAATCGGCCTTGATAATCGGAATCGACCTTGACAATCAGTGCCGACAATCGGAATCGGCCTTCATAATCAGAATTGGCCTCGATAATCAGAATCAGCCTCGATAATCGAAATCGGCCTCGACATCGAAATCGGCCTCAATAATCAGAATCGGCCTCGACAGTCGGAATCAGTCTCGATAATTGGCCTCGACAATCGAAATTGATCTTGATAATCAGCCTCGACAATTGGAATCGACCTCGACAATCAGAATCATCCTTGACAATCGATCTCGATAATCAAAATCGGCCTCGATAATCAGAATCGGCCTCGACAATCGGAATCTGCTTCAACAATCGAAATCAACCTCGACAATCAGAATTAACTTTGATAATGGGAATTGGCCTTAATAATCGAAATCGACCTTGACAATCAGAATCGGCCTCGAAATTGGAATAAGCCTTGACAATCAAAATCGGAATCGGCCTCGATAATTAAAATTGGCATCGACAATTGAAATTGGCCTCGACAATCGGAATCGGCCTCGACAATCATAATCGTCCTCGATAATCGAAATCGTCCTCAAAAATCAGAATCAGTCTCCATAATTGGAATCAGCCTTGACAATCGGAATCAGCCTCAACAATTGGAATCGGCCTCGACAATCGAAATCGACCTTGACTATCGGTGTCGACAATTGGAATCGGCCAATGGGAAGGTCATAATGTGGACATTTAACTAACATTGCTCCTAAGGAGTGGCCTTTATAGGGCCAAACATATAGTGGGCCCATGGCCACACATAAGGGCCTAACATATATCACAATGGGCCTCACTCAAGGGCTAATATACATCACATCGGGCCTCACCAAATGGGCCGCATATACATGAGCTTCAAACACATCACAATGGGCCACAACCCATGGGCCCCGAATACATCACAATGGGCTACAACTCATGGACCCCAAATACATCACAATAGGCCACAACCCATGAGCCCCGAATACATCACAATGGGCCACAACCCATGGGCCCCGAAAATGTCATAATGGGCCTCTCTTACTGCTCAATACACATCACATCAAGGTGGGACCCATACACCATATTATATCTACACCATTCATTTATTTTTAGAGAGCATTTTAGAGCATTACCCAATCATATCAAAAGATCAACTAGACCATATGACAAACAACAGTGGAGATAATGATTTTCACCGTTAAAACTCCACGGGGCCCACCATTACGTTTATTTTCCATCCAATCTTTCATACAGTCATGAAGACATAGATTAAAAGGAAGAACATGTTTCATATTGATCCAGAACTTCTGTAATCCCTAAAGGATCTCAATGGTAGGCGTTTAACTCTCCATTGTGTTCTGCAATGTGGTCCACCTGATAGATCTGCCTCATTTTTAGTCTTAAGCCTTAAGTCAAGCTCACCATCCAGATGGGCGGTTTAAATATAATACTGCCTGATGATCAGGCCCACAGAATTTGCAAGCATCAATTACATCAGAGGTGGGTCCCACCAGATGAACTAATGGTGTGGATATACATGCATCATGCATGAGACCCATAGATCTCGCTGACATCAGCAGCAGTGGGACCCACCGTCCCTGTAGAAATAGATGGATGGCATATATAAAACACATACTGAAATTACGGTAATGACCGCTTTAGTTAAAGTAGGAATATGCCAAGATGTCTTAAAGGGGGGTGAATAGGAATTTTTAGTATTTTATGATATTTTAAAACCTATCAACCCTATCCTGAATAAATATGCAAGTATCAGGATTTTTTCAAAATAACTCTAATGGCTTCCGAGCCAAATAGAGGATCCAATCACAAAACTATTCAAAAGATAAACAAGATGCATAAAATAGTTCATGATGGATGTGACTGTGTGTGAGGTGTGATTCTACTTAGTTCCACAAAGACACATGCATACGTAATATGAAGGCAATCAGAGAAATCACACAAATAGTAAAAGCAAATGGCAATCTCAAACAAAGTCATTTTTATAGTGGTTCGACTACGTGTCTACTCCACTTCTGGTAGACGCACTCAATCCTTGAGTGTACCAGATCTCACTAACGGAGGTTTCACATCAGGTTCACCTCAAACCGGAGGTTTCAAATCAGGTTCACCTCAAACCACTACAACCTACTCTAGGCTGACTCTAACGTGTCCACACGACACAAGTTTATGCCCCACACAAGAGCAAGGGTTAACACACAGGACCTAACTTTTAGGCCACATAGGCTAAGGATCCACACACAGAACCTACCATTTTATGCTCCCATGAGCAAGGATTAACACACAGCACCCAGATTTTAGACCACACAGGGCAAGGACCTACACAAGGACCTAAGTTTATGCTCTCCATAGAACAAGGGTCAGCACAAAGTACCCACCACGTACACTCCTGTCGGAGGCTTCCTATGAGGACTTGGAAGGGGTGAGAAGCACCTTAGACCCAATCCTATAAAACGAATGATCACAAGGGTTCTTTAAACTCTAATGACTTATAAAGAAGTAGATGAGAGCCATTAAGCGCGTTGATGAAGATCTCCTCCTTTGATGAATAATCTTCACCTCCTTTAGACCGCAACTCAGATGATGTATCAATGTAAGGCAACGGGTTGGGTCAAGGTTATCATGGAATCCTACTCTATTAAATATTTTCCTATAGAAGAGATAGAGCGATTTCAATCATCTATGCATTCAAGGTATCCCAGCTTAATGATTTGTCATTAAGATGGTAGCTGAAGGATCCTTGAATGTAGAAGTTCATTCTCCAATCCACTCTATTGAATGTTAATGATAAGGGTGGATTAGAGGATGAACTCCCATGAGTGAAAAGGCCTAGGAAATATGATCTAGGTTTAAACACTCAAAAGAACTCTCTATTTTCTCTACCAACCACCAAGGGTAAGCTCTCAATAAATAGGCAAAAGGTTCCAACGGATATGAAATGGTCATATTTTTTTTACAGAGTTTGATATCATCAAGCATATACTCTCGATAACATCGACTGACCGCTCGATGGTACGAACTCAAACTGTCAAATGCTTTTGAAACTTTTTACCAACTGGTCGAGGAGATCGAACGCACATCGATGTCATCGGATTTTGAACTCCAATTACATGGACCCTGGGTTCGATTCCTCAACATATGAAAACGTGAGAGCACTTGCCTTTGGAATATATCAGGTATAAGATATGATCGAGCATCACTCGATATCATCGGAATTTGAATGTCGATGATATCGATGACAGTGTCGATTCATCGATAATTCTAAGGAATTTTTCTATAAGCTTGCTAGATAGTTTTTGTCCTATTTCGATGACATCGACCTAGCCTCGATATGATTAATATTTAAATATCGATTTTATCAAGTGACCCTTGATCCAAGAAAGATTAACCTGAAAACTTGTTGGATAGATTTGTGTCCCAAATCGATATCATCGAAGGTCTAGCGATATCATCGAGATTTGAATTTTGAGGATAACGAGGAGCCCTTCGATATATTGAGAATTACATGATTTACCTTAGTAGTATTTTGGACACAACTGACCAGATGTCGATTTTATCGAGTCGATTCGATGGACTCGAGATTCAAAATTCGATGATATCGAACAGTCCATCGATTCATCGATAATTCAGTCTAAAGTTCTTTGTGGTTGCTGGACATCTGAAGTCCTCAATTCGATAATATCGAGTGAGCTTCGAGGACATCGATAACAGGGTTTGATTTCATCAAGCCATGTATTGATAAATCGACAAAGGTAGAAAACTTAAAATTTTTCAGATTTTACAAATTAGTTTTCTCACCTAAAACCCTAAGATGTTCTATTCAATTTTAAGGTTTTTTATATACCTGGTGTTTTGGGACATGGGATGTGAGGCTAAGGTTTACCTTTGGCAAGTTTGGGCATGCATCTGTTAAGACAGACGCTTGAACGATCTTCCTATGGGGCTCCTTTATTTTGCTAACTTAATGTTCACGTTAATTGATAAACCAGGGCACTTTCAATCTCCCCCTTTGTCAATTACGTGACAAAACACCCTAAAACATCTTCTAGACAACACCCTAAATTGTGTGTACATGAACTTTACACAATTTTACAAAGCTATCTAGTTCACACACACACACGACTGTCATCAATAGTAGCTACTCCCCCTGTCGTCTTGCAGCTGCTCCCCCTATCACCTGTACCACTATTAGCAAGCACACACAATTTCCTCCGGGGTGGAATTTGGTCTCCCCCTTTTTGTCAGTCATTAGCAAAGGGCAACATATGAATAGAGGTTGACTAAAGTTGAAGCATAAGGGAGAATCAATGACCAAGATAATATTGCAAAATAAAATGCATAGTCCATAAGAGATAGATGTAAGACAGATAATGACAGCTCTTATAGAAAACACTTGTGCAGACCGGGTCAAGGGAGAGCTTGAATTGAACAGATAATAACAATATAGACATAAATCACAAAACCAATCAAGAAATATGCAGGAGGAGGCAATCTCTTTTGACCTATGAATGCAAACCAGATAAACATGGCATTAAGCATATATGAATTATAACCAGCCATTAAAAATATTCAAAATAAAGAACTGCCCAAGCTTGGTAGTCTCGCAACATTCATCCCAAAATAACAAACACAAGTATCTAGCCCATCCATGGGCATATAACAGAAAGTATTTTCCTCACTCAGAGGATATCCAAACTTTAAAAAAAAAACTTGTTAGACTTTCCAAGTTAGTAATCCATCACATACACTCATACAATCTAAGGCATTCAAAAAGATACCCATGCCCATACGCTAAGATGAGAATAGGGTGTATGTGACGGCTCAAAGATTGTTGATATTATGGTGGAGGAGCGGAGGAAGACAGTGTTTTATCGTCGCGTCGGCAGGTGATCAAATCCACCAGTTGCTACACCGACTGCTGCACTCCAGCCACTAAACGTTCTAAGACAGTGAACCTTGCATTCATCATCTCCTTCAGCTGAGTGACTTCTCACAATGTCGTTCCAATCCGATCTTGATGTAGCTTGAATCTTTTTGCATGAACGGGGTCAGATGGAGATAGAGCTTGTTGTGATGCGAGAGGGTCACCCTCGGCCATTCCAGTGCCTTCGGCTTGTGTAGCCCCTTTACCAAGTTCACCTTATTCATGAATCCCTTCCTCGGGTTGGTCTTCGGGATATCGGTGGAACTTCAAATCCATCTTTCAGATGTTTTTTTTGTTGAAGTGTTGGAAGTTCCTGATCATTTGTTACCGAAAGACCGATCGTGTTACACAGCACGTGAATAATCTAAGGATAGGGTAAATGGATGTCTCGAGAAGTGTGAACCGCATACACTAACTGGTGAACAATCAGAGTGGGAAGGCAGATCTTAATCCCAGTTGTTATAGAATATACTACCATGGCCATGAATCATGTAAGGTCTGAATGATTGGTACTCCGAGGATACACGTTTGAGGCGAAGATGCCATGCATAATACGATATCTCAGTTTCATGAATTTTGCCTTTAACGCATTGCCTTGGTGCCAAGGAATATCCCAACCATGACAAAGAAATCTCGTGACCATAGATCAAGTGTCAACATTTTCAAGGTCCATGTCAGGGAGACCGACGGGAGACAGTGTGAGGATAAAGATGTTTGCAATGGATTCAGGGGTAATTTCAACATTATCACCTCCAACAGAAAATAGTGATAGATGGAGGTTCAACCACTGGAGAGTGACAGGAAGCAAAGAAGTTATAGGTTCTTTCATAGTGACACGGGCCACCAAAGTCAAGGAGAGGCAGCCAATCAATTGTGGCTAATAGTGGTTCCAGATTGTATGGTTTTAGGCACTCCCTGTCTTGTTCGCTGACATGTTGGGGTCCCATGATCAGGCGCCCTTGCCCTTTCCTTTGGAGCAAGGACTCTTTGTCTGGAGGATCTTGAAGATTCTTCAGGACCAGATGTTTTGCCCTTGTCCTCTCCCATTGACCAGAACCACTGAGAGAGACTTAATAAATTTAGGATTTTATAGACAAAACTTCTCTCGAAAATCTAGGAATACCCAAAAGGCACAAGATGTAATCTTGAGGATTTGAGGAAATAGAAGAGGTATTACCAGATTTTGATGATCTTGTAGGACTCTCAGATGAAGCTTCAAGTGGAACAGTTGAGAGAGATGAGCAGAGGAGAGAAAACGACCTTTGAGAAGTGAAATGAAAATTTTCCTACTCGTACGCCTTTTATCGGGTGGTAAACTTCGATGTCATCGAACATGGTTTCGATGATATCGATATACCTCATTCGATGTTATCGAAGATGTCCCCGATAACATTCTTGAACATGTGACTCTTCTGATTCCAAAAGGGGCGTCGATGATATCGATATTTGTTCGATTTCATCATGCATCCATACGATTCATCGATAAACTTATCGAAGATGTATATCTTTCTTTTTTTTTTCAGCATTTCGACAATCTTCCATATATGTATAACTTAATATACCTTCGTATCGAATAGTATACACATCAAAATTTGTACAAACATTGTACAATCCAAAATTATAAACATCAGGATATTTATACACAAAAATAAAATAAAATTGAGGTGAGCGACCTTAGATATATCGTAAGAATTCATCAAAATTGCATCTTTTCAACAACTATCCAGATCTAGATGCATGACCAGGACATGTTTTTCCATGCTCAAATGTTTCTAAACATATAGATCAGCCCTTCCTTTGCCTTTAATAACATAACAGTGGTTATTTGTGCAACAACCCTTCATCACTAGTTTACCTGATAGGTCTAGGATCTCGCATTCCTACTTGTTAAAAGTAACCACATGCTCATTGTCACATATTTGAGAAATGCTCAGAAGATTATGCGTCAATCCTTTTATACAAAAGGCATTCTCATTTTTTAGCACATTTATTCCTTTGATAATTCCTTGTCCTGTTACCATAGCAGTGCTTCCATCCCCATAGGTGACTATCCCATCATTAAGATCTGAATAGTTTGAGAGAAGGGATTTGTCACCCGTGACATGACATGAGTATCCGTTGTCCAGATACCACTTAGCATCATTGCCTGTTATATGATTCGAGTGAGTAACAAGGCAATTTTTCTTTTTCTTTTTACTACCCATTTTGCGACAGGATTTCTTACTGTGGTAGCTTTTGTTTCTTTAATCAAGTTGGGTAACCAAATCGTGTTTCCTTATTTCACAAATTCATTAGTGTTCTTGTTTAATTCAGCCAATTGATTCAATAACTCCTTCATTCTTTCAGTCATTCTGGGTGGTGATGGATGTGTATTACCTCTATCCATACTCCTAGGTGGACTCTTGACATCTTGTATTATTTTTCTGGTTAGTCTAAATTTACCAGCATACTTTTGACCAGAATTGACTTGGGTCCTCCTAGTAGATATGCATTCAAATTTATAATGACCAGAATCCCCACATGAATGACAAACAGGAGTAGTTTTTGTTTTACTTCCTGATGTAGTAGATTTTTTAAACATTGGTGTTGCATTTCTAGATTTTGTTTTGAACTTGTCATATCGTAAACTAGTCTTGTCTTTTCTAGGTCTTCCCATCCCTAAGAGTTTTTCTAATTTTTCACTACTCTGGGAAAAATTATAGTTCAGTTCAACAGACTTTCTAGATTCCTCTAAATTAAATAATAGTGTGTGATTTTCATTTTGAAGATGCATGTTTTTATCTTTTAATAGTTTAATTTATTTATTCTATTTTTTAGACTCAGATTTGAGAAAAGTATTGATTCTATCAAGTCTATCATTTCCTGAGTTGTATTGTTATAGATCATTAATTAGATGTGTATTGATTTCCAATGTTTTGTTTAGATCTTTTTGCAGCAATTTATTTTTGTTTTCAGTTATTCCAAGTCTTTTAAGGATATTGATGTTATGGATATAGAGTTGATTATAGGCATCTTGCAGTTTATCTTTTTCTTCTTCTTCTTTTTCTGTTTCCTCATTATCTGATGGAAATGATTCAATGGCCTGAGGTTTTGTGATGTTCACAGTTTCAATAGGATTGTTGGAGGCAGTAAAGACCATAAGAATTTTTAGAGATTTTCAGTCTCCATCACTCTCTGAGTCACTACATTCTGAATTTGACTTTTCAGTATCATCCCATGTGGCAGCCATTGCCTTTCCTTTGGTTTTCCTATTTGAGCATTTAGTGGACAGATGTCCAAACTTTCGACAGGTATAGCATTGTGGTTCCTTGGTCTTTTTATCAGATTTACCTGTAGAGCGTTTGTTGTATAGTTGTCTTCCTTTAAATGGTCAACCACGATTTTTATGAAAGAACTTTCTGAACCATTGAGCCAACAAAGCCACTTCCTCATCTTCATTTTCCCTTTCACTTTCATCTTCTCATTTACAGTGTTCTTTGAAGTTTTGAGGACATTATTTTGGGGTTTAGGAGGTTATTTAAAATATAGTTCAAATGTTTGTAGGGAACCTACAAGTTCTTCTACTTTCATTTCATCCATGTTTCTACATTCTTTAATGGTTGTTACTTTTGAATTGAATCATTCCATTAGTGATCTTAGTACTTTCCTCCAAATTTTTGGAACCGAAACCTTTTCTCCTAATCCACCGATGGAGTTACAAATGATGTTCAATTTTGTAAGAAACTCCATGAAGGTCTCATGCTCTTCCATTCTGAGACTTTCAAATTGTGATGTTAAGATTTGTAATTTGGATCTTTTCACTGTGCTAGTTCCCTCATGGGTTGTTTTTAACAAGTCCCATGCTTCTGTGGCTGTTCCACACATACTGATTTGATTGAAGACTTCTTGAGACACAGCACAGTAGATAACATTCATGGCTTTAGCTTAAGGAGTTTGTTTTTCTTTATCGAATGATGTCCACATTTCTTTGGCTTTTGGTTTAGCGATAGTTGTGCCATTTTCAAGTACTATTTGATCAGTTGGTGGGACATATCCTCTTTCAACAATATCCCACACATCATGATCCAAAGATCTTAGAAAGTAGTGCATTCAAGCCTTCCAGTATGCATGATTTGATCCATGTTACCAATTTCAGTCAAGATCACTCTTTAGGCGGTGAAGCCCTTAAGAGAGACCCGCTTTAATACCAATTGAAATTATGATAATGACTGCTTTAGTTGAAGTAGGAATATGCCAAAATGTCCTAGAGGTGATGAATAGGACTTTTTAGTATTTTATGATATTTTAAAACCTATCAACCCTATCCTGAATAAATATGCAAGTATCAGGATTTCTTCAAAATAACTCTAATGGCTTTCAAGCTAAATAGAGGATCTAATCACAAAACTATTCAAAAGATAAGTAAGATGTATAACATAGTTCATGATGGATGTGACTGTGTATGAGGTGTGATTCTACTTAATTCCAAAAAGACATATGCATACGTAATATGAAGACAATTAAAGAAATCACACATAGTAGAAGCAAATGGCAATCTCAAAAATAGTCATTTTTATAGTGATTCGACTACATGTCTACTCCACTTTCAGTAGACGCACTAAATCCTTGAGTGTACCGGATCTCACTAACGGAGGTTTCACATCAAGTTCACCTCAAACCGGAGGTTTCAAATCATGTTCACCTCAAACTAGTGCAACCTACTCTAGGCTGACTCTAATGTGTCTACACGACACAAGTTTATGCCCCACACAGGAGCAAGGGTTAACACATAACACCTAACTTTTAGGCCACACAAGCCAAGGATTCACACACGAAACCTACCAGTTTATGCTCACATGAGCAAAGGTTAACACAAAGAACCCAAATTTTAGACCACACAGGTCAAGGACCTACACAAGGACGTAAGTTTATGCTCTCCATAGAGCAAGCGTCAACACAAAGCACCCACCATGTACACTCCTGTCCGAGGCCTCCTATGAAGACTTGAAAGGGGTGAGAAGCACCTTACACCCAATCCTACAAAAGGAATGATCACAAGGGTTATTTGAACTCTAATGACTTATAGATAAGTAGATGAGCCCCATTAAGGGCGTTGATGAATATCTCCTCCTTTAATAAAGAATCTTCAGCTCCCTTGAACCGTAACTCAGATGATATATCAATGTAAGGCAATGAGTTGAGTCAAGGTTATGATGGAATCCTACTCTATTAAATGTTTTCTTATAGAGGAGACAGAGTGATTCTAATCATCTATGCATTCAAGCCATCCCAACTTAATGATTTGCCATTAAGATGATAGCTGAAGGATCCTTGAATGTAGAAGTTCATTCCCCAATCCACTCCATTGAATGTCATTGATGAGGGTGGATTAGAGGATGAACTCCCATGAGTGAAAAGGCTTAGGATATATGATCTAGGTTTAAACACTCAATAGAACTCTCTATTTTCTGTACCAACCACCATGAGCAAGCTCTTAATAAATAGCCAAAAGGTTCCAATGGATATAAAATGGTCATATTTTTTACAGAGTTTGATATCATCTAGCGTATACTCTCGATAGTATCGACTGACCGCTCGATGGTACAAACTCAAACTGTCAAACGCTTTTGATACTTTTTGCCAACTAGTCGAGGAGATCGAACTCACATCGATGTCATCGAATTTTGAACTCCGATTACATGGACCCTGGGTTTGATTCTTCGAAATATGAAAACGTGAGATCACTTGCCTTTGGAATATATCAGGTATAAGATATGATCGAGCATCACTCGATATCATCAAAATTTAAATGTCGATGATATCGATGACAGTGTCGATTCATCGATAATTCCAAGGAATTTTTCTATAAGCTTGCTGGACAGTTTATATCCTATTTCGATGACATCGACCTAGCCTTGATATGATTGATATTTCAATATAGATTTTATCAAGTGACCCTTAATCCAAGAAAGATTAACCTGAAAACTTATTGGATAGATTTGTGTCCCAAACTGATATCATCGAAGGTCTAGCGATATCATCGAGACTTGAATTTTGAGGATAACGAGGAGCCCTTCGATATATCAAGAATTACATAATTTACCTTAGTAGTATTTTGGACACAACTGACTAGATGTCGATTTTATCGAGTCGATTCGATGGACTCAAGATTCAAAATTCGATGATATCGAACAGTCCATTGATTCATTAATAATTCAGTCCAGAGTTCTTTGTGGTTGCGGGACATCTGAAGTCCTCAATTCGATAATATCGAGTGAGCTTCGAGGACATCGATAACAGGGTTCAATTTCATCGAGCCATGTATCGATAAATTGAAAAAGGTAGAAAACTTAAAGATTTTCCAGAATTTGTAAATTTGTTTTCTCACCTAAAACCCTAGGATGTTCAATTCAATTTTAGGGGTTTTTATATGCCTGGTGTTTTGGGACATGGGATGTGAGGCTAATGTTTATCTTTGGTAAGTTCGGGCACACATCCTATTGAGGCAGACGCTTGAACGATCTTCCTATGGGGCTCCTTTGCTTGCTGACTCAATGCTCATGTTAATTGACAAACCAGGGCACTTTCGCATGCATTATGGTGGGTACACCCTCAAATGCACAGTTTTGATGAAACACTTGTATCACCCTGTACCGCATCGTTTAGAAGCACATATATCATGGTATGGTCTACGGTTCAGATCGATGGACGGATGGTGTGGATGAAATCCACACATCAGGTGGTCCCATCGTCCTAACAGTGGATGCCGTGGATGAAACACATACACCGCGCGGACCCCAGAACTCACTGATATCTTATAGTAGTTATATGGCTGGTTGTCAACGTACACCAGCCAATCAACTTCCAACAGGTGGGTTCCATGTAGGGCCCACCAGATATGTATATCTTTATATATATGAGTATAGTATATATTATATTATTATATTTTCTTTTTTATAGTCCAGCGTCCAGGCCTTGGACTGCCTAAATGCAAATACATACATCAAGATAGGCCCCACCATCCAGAGTCTAGATGATGTGGCAAATACATACATCAGGGTTGCTCCCACGTGGGACCCATGGACAGCTTGGATTATCAAATACATCACGGTGGAGTGCCAGAACCTACTGGCAACCGTAGGTTGCTGGGACCCATCGTCCATGGGCTGAACGGTGTGGATCCAACACAGCATCAAGGTGGGTCCACACGTATGGCCCACTAGCTTCGGATCTAGCTAATATTTATGTTTTCCCTCCCATCCAGACTGTAATAGGCTAGACGGTGCAGATCCGGCACATCCATCAGGTGGGTCCCACGAAGGTGGACGGCATGGATAAAACACATGTATCCTTAGGTGGGCCACGCATCAAGAGAGAGAGAGAGAGAGAGAAACATGAAGGGGAGGGACCCCACCACTAATGGGCCCTCCCTTATTCAATGCATACATCAAGATGGGTCCCACCATATATGGGCCCTTAAATCATTAAAGTCAAATAAAAATCACCTACCATTTTTGTTTCTTCTTGGTTCGATGAAATCCCTAGCTCCTCAGCTTCGACTTTAACAGAGGATGATGGAGATTAGACAGTTGGATGGTGGAGATGGGAGGTAGGAAGGTGAGCCACACTAGCTCCTCTTTGGTAGCTTGGACGTTTCTCTTGGGAGCTTGAAAATGGAGAAATGAGAGAGAGAGAGAGAGAGGATGGGATGTAAAGAGAGAGAGAGAGAGGGATGGGCGTGATGAGTGAGGGAGTGATGGGAAGTGATGGGTGTGTACTTGACATGTATGGGTTGTAAGAGAGAGAGTTAACTTTGGGGTTGCTCTTGTACTTGACATGATGGGAAGTGATGTGATTGATTGATGAGATATATTCTCTTGGGTTTGTAAATGCAAGGGGTTGTCCTCAAACTGAACGCGGGCCCACATTTCATTGCCCGGGTATTGCCTTAGCACGCGAGACGCAACGTGGAAACCACGGCGATGGCACACGAGACGCGATGTCTAAACCACGGTGATGGCGGGTCGCAAGGATACAGGTCTCAGGTTGAACCAACTCTGGAATATAAGATATGACTCAGGGTCACGCGCAACTGTTGGTTACAGATTGCAGGTCGTCGGAATTCGATCGGGAGGACCGCAGAAGCTTACGGAATGATATGGGCTAGGATACGAGTCTCACATCCCATCCCCAAGTACAAACAACCCCTAAAGTCAACTCTCTCTCACCACCCATCCCTTTTCAAGTACACCCATTTCTCACTCACCTAGCACTCACCATCCCTCTCCCTCTCTTACATCATCTCTCTCTCTCTCTCTCTCTCTCTCTCAAAAGCAACACCCATGAGAGAGGTGGACGTCCAAGCTTCCATGGAGAAAGAAGCTTTGTGTGGCCCACCTTCCTACCACCCAATCCCACCCTCCAAGCTTCGTCTCAACCATTAAAATTTATCACTTGGAACTCTAAAACGCATCAGTGGAAGGAGGAGTTCAAGATCTAATGGTGGGTGTTCATAGCATATTAAATTATTGATTTTGTATATTTGAGGGCCCACATATGGTGGGACCCATCGTAATGTATGCATTATATAGGGAGAGCCCATAGTGGCAGGGTCCCTCCCCCTCTCACGTCTCTCTCTTTCTCTCTTTGTGTGTTGGTGTGTGGCCCACTTGATCCACACTGCACAACAGTGAGGACCCACCTCAAAGTATGGCTTCATCCAAGTCGTCCATTTACTTGGCCCAGCGTCTAGCAACTACAGCTGCTATATGTGACATCAGCAAGTTGTGGTCCCACCATGAGGTATGTGATATATCCATATCACCATCCACTTTCCTTGGACGTGGGGCCCACCTCGCACTTGTGGCACGTGTGAGGGTGGGGCCACCTTATGCATGTATTCTGCATCCTCACCGTCAAGTACTTTGGACAGTGGGACCCTCCCAACCATGATGTATGTATTTTATACATACCATCCATCCATTTTTCATATGGTGTGGGGCCCACCCCACACGTGTGGCACGTGTGGGGGTGGGACCCACCTTGATATATGAATCATGTCTCCACACCGTCCATTCTGGACAGTGTTATGAGGGACACATCATGATGTATGTGGGTATATCCCAACCGTCTATCTACTTTCTGTGAAGTGATGTGCGGGACCCACTTGGATGTACATATTGTATATCTGCACCATCCATCTGGACAATGCAGTGTTATGGAACGCACTTTGATGTATGTATTTTATCTATGCACCATCCATCTGGATGGTGCATGTGAGGCCCATCTTGAGGTATATGTTGTATATATACGCCTAGCCATGGGCCATATGATGTATGTGTTTTGTCCTTGTCGATCATCAGCGATGAAGCCCACCATGATATATGCATTGTAAATCCTAGTTGTCCATCTGATGGGACCCATATGGATTGTGCAGGCCCACCTGCTACTTGTGCAGGGCCCACCTTAATGTAAGTGTTTTATATCCACACTGTCCACTGTGTGGGAAGGTGTGACCCACTGTGATATATGTGTCTTATCTCCACCGTCCAGATACTGGATGGTGGACACCGCAGTGATGTAAGTGTTTTATCTGCACCGCTTGTCTATGGACCCCACCTAACGTGTGTTGTGTCCAGCATGTGCAAGTGGACCCCACTAGATGTATGTGTTGTATCTGCACACTGTCCATCCACGATGGAGCTAACCTTGATGATATGTTGTATATCCACACCGTCCAGACCTTGGACTGTGGGGATTGGATTGACTAGCGTACCTCACTCCAGTTATGCAGCTGTTGTACCACATCAGCAAGTTCTGTGGGCCACCGTGATGTATTTGTTTCATGGCACATTAGTTCGGCCCGATGATGAGGCCCACTTGATTTATAGGAGGCCCATTGGTGTGACCCGATGATAAGGCCCACTTGATGTATATGAGACCCATTGTGATGTATTTGGGGCCCAGGCGTGAGGCCCATTGTGAAGTTTTAGCCCATTAAGATTGTATGTGGCCATTGTGACGTGTATTAGGCCCATGTGATGTGGCCCACGTGATGTGTATTAGGCCTATGTGATGTGGCGCATGTGATGTGTATTATGCTCATGTGATGTGACCCATTATGATATATGAGACCTTTGTGTAAGGCCCATTACGATTGTATGAGGCCCATTGAGATTGTATGCAGCCCATTATGTTGTGTATGAGGCCTTTGTGTGAGGCCATGGGCCCACTATAAGTTTGGTCATATGAGGGTCATTCCTTGGGAGTGATGTTGGTTAAATGTCCACATTGATGGGCAATGATGGTTAAATGTCCACATTATGACCTTCCCTTAGGCCGATTGTCGAGGCTGATTCCAATTGTCGAGGCCGATTGTCGAGACTGATTCCAATTATCGAGGTCGATTCTGATTGTCGACGTCGATTATCAAAGGTGATTCCGATTGTCAAGGCCAATTTTGATTGTTGAGGCCGATTCCGATTATCGAGACTGATTTTGATATTGATTCTGATTGTCGAGGCCAAGGCTGATTGTATAGGCCAGTTATCGATACCGATTATGAGTATGTGACAGCATAGCATCATGATACATGCACATACGCATCATCAACATGAGATGTGGTTGATCATTGCATATGTCATTGGGCAGGTTGTTATGAGACTCCCTGATAGGCAGAGATTGTCTCACATGAGCGTACGGTATGTCTAAGATTGATGCATGACTGGATTGTATGACTCATGCATCTTGCTTATGTTTTGTGATTACTATATGGCCTAGCGACATTAAGGTTGTAGCCTCCACTTGCATGTCATAGATAGCCAGATGGGACACCAAAAATCTATTACTAGCATCTGGGCGCTAAAGATGTCCCTCGGTGAAAATTCCTAAACCTCCGTAGACAGAAGACACCCCAACGTCTAGACCGAGTAGATACATGAGCGCCTGAGTGCCGAATACCAGTAGGCCACGTCTCCCACTGTGTCGTGGTCGGTTGGGAAGGGATTGTGACCTTACCCGCCCGAGGGTAGTGGGCATAGGTAGGTTGAGTTTGACTAGCTCGTAATTAGGTCTGCTATCGACATGTCAGGTAGATATTGGCTGACTACTGGCCAGGCGAATAGTGAGCTCTCTTCCACTTGCATGGTTGAGCGTCTAGTGGGCGGCGATTGCATGTAGAGTGTACTAGACCCTAGTGATGATCATAGAGATGTACGGTGTTGATATATAGACTTATTAAGCGGGAGTTGTATACTCAGCATCTTACTCATTCATTCATTCACTCATTATCCACTTGAGCTGGTGGTGCGCAGCTAATTTGATATGTGTACCTTCGCAATGGCAGAATTTCGGTTAGACGCGCGACTACTTGAGATCAGGAGTCTACCATATTGAGCCTGGCTATCCAAATTTAGGTATGGGACTGGTTTAGATAGAAGTCCCTTGTGATGGACCCAATAGCCTGCGATACTATGTACTATCAACCCGACTTCATACTTCAGCTTGGTCATTTCATTCACACCGCATATCGCATACTACATCTGCGGTATATGGCATTTTAGGTTATTATGTTTCTGCATTTATATGGCCTAGATGATCTTGATGGTATTTATGAACTTGTCAGTATGTTTCCACATTACTCTGATATTATACGATTTATGAATTGCTAGTATTTTCACTTACTTTGATATTTATATGCTTTGTATGTGCATCGCACACACTTACACCACCCTCTAATTTTCTATAAGCTTATGCACGATAGATGTGTGCAGGTGGCGTTAGGTCATAGCAGCATTGAGCTTGGAGCGTGTAGCTGTCTTCTGGAGCTTTGATTTTTGATATATGTATTTTCCTTTCAGCACTGTATTCAACTATTTATATTAGTGGATATGTGATAATGGTGTTGCCTTTGTGATTTGGGTATACTTGTGGTTATGCTTCTTACGAGATATATGTACATTGAAAAATCCTCCTTGTAAGATCCCAGGATTGAAACCTGGTGTATGGGCGCTGGGAGCTGAGAATGGGGTACTATGGAGGCTGTCGGCACCGGATTCGGAGATCGGGAATTCTATGAGCCTGTTTTTCAAGTTTGAGGCGTGACAATACATGGTATTAGATTTGGTATATCCACTATGTGGAAACTACCTTAATGCATGGGTTAGACCCATCGTCCTTTCAGTGGACCCCGCCTTAGGATATATGATATGCTAGTACCTAGAGTAGGTTATGATGGTCTAGCATGGACCATTACATATAGACTTCTATATGTTTAATGAATCGTATCATTCATCCCCTACTCTTGTAAGTGACATACCAGTTAAGGCCGATCATCGCCTACTATATTTGATAATCATGCTAGTATACTTAGTCTAGTAGGACACACTGAGTTTGTGCTAACATAGCATTGTGATACATGCCCATAAGCATCATATGCATGCTTGATATGAGGAGTGACTGATCATAGTATAAGCCATTGGGCGGATTGTTTATCGGACTCCCTAATAGACGAAGTTGCCCCACATGAGCGCGCGGTACGCGTAGTATTGATGTATGACTGGATAGTGTGACTCATGCATCTTGCATTGTATGATATGATCACTATACGCCATAGCGACATCTGGGTTGTGGCCTCTGCTAGCATATCGTAGATGACAGGATTTGATATAAAAAATATTTTGGTTCTAGCACTGGGGCACAAGGGTATCCCTAGGTGAAAGTCCCTAAACTCTTATGGTACCATGAAGTTGCTCCAACGTCGAGACCAATTCGATACATGGGCGTACGAGGGCCGTATACCGTTAGGCCACGTCTCCCACTGTGTCGTGGTCGCTTGGAAAAGGATGTTGCCTTATCCGTCTGAAGGTAGGGGGCATAGCTAGGCTAAGTTTGACCAGCTCATAAATGGGTCTCCTATCAACATGACGAGTAGATATTGGCCAACTACTAGCCAAGCGGATAGTATGGTCTCTTCCACTTACATGGTTGCGCATCTAATGAGCAGTAATCTGGTGTAGAGTGTACTAGACCCCAATGATATTCAAGAGTTGAGCTGTATTAATATATGGATTCGGATGAGGATTTGTATGCTTGAGTTGCATCTCGCATATAATATTGGCCATGTAGGCCTTACATTACATAGCCTTGGTATGACTGATAGCATTCATGGATTTACTAACATGTTTTCACATTACTCTGATATTACATATTTGACACTTACCTTGCGCACACACTTACACCACCCTTTAAGCTTTCTATAAGCTTATGCACGATCATTGCGTATAGATGATACTAGGATGCAGTCGAGCTAAGGTAGGAGCGTACGGCTAAGCTTCTAGAGCTTTGATATTTGTCTTGTATTCCCCCTTTGTGTATTATACTCTAAAGTTTTTTATTATAGTGTATATGTGGTAATGTTGTTGTTTGTAACTTGGTTATGCTTGTGATTATGCTCCTTTACAAAAAAATTCACACTGAAAATCCTCCTTATAGGATCCCAAGATCGGAATCTAACGTATGGGCATTGGAAGCCGAGAATGGGGTACTACGGAGGCTGTCAGCACCGAATTCGATGATCGGGAATTCTGTAAGCCCGGTTTCCAAGTTTAGGGCATGACAACATGACTCTTAAGTGAAGGAGGTTTAGTCGACGGGCTTTCCATCCACCGTCGAGTTAGAAAATATCTAAGTACTCCTGAACCATCTCAAACCATGGTTGTGAATGCTCCAAACATGCAAGAGCATGAGCCACACTTTGATGAGAATATTGATGCTAAACTTGACATGCCACTAGCTAGGATGGTGCGTGATGAAAATGAGGCACACTACATTCCCTCCATCATAACTTTAAAAGACTACCTACAACTAGCACGAACAACCAAACCATCTTACATGATTTTTTTGGTTAATATAGGTAATCTAAATTTCAAAATGGAAGTGATCCAACTCCTTTCCAAATTCCATGGATATGATTAAGGAAGTCCATATCCAGAACTCAAGGAATTCGATGAGATTATAACAACATTGTATTACAATTACATCTCTCAAGACATGATTCGACTTAAGTTATTTTCCTTATCTCTAACGGAGAGAGCCAAGTCATGGCTCCACTCGTTAAGACCAAGCTCAATATGCACATGGTTGATAAGACCTGAGAATTTCTATAAAAAAAAAAAATCTTCACGGTTCATAAGACCAACAGTTTATGGCGGGCCATTATGAATTTCTCCCAAAAGGAGGATGACACATTCTTCCAATGTTAAGAGAGATTCAAAGAACTCTTCCTTGCATGTCCATACCACGATTATGAAATTTGACGAGTAATTAGTTTCTTCTATGATGGACTGAACTCGAATATACGCCAATTTATTGAGATGATGTGCAATGGAGAGTTCATTATTAAAGATCTAGAAGTGGCGTGTGATTAATTTGATAGGTTAGTTGAAAATGCACAATCATGAGACATCACCAATAAATCAAGTAATTCCAAGCCTATACCTAAAGAGAAAGGAGAATATACGTCCTTACGGATGAAGATGATGTTAACATTAAGATTGCGAGTCTCACTCGAAAAGTTGGTGCCATGGAATTAAGGAAGGTAAAAGCAATCCAACCCATTAATGCGGTTGTTGAGCGTGCTTGTGGCATGTGTGAGAGCAATGGACACCTTACAAATGATTGCCCCACAATCTCGGATTTTCAGGATGTGTTGCAAGCTCAAGTAAATGCCATGAATTCTTTTCAACACTCATTTAACTCACCAAATTCTATCATATACAATCATAATTAGAAGAATCATCTTAACTTCATTTGGAAAAATGGGCCAACTGTTAATGCAAGCACTCTTCTCCAAGGACCTCCCCTTGCATGTCACAATGCACCACAAGTGCAACCACAAAAGAGGACCCTTGAGGACACGTTGCAAGTATTCATGTAAGGGAAAATGCAATTCAATCAAATCACCATGTAAGCTATAAATGATATTAAAATATCAGTTTTAAGGATTGAATCACACTTGACAGTTAGAGAGAAATGAATCTTTCCAACCCAACCTGAGCTTAACGCAAAAGGATAATATGAAGTGAGAGATTCAAATCCTCCTAACCCATATATGGAACAAGCCCAAGCCCATCACCACTATTAGAAGTGGAAAGGAAATTGACAAGACCATATCAATGAAGGTCGACATGCCTAAGGATTAAGATAAACCCAAGGATGGTGATGGACATAGCACTATTCCACATGATAAAGGCTTTCTTTTACATGGTTAAACACAAACTAACTATGCAAAAGAAATCATTTTTCATGAAATAGGTGAGTGCATTATCAAATAAAATGCTCCCCCAAAATATAAAGACCTGAGTAGCACTACAATCTCATGTATCATAGAAAAATTTCAGATTGAACAAGCCTTGCTAGACTTGGGGGCAAGCTTTAACCTCATTCATTACTCCGTGTATGAATAATTGAGGCTTGATGAATTAAAATGCACCAACACGACCCTATAACTTGCTGATTTATCTATTCGTATATCGAGAGGGGTAATTGAGGACGCGTTAGTCCAAGTTGATAAGTTTTACTACCCAATAGACTTTATCATCTTGGACACATAACCAGTTAAAAATACTAGCACTCAAATTCTAGTTATCCTAAGATGCCCATTCATGGCCACTTCAAATATAATAATTAATTGGTAAAATAGAGTGATGAAGTTGTCCTTTGGGAACATGACATTAAAAGTGAATGTTTTCAATCTTTGCAAACAACCAGGGGATGTGGATGAGATCGAAGAGGTAAACATGATCGATACACTTATAGATGGGGATCTTATATTGACTACAATCTCCGACCCCTTAAAAGCTTGTCTTGCTCACTTTATGAATTCTGACAATCACATGATATTGAATAATAGTGAGTTCTTTGTTAGATTCTGAGCCAGTACTCGAAACTAACCGATGGAGGCCATGCTTTGAAAAATTGCTCCTCACGGACTCAAAGCCTCAACCATCTAGTATCGAGGTTCTGAAGCTTGACTTAAAATCATTGCCATCAAAGCTGAAATACATTTATTTAGGTTAAGAAGACACATATCCAGTGGTGATTTCTTCCCACTTAGATGATGAGAAAGAGGGCAAGTTGATTGCTACTCTTGAGAATCACAAGAGTGTCATAGGATCGACTATTATGGATCTTAAGGGGTATTCACCGAATACACCTAGAGGAGAATGCTAAAATATCGAGGCAACCACAACGCCGCTTAAATCTAACTATGAGAGACGTGGTTAAGGTGGTGTTGAAATTGTTGGATGTGGGTATCATCTAGCCTATATCTGATAGCCAGTGGGTGAGTCCAACTTAGGTGGGGCTCAAAAGTCTAGAATTACCATCGTAGCTGAAAAGGAGAGCTTATGATTTCTTAGAGAGGGGGTGAATGGGATAATGTCAAAAAATCGAAACAAATGTTGAATATGTAAATAAAACAAAGATCTCAATTGCTTGAGTATTGAAACCTTGATTCCAAATAATTCGTAGGACAACCTTCACCTAAAGTTTTAGGCAAGACAACCTTAGTTCACGAATTTCTTTAGAATCAAAACTTCAAATTTGCAAAAGTAAATTAAAAAATTACAACATTCACCACACAACTGAAATTAAATATATTCAATCCACTACAAATAAAAATAAGGCATTCACCATATGGCACAAAGAATTATAGTGGTTCGGTGCTTTGAAAATAACAACACCTACTCCACTCCTAAAATTACTTCCCTCGTAATTTTGGCTTTCACTATGAAAAGGTTTTCACAGAGTCACCTTAATAACTTGATACAATTCCTTATGATTTTCATGGGCTATCACAATAAAAACCCAAATTGATATTTTACCAAGCTATCTTAGACAAAACCTTAACTGAGATTTTCATAGGAGATCTCAGAAAAACCTAAAAGAGTTATAAAAGGTATACTTATCTTTACCGTAGAAGATGTAGCAGAAGCTTGTAACAGAAGGACCTTTTTCTTGAATGTAGATGATGTCATGTTCAGTCAGATAGAAAAGGTCTGGGGTTCTATTGATTTTATTTTTGTTAAACCCAAAAAGCTACTTAATTCAACTCTTTTAGATCTCAAAGAGGAGTATAGTTTACTCTCTTAGATTAAACTTAAAATATCTGAGACTAAAGGAAATTGAAAAAGCTATTTAAATAAATTGTAAATATCATTTAATAGCTTGCTAATAACTTAGACTTGGTTGGACCAACTCGAACGGATAGTAGAGGTGGAAAGAAATATTTTCTAGTTGTAGTAGATGACTACACTAGATATTCATGGGTAGCTCTCTTAAGAGAAAAGTCGGATGCTTTTGACAAAGTCAAAAAGTTAATTAAACGCATCCAAACTGAAAAAAGACTGTCTGTAATTAGAATAAGAAGTGACTATGGTACTGAATTTGAAAATAGCAATTTTGAGAAGTACTATAATGACCATGGAATATTACATAAGTTTTCTACTCCTAAAACTCCTTAACAAAATGGCATTGCTGAAAGGAAAAATAGAGTTCCTTAAGAGATGACTAGTGTTATGTTAAATAATTTAAAATTAGCTAAAAATTTATAGGCTGAAGCTGTTAATACTGCTTGTTATAATATTAATCATGTTTACATAAGAGTGGGCAAAAATAAAACAGCTTATAAACTTTGGTTTGATAAAAAAAAAAACCTCTATTAAATATCTTCACACTTTTAGAAGCAAATGCTTTATTTTAGAAGACCGAAAAAATCTCAGAAATTTTAAAGCTTAAAGTGATGAAGGAATATTTTAAGATACGCTCTTAATAGTCGAGCATATCGTATCCTAAATAAAAGAACTTTGGTGATATAAGAATCTATAAATGTTGTTGTTAATGATCAAACTGTCACACCCAAACTTGATCAAGATGATGAAATAGATATTATCAATCAATTTAAACCATCATCAAAGTCAGATTTAACTGAGCTAAGATTAGTCAAGGATCATCCAACTAATCAAATACTTGGTAACCCTCATACTGGTGTTCAAACCAGAAGACAATTATAAGACATGTAATTATGTTTGCTTCACTTCCCAGATAGAATTGACTAATGTAAATGAAACCTTAGCATATGAAAGTTGGATTATAGCTATGCAAGATGAATTAAATCAGTTTGTAAGAAATGATGTGTGATATTTGGTTCCTAGACCTTCTGACAAACATGTTATTGGAAATAAATAGATTTTCAAAAATAAAACTAATGAATTGGGAAATATTATTAGAAATAAGGCACGATTGGTTGTGCAAGGTTATACACGGATTAAAGGAATTAACTACGATGAGACCTTTGCTCAAGTCACTCGCCTTGAGTCTATTAAATTGATGCCATAAAAATTTCAAAATATATCAAATGGATGTCAAAATTGCCCTCTTAAACGGTGACTTAAATGAAGAAGTTTATGTTGAACAACCTAAGGGCTTTGAAGATCTCAAACTTCCTAATAATGTATACCGTCTTAAAAAGGCTCTATATGTTTTAAAACAAGTCCCAAGAGCATGATATGAAAAACTATCTAAATTTCTTCTTAGTCAAAAATTAAAAATGAAGAGTGTCGATAAAACTCTATTTATCAAAAAATGTACTGAAAATATGTTGATTGTTCAGAGATATGTAGATGGTATTATTTATGAATCAACTTGTACTGACCTTTCCTTTAAGTTTGCAGATTTAATGATATCAGAATTCAAAATGAGTATGGTTGGTGAGGCAAATTATTTCCTTAGTTTTAAAGTGAAACAGTTCAAAGATGGGATATTTATCTCTCAAATTAAATATGTTATAAATCTAGTAAAAATATTTGGTTTTAAGAATGGTAAAAACTTTCAGACACTCATGAGCACAACACTCAAACTATCTAAAGATGATTGAGGCAAAAGTGTTAATTCCCATCTTTACGGTAGCATGATTAGTAGCCTATTGTATTTAACTACTAGCAGACCTGATATTTCTTTCAACATTGGCTTATGTGCTACATATCAATCTAATCCTAAAGAATCTCATTTGTATGTGGTTAAAATAATAATCAGATATGTTGCTAGCACGGTTGATTTAGGATTATGGTATCCTCATGATACATCATTATAAATTACTGGATATACTAATGCTGATTGGGCAGGTAATGTGGATGATAGAAAATCCACAAGTGGTGGATGCTTTTATATTAGAAATTTCCTAGTTTCTTGGATGAGCAAGAAGCAAAACTCAATATCATTATCCATTGTAGAAGCTGAATATATTGCGGTAGGGAATGCATGTACGCAACTAATGTGAATGAAAAGTATGTTAACAGATTATGGTATTGATCTGGATACTATGAATTTATACTGTGACAATATTAGTGGTATAAATATATCCGAAAATCTTATTCAATATTCTAGCACAAAACACATCGACATACAATATCATTATATTCGAGAATTAGTTAAAAACAAGACTATCATGCTAGAATACATTAACACCGAGAAACAACTTATAGACATTCTGAAAAAACTGCTAGACATTGTCAAATTCTCCAATTTAAAAAATGATATTGGATTATACTGCATTACTTAATTACATTTTGTTTATATTTCTTTTTCAACTTTCTTTTATATATTTGCTTTAAAAGAATTAAAAAAATATGTGTTTAGGGATCTTTCGGCTAGCCGATAGATGACCGACCAATTCGGCTAGCCAAGCACCCAATCGAGCTAGACGGGCGCGAATTGCATAAAAGGGGGGGAAACCCCAAATTGCTCATTTTCACTTCTTCTTCAGTTCGCCGGTGCTTCCTTTAGCCAACCCTTCTCCATAGCTCTCTTGTAAGTGGTTTATTTGTTATTTTCTTCTAAATTTAAGATCCTAGGTATGTTTTATTTGCAAATCTTGTATTTTCTTTGAATTTAGAATCCTTATTTTGGTGGGTTTTCTTTAAAAAATCTGATCTATTCAAACCCATTATCCACTTTGCTATTCCTTGTTCATTTTCTTCCATAAAACAACAGATTAAACACATGGTTCGTAGACCACATTCTAGTTCCTTATGCCACTTCGTTCCTCGGGTTATGCGGTCCATACACGCACCAGAGGATGATCCGAAGAATGTACGGGATTTTCGCTCTCGGTGCATTATTATTGAGTGATCAGTTAATGTTGATCACATCGCTTAATATGATCTTGTTAAAATACTCTTCAAGGTAGGATGGGAGAAGATTTTTAAATGGGGCGAGACGACTTACCGGTCTATTGCACAAGGGATGTATGCATCCATTAATGAAGTTTCTATAATAAATAAATAAAAAAAAAAAACTTATCATTTAATATTTAGTTTCTAGAAGAAACTATCACCATCACACCCTCTATCATATCATCCGTTATGGACATTGAGATGGTGGATGATGAGTTACCCATAACACCTCTTTTTGAAGATATGTAAACTTTAGAAATAACTACAATTACTCAAGTGCTATGTGGATTTAATACAAAATGGAGGTCCAGTAACTCTGTTCCCACTTATAATTTACTTCTAAAATACCATATTCTTCATCATATCTTTACATCTAATGTCTATCCAAGGCTGGGAATAAGACTAATCTTACTCCCTTCATGATGAGTATTATGCATTCTATTGCATCTGGTATTCGCATTTGTCTTTTGTCTTTGATATCGTACTTGATTATTCACTACTGTTTCCATCCTTGTCATGGTTCCATTCCTTTTACATTCCTTATGACTTCCCTTGCTTTGTGGTTTGTAAGTACTATAATATATAAAGCACACATTTGTTTGTCAAATTTCGTATAGAAAAAACAGCTTATGAAGTAAGCCTTCTAATGTAGATCAATATGGAAAGTTCAAGACTCTACTGAACTTTAAGATCAAGATGGAAAGTTCAAGACTGTACTGAAGTTCAAGATCAAGATAGAAAGTTCAAGTTCTACTAAGTTCAAGCTGATTGAGTTCAAGTTCTACTAAAGTTCTAGTAGAAGATCAAGCTCCATCTTCAACTTCAAGCTCTATTGAAGATTCAAGTTGAAGCACAAGTTCCATGAAGTTCAAGCTACTTCAAAGTTCCGTCAGATTAGGTATAACAAACCCTAGAAAGACCTTAGGCTTAAGTACTTTCAAAACATAACTTAAATGAGTTTTTATGCCTATATTAGGCTAAAGTTTGACTAGTCTAAGCTAAGGTTCGACTAGTCTAAGGTGTGGTTCGGCTAGTGTTGAGGGTCAAATATTGCATATCAGACCCCAGTTATTACATGGTTTTACGTACATGATAATGCTTAAATGTTTCTATTTTAATCGTGTTTTTGTTGCAAGGTGAATTTAAGAACTTGGATTGAAAAAGGGTATTAAAGGCATGGATTTGATGCTCACATATCACCAAGGCATGGGACAGATCTTAGGAGACCGAGATTGAAGAATTCACACACCAAAGACCCGAGAAAATCAAGTGATTGAAGATAAAGAGGCCTGAAAATCATCCTGAATGCAAGATCATAAGGTTCCCACCATCCGTTTGGCTCGAAACTTTATATCTGACCTAAGGATCATAAAGTAACCGTACATGAAAATTTTCATCCACTGGATCTTTGTGGAAGTGGTCCAATAGATAAGATCAGCCATAAATCACTGATTTGGGGCCCACCTGATCTTTGGATATGCTTCAATTTTGGTCACAACACCTTAAATTAGATGGCAAAATGGATGAACGGAGAAAATTTCTCAAAACCTCACTGTAGACCCCACCATGAGTGGTGTGCATGTGCACAGCACACGTGCACTAGCTGTGCACCGGACCACAAGACCATTCAAAATTGGTTTGACCCGACCTCTCTCAGCACGAGAGAGGAAACTTCTCCTCTTATGCATGTAAGGACATTGGGATGTGTGGTAGCCCACCACCGTGGACTGGTTCGATGATTAGAGCCGTTCATTGTGTCCAGAGGGGGCGCTGATCATAACCATGGATCCCACATCCATCCATGCACATATACACATGAAGATCACCGTCAAACGCAGGATGAACAACAGGAAGATTTGATCCCTTGGGCCACAACAAACTCGAGCAAAAGTGTCCATTTCCGACTGAAATCTCACCATAAATCTAATGGATGGTGTGGATTTTTTAAACACCATAGTATGTAGGCCCCACTGGTTACACAGATCCAGATTTATGCATGCGTAACGCACGGACATGCGTCTGGATGCTGCCCAGCTTCTCCGGCCGTTGTGCGATCATGGTGGTGATCGGACCGATGATCCGGACCATCCACAGGCTGCAAAAGGTGGGGCCAACCCATGCCATGAAAATAGAATGAGTTTGGGATGATCCGTCGTCCCAAAACTCTCATCCAAACGCAGCTTAGCTTGCGGTTTCATTGCAAAAGGATAGGTGCTACGTAAAGAGCTTTCGCAGGAGTTTCTCAAAATGCCCAGCCACCGACTTGAGATGGCTATAGAATGGAGGATGTGTGCAAGCCATAGAGATCATCTGGACGTGGAGAAGCAAGGATGAGCAAGAGGGGAGAGAGAGAGAGAGAGAGAGAGAGAGAGAGAGAGAGAGAGAGAGAGAGAGAGAGCGTGGAGACGGCTACAAGTTTTCTTCTCCTTCTTCTATCTTCTTTAGCTTTTCTTCTTTGGATGTTTTTAAGAGTTTTTAGTTCATCATGATTATGATAGGCTAAACCTCTTAGCTAGGGCTAAGAGGTGAAACTTATAGCGTGATGGAATACTTTCTATAGCTTGATTCATGTTTATTAAACTTTCTTTGATTTTGGTTTGATTATAAGGAATATTCATAGTTTTTAATGGTTTGTTGTGACTTAAATTACAATAAATCTGCGATTGCTTTGAGTATGTTCTTTTCATTATAAGGATTGTGAAGTTGGGAACCAAGTTGTTCACTATTGTCCCTTGAGCATGGTTGGATGATGGAATCCTTCCTAACGTTCATATTTCTCTTAGATTGGTTGTGGATTGGTTAAATTCTATTATTTGCTTTGTCTCATGGGCATGGTTTAGTGATGGAATCACTCCTAGTTCTCATATCTATCATTCATTGAGAACTGGATCAAATGAAGTTCTGAGTTGAGTTTTAATGAGATATCTTCCAATTGGATAAGATGGGACTCTGATTCCAGTTGTGTTCTTGAATTAAAGCATAGATCTCCCTAATCTATACAAGTGGATCCTTGGAAATCCTAGTTTTCCAACTTTAAATTTTACAAGTTTTAGTTTAATAATTCACCATTATTCTCTTGCATTCTCTAATTTAGATTACATCTTCTTCTAGTTTTAGTTCTGGTTACTTTCAAATTACATAAAAGGTTCAGTCCCTGTGGATTCGACCTCAGTCTTACTAAGATTATTACTACATCGCGACCCTATACTTGGGGTGGTGAACAACTGATCTAAGCATTTTTTGACCAATCCTAGTTTAAACTCAAGAAAAATGGATTTTTCCATTACTTCTTCGACTAGTCGAGTAGACTACTCGACTAGTAAAAGATGGGCCTTCGACCAGTCGAGAGTTGCTCGACTCAAAGTCTAACGACTGAATCAATTTAGATTTTAGGCACCCTCGACCATTCGAAGCCCCTGCTCGACCAGTCGAACAGGGCCCTCGACCAGTCGAGCAGAGCCTTTGACTAGTCAAATATCTGTTTTATCTTATTACACTCAAATTTGAAATTTTTTAGAACGGAATCTAGTTCTTAGACGAGTCGAAGCAACAACTTCTTTGCTTATAAATAGAGGCCTTCTCTCAATCCGAAATTAACAATTCAAGTCTATTAAATCCTTCTACAAGTGAGAGAGAAGCCCCCATTATTATCAAGTTATTGCACGGTATTTATAATATTTTTTAAAGCTTTTTTGTTTTAATTCCTAAATCTCTTATTTTTTTAATCTTATTTTATAAAGACAGTAAATACTCTTCTTCGAGATCTTGAGGAATTCAAACAAGTAGCCTTTGGTTTGAATTTAATTAAAATCAAACTAGAACCTTGAACTCTTGTCTATATGACTGAACATTGAACAATCTACTACAAGAAAAGCGATTTTATGGCTACATCGACCGATACATCTTCAAAGGAAAAAATAAGTATTCTTTGCTTTTATATTTTAACTTTATTGAGATAGCTAAAAAATATTATTTGTATGGGTTTATTGAGATAGCTAGAAAATCTCATTTGTTGGTTTTTCTAAGATAGCTAGAAAATTCTTAGAGAGGATTTTTAAGTTTGTGATGGCCCTTTAAAATCACAACTATATCAGGTTTTAAGGTGACCCTGAGAAAACTTTATTTAAAGTGAAAGCCAATATTACGTGGATAGTGATTATTGGGAATGGAGTAAGTGTGGCTGTTTGAGAACAGTTGTAGTACAACTGAACCACTATAACTCTTGGTGTTGTTGTGAATGTTTACTTTGTGCATTTATGGAGAATGTTTGTAATTTCATTTATGCAAAAGTGGTGAATGTTTGTAATAGATAGTGTTATTTTCTTTTGCTTAGTTTGAGACCTTGATTCTTACAAACATTTATGAAATAAGGTTGTCCAACTTAAACTTGGTTTGGGTGTAGGTTGTCCTACGAATTAGTTTAAATCAATTTTTTTCAATACTAGCGAGATTGAGATTTCTGATTTATTTAATATTTTAGCATTTTTATTTGGCATAGTCTTACTCCCCCCCCCCTCCCAGGACTTCTTTAGCTCGCCTTTTTAAGGTTCAACATTCAAATTCCCGTGATTGAAGCTCTGGAATCTGAACTTCCCTTTGGTAATGCAAAAATGCAAACTTGAACACAATGAAGTTAGATATAAGGCCTAAGCAGCAAGGCAATCAAGAAGAGGATCTTGCAGGTGATATCAACATGGATGACATTTTTGCAGATTAAGATACGCTTTGACAGATATATAGGGCTAAGAGTCAAAAAGATAATTATAATAGTGATAATCACCCAAAATGGGATTATACAAGCCACAATCCACAATATACATACCCAAGACGGTTAAAGTGTAAAGCTTTCAGTTTACGCCCAATTCTCCAAAACATAACGGTGTTGGCTCAACCCGATATAAGTCTACTTATCTGAGGTCTCACTAATACCTACATCAATGATACGCTTGGTTGTGTTTTAAAACACCGTCCCAGGTGGGAGTGAGTAGCTAACTCAGTGGTTCCATTAGTTCTAAGTTACATATGTTATCAACCCAGTCAGTGCAGGTAATGATAAAATAAGAAATCAAATATTTCCTAAATACTCTTGTTAAATGCGCATATGGAGATATGACATGATGCATGCTCTCACTATTTGACACTCGTTCAACATGCGACTCCGACCACCTAGTTCGTAAATGACAACACTTCCTCAATATGTGACTTCAATGCCTATTTCGCTACATTCTAAACTAATGTGATACAATGAAATATCACGTTAGCTGAATAATTATTAAGTTCAATTCATCCAGCATATTAGCGAAGTTAGGATACCGACGTCATATCACTAGTCCTTATCCAGATCACATGGCTCGTTGCGGCACATAGCGGCTCCTCACTAGTGTCCCTTGATCCAAATTTAGGTATCACCCATTAATTTCACAAATCAACATCCAAAGGTATGTCATGATACTTAAATGTATGAGGATCAACACGGTATGAGTCATCACCCAAAACCAAGTATAATCACTTAGTTCCGAAGTGCGGGCTTATCACATAAAACCAAAACATACGAAGGAAAGGGTTCATCGCCCAATTCCATTCACGTCAAGGTCGTTCGAAAAGTACTCTGGCACGGAACCATCGGATGAGTAATTTGATGGGGGTCGTTCGAACAATGGTCTATCATCTCCATAGTGCTCACTGGTCACTACAGGGAAGCTCGTCACCTCAGCGTAGGTCGACAGCTCGGACACGATATCTCATACCACCATGCCTGGCTCATGAGTCTTAGGGAGATCGTATCGCACTAATGGTTATGAATAAACCATCCATTGAGAATGGGGTATCTTAGTTTCAATTTGGTCATGTCATACATTGTGAACATACATGATCGGTCGATTAGTGGACTAATTCGATTGACCTTGGAGAACCCCAATGCAACCAGCATTGGGTGCAAGCATCCCGTATAGTCCAGCTACTGTCAGTCATCCGTGTTCACCTGGGTCAATCGAACAAGCCTAGGGTGGCTAACCTATTTAGTGCTACCCCTTGGTTTAGTTGATTTAAGTAACCTAAGTATCACTACAAACTTAGCAATTCGTCATGCCGTCAACATAGATTTAACGACACAATCACATATGCATTTTATCAAACATAAGAGCATACATGGAACGCTCATCTAATCACCTAGTTATTCTATCCCCAACGAATCTCGGCTTTAGGTAGATCCTTATTTAGTTACAGTTGTCGCCATTAGTCAGTGATAGTCAGCTAGATTTGGGCCCCATGTGAACAAATCCCGAGGCTAAGCTCGATGTTTAAGTGATCAGGTGGATTTGTTAGCTTCCTACCATTGATTAATTGGATTGGTACGGTTCTTTACTGGTAACACCGGCATGGAAGCTCACTTCATTCGTCAAGGGCTAATAAGCAACAAAGTAGGCTAGTCATATCGAAAGTTTTTTTAAGGGCTTTTGAAAATTCAAAATAGCAAAAATCCATGATGTTATAGGTTGTTAAGGTGAACTTGTGAAAAACTTGAATAGTGAAAGCCAAAATTATGAGGGTAGTAATTTTGGGAGTGGATTAGGTGTGGAGTTAAGCACCGAACCACTATAATTCATTGCGCATTGTGGTGATTAATTTATTCTTTATATGCTTTCTTTGTGATTGATTGTCTCTTGTCAAGTTTGATATTTTGATCTAAAAGACGTTGTGAAATAAGGTTGTCCTACCTAAATTGTTTAGGTGAAGGTTGTCCTACGAACTATTTGATATCAAGAATTCAATACTTTAAGAAATTGAGTATATTTAGTTTATTATTTCGTATTATATCAAAATATTTTATATTATCCTATTCAACCCCCCTCTAGGATATCTATACCTCATCCTTTCTTAAGCTTTTCTTGTACCAACATCAAAACCGCCTCAATCTTATGCAAAAAGTTACACTTCAGTTGGACCAAATTAAGGCTCAAAATCCCACTATGTTCTGTGCGATTTCGATGGGACCGAAGTTGAACTTCGGTGGGACCGAAGTCTATTTTTAAAATTATTTCAGGACTTTCTGTTTTAGACTCGGAATTTCAGAATATGATTTCTTTGGTCAATTTCTTTATTCCTTTTCTTCACTTCAAATCTTCAATTCTCTTCATTCCTCATTTGGTTTCCTTGGATCTTTAACATGCGAATTCTTCATTAGTGACTTTCAAATCTCCAAATCTTTATTTAGTAATCTTTTAAGCATAAATATTCTCTTTAAGCGTTCTTTTCTCCTTAGCTCTCAAAATCACCTCGCAAGTGAAAATATGTGAAAATAAATTAATTAAGCTTATTTATGTTCCTAGAACCAATGAATAACAAGGGGGGAATATTGAATATTTGACACTCACAGTATTTGTGCTAGTAATATGCATTTGACGCAAGAGTGTCCTACAATTCATGCATTTCAAGAGTTGTTACATGAGTAATCCAATACCGTAAACAATTATTAAAGGCTATTTAGTGCTCCCATCTCAAACACATACAACTCTAGTTGGCAAAACCACCCAAACCTTAGCTGAAGGAATGGACTAATGACTAATAGAGACAAAAATCCCCAAGGGTCTCTTCCTTCAATCCTCATTCCTCTATTAACTCGGAAAACAACCCAAGAGGATCCGGTTAAAAAATCCATGGATGATCAAGAGCAATTCAATTAGAATACCCTACAGGCATCCTAGGACATTAAAACATTCATTCAAAGATTGGATTCACATTTAGTTGTCAGGGAGAAGGGGACTCTTCTAGCCCAACCTCTACCTAACCCAAAACTGTAATGTGAAATAAGTGACCCTAACTCTACTACTCAGTATGTGGAGCAAGAAAATTCTATCATCATTATTAGAAGTGGAAAAACAATTAACAATAGCATCCCGACAAAGGCTGAGAAGCCTGAGGACTCAAAAGAATCTAAGAGAGATGATGAACCTAGTAACACTACACACAAGAAAGAACCAAAAAAAGATTAAAGCCAGCATCTCTATTCCCACAAAGGTTGATCTCACCAAAACCTCTAACCAATACTTAGGATATCTTAGAGATTCTAAAACAGGTAAAAATGAACATCCCTTTATTGGATGTCATAAAATAAATCCCATCATAAGCTAAATTCCTAAAAGATCTTTATACAACCAAGAGACGACATAATATCCAGAATAAGATATTTTTGACAGAAAAAGTGAGTTCCATCATCAAACGAGATTTACCCCAAAAATACAAAGAACTTGGTAGCCCAACCATCTCATGTGTGATTGAGGACCACCAAATTAAGAGCACATTACTTGATTTTGGAGCGAGTGCAAATTTGATCGCAAACTTGATCTACGAACAGTTGAGCCCAGGTGAATTAAAACCCACTAAGACTACACTCCAACTCATTGATTGTTTGATTTGTATGCCAAGAGGGATGATAGAGGACATTCTTGTCCAAGTCGATATATTCTATTATTTAGTAGATTTTATTATTTTGGATACATAACCCGTCATTGATGCTAGCACTTAGGTTCCTGTCATCCTTAGTTGACCATTCCTAGCCACATCAAACGCTATAATCAATTATAGGAATGGGATTATAAAACTATCCTTTTGGAATATGACACTTGAACTAAACATATTCAACATGTGCAAACAAAAGGATGATAGTGATGATGTCCATGAGATTAATTTGGTAGACTCATTCATGGAATGCAACTCACTTTTGACTTTATACTTTGACACTTTAGATATGTGCTTGGCCCACTCCACTGATTTAGATGATGACATGATTGAGGAGATAGATGTCTTTCTTAATGCTATGGCGGTACTTGAAAGTAACTAGTGGAGGCCTGGATTTGAAAGATTACCTCTAACTAACTAAATGCATCTACCTTCTAGTATCAAGGAACCAAAGCTTGAGCTAAAACTATTTTTTTTTAATCTTAAATATGCATATTTAGGTCAAGATGAGACATATCCAGTGCTGATCTCTTCCCACTTATATAAGGAATAAGGGAGTATGTTGATTTCTACTCTCAAAGAACATAAAGGAGCCCATTGATGGACAATTGTTGACCTCAAAGGAATCGATCATCTGATTTGTATTCATCACATTCACCTTGAAGATAATGCAAAAACATCTAGACAACCATAACACCGTCTAAATTCAAATATGAAGGAAGTGGTTAGGGTTGAGTGTTAAAGTTATTGGATGTGGGTATCATATATCGTATATCTGATAGCTAATGGGTGAGCCCAACTCAGGTAGTACCCAAGAAGTTTCGGATTACCATCATATCCAATGCAGATAATAAACTCATGCTAACTAGAGTCGCTACTAGTTAGAGAATGTGCATTAACTACTGAAAATTGAATATTGTCATGAGGAAGGACCACTTTCCTTTGCCTTTCATTGATCAGATCTTAGAAAACCTAATAGTCACTTCTATTACTATTTCTTTGATGAGTATTCGGGCTACAACCAGATGAGAGCTCTTGAGGAGTAGGAAAAGACTACATTCACATGTCCTTTTGGAACTTTCACCTACCGAAGGATGCCATTCAGATTATGTAATGTTCGCACCACATTTCACCAATGCATGTTGAGTATTTTTTCTGACATGGTGTGGTAATTTTTAGAGTTCTTCATGGATGACTTCTCTATCTTCGGTTCATCCTTCGGCAAGTATCTTGAGCACTTTAAATTAGTGTCGAAGAGATGGGAACAAAAGAACATTGTACTGAATTGAGAGAAATGTCATTTCATGGTTCAAAAGGGGATAGTCTTTGAACACATTATATCATCCAATGGAATTTAAGTGGATAAAGCCAAAATCGACCTAATCTCTAACCTACCACCACGTAAGACCATACGTAGCTTGCGATCCTTCTTAGAATACAGCGGATTCTATCGAAGGTTCATAAAGGACTTTAGTCCCATCTCTCGTCCTTTGCAGAACCTTCATCGAAAGGAAACTCCCTTCGAGTGGAGTAAGGAATGCCAACAAGCCTTCACCAAGCTCAATGGTATGTTGACAAGAGCTCCTATTATACAACCTCCTGTTTGGAGTATACCTTTTCAAATCATATGTGATACGACCAATTATGCAATTGGGGTGGTGCTACACCAAAGAAAATAAAAGAAGCCTTATTTTATATACCATGTGAGTAGAACTCTAAACTTCGCCCAAGTGAAATACTCCACTACAAAAAAGGAACTCCTAGTCATAGTGTTCACTCTGGACAAGTTTAGGTCCTACTTGATAGGATCTAAGATCATCATCTTTACCGATCATGCGGTACTGAAGTACTTTCTTTCTACGAAGGATGCTAGGCCTCATTTACTAAGATGGATCCTTCTACTCCATGAGTTCCACTTTGAAATCTAAGATAAGAAAAGAGTTAAAATGTAGTGGTAGACAATATCTCTCGTCTTATCCTATATGATTCCACAGAGATGACAATGGAAAGCATTTCGATAACGATTGATTTCGAGGCATGTGTGGGAACCTCGAAATCTGAAATACCTATTCATCAACCCAGAACCCTCAAACTAACAGTCAAGTCGAAGCAGTCAACAAGATCATCAAGAACCACCTTCGAACCAAGCTCGAGAAAACTAAAAGGGCCTGGGCTAAGGAACTCCCCCACGTCTTTAGGGCATATCGGACCACTGCCCGAGTAGGCACAGGAGAAACTTCCTTCTCCCTGGCCTTCGGGGCTGAGGATGTAGTCCCAATAGAGATTAGGCTCCTAATGGCTTGGATCCTCTTGTACAACGAAAATAAAAATACCGAGCAAATGGTACTAGACCTCAATTTTCTTGAAGAAGAAAGGGAGAAAGCCCAGCCCAAGGTCACAACTCGGAAACAAATCTGCTGTTTAAAAAAAAACAAAAAAACAAGTCACCCGATTTTACAATTTCAGAGTAAGGACGAGAAGGTTCCAGGTTGAAGATCTGGTCCTTCGTCGAACCTTCCAGAACATCAAGGAGCCTAGTTCAAGGGCTCTAGAACTAAAGTGGAAAGGCCCTACAGAATCACGGAACTACCCAACCTAGAACATATCGACTTAAAGACATGGAAGGACAACCTTTGTCGCATCCATGGAACGCTGAGTATCTGAAGATCTATTACCCGTGAAGACCGATCAAAGGTTAGGTTGGAATCTATAATAACCAACCTATGAGATCAGAATCTACATGTTTTTCTCGAAATTTGCAATGAAAATCCCAAGGTTGTGAAATTTTGATTTCTACTCGTTGTCTTTTTAAATTCTTCTCGTTGTCTACAATATCTGACGTACATAGTCTATGGATGACTTCCCTTAGTAAAGGGGAAAAATATCCCTTGCTAGTCGCCCGACCCTTAAAGAAGAGGTCGGACCATTAATCGACTCTACTACCTGGCCTACTAAGGACTTCCCTTAACACAAGGGAGGAACAGTCCTCACCAGTTGCCCGACCCTTAAAGAAAAGGTTGGACCACTATTTAATAATGTTACTCGAGTTCCTTGATCTATAATAAGGACCCCTTAATACAAGGAAGAACAATCCCCTTAAAATAAAAAATTCTTGGCCCTCTATCAAGGAATCATTACAACTTGCTCACCTACCCTACAAAAGAAAAAATCCCCTAATAAAGGGAAGGGCCCAATAGCTAGCCCCCGAGTTCACATTTCTCTGACCTACTAACAAGCGATAAGCCGAAATGAGAGGGATACATAATGGAAGCAAATAAAAAGCTGAAAGTGCAAAAGAAAGAAAGGGGGTTCAGGGTCCTGCTGGAGTCGGCTGCTCAGAAGGTAGGTCCTTGGCTTTCGGCGGAGGCGGAGTCGGGTCTTAGGTAGAGTGGTCCTCGAAAGAGGACAAGTCGAGCCCAGGGTATGCCTCCTTAACATCCTCAGGGAACTTGTCGTAACCAATGTAATAGAGTGCATCCCTCTCTTCCTCCCACTCCTTTGATGCCTTGAACTCCTCTATGGCCGCTACCTGAGCCTCCAGAATAGTTTCATGGGCTTCCTTCAGCTTCACTCTGAAGTTGTACCTCACCTCATACAACTCAAGACTTCCATCTGACACCATTCTCTCAAGCATCCTTAAGAAGCGACTTCGACACTTCCAGCTCGGTCCTCGTCTCCTCCACCTGGGCCTTTAAAGTAGTGACCTCAGAGCAGAGCCACTCAGATTCGACGATCTTCGACATAAGAGCCACCTTCACCTCTTTGCACTCTATCTTGGTGTGCAATATCTCATGGCGAGAATTTAAAAGGATGGGGCCGAACTAAAAACAGATCCATGTCAGAAGACAAATAAATTTTTAAGTAATAAAAATGACTATCGAGAAGGAAATGCTCTACTTATAGCAAAGTATCACCATCTGGCACACACCAGCCGATGAAGGCATCTTCATCACCCTAGTGAACTCGGCGTTGGGAACGTGCCGAGATATCCAGGGTAGAAGGCCCTCTGTATAGCTGAGGCAGACCAAAGGGATCCCCGAGCCTCGACCCCTCGGCCACCATACAGACTACCAGCCTGAGCCTCAGAGCCAGTAACTGCCCGATCCTTGAAAGGCTGGACCTCAATGATAGGGGTCGTCTTCGCAGCAACCTCGACTACCTTAGAGACCACTGGTAGGTTTGAAAGGGTGGTGGAAGGAACAGTAGTGGGGTCGACGGCCATGCTCGACCGACTAGCAACAAACGAAGAAGTGGCAGTCCCCTTCTTCTTTGAAACTAGTCTCTACTTCTTCTGAGCCAGCTCGATCGCAGAGGGAGCTTTACGCTTAGAGTGGCTTTATTCAGGAATTTCTACACAACAAAGGGAAATTATCAGCAAGAAAATGAGAATGAAATAATCTTCGACTATCTTCTAAGGGTATACCTGATAGGAATAAAGAAAGACCTGATTTATAAAGTAGCTCGGGTGTAATCAACTGCCTCCAAAACCTTTACGCGGCATTCAGCGACCTTATGTCAGTAATTCGGATACGCTCCAACTCACTTCAATAGGGAACTTGGGTAGAGTCGCTAAAGGCTATCACAATCAGAGATGAGAAAAGTGAAAACAGTACAAGGGAAATTCAATTTAGACATTAACCTAGTACAATGAAGTGGGTCGGAACCCGACTCCCAATCTCCCGATGCCCAAAACTATCTACTCTTTCAATTCTTGTTTGAGGTCGGGGCATCCATGATTATGGCCTTTCCAGTCTTCAGACAGGCCGAAAAATAATACCAACCCTCATGGTGGGAGTTAGACTTCACATGGTATAAGTGGACGAATTCATTCACTGTCAGCTCTGGTTGGTCGAGCTCGGGCCAAAGAATGAATGACTCTACCAGTGCCCTCCAAGCATTCATGATTATTTATCCAGGAGGTGCTAACTCCATACGTAAGAGGACTTTCCTAACTATACATTGGAGAGGGAACCTCAAACCACACTGAAGGGCGACCAAGAATATGACCACTTCGTCGTCCTGGGGCTCGCTCGGTACGAGAGCTTGAAGTACCAAGGATTCTGGAATGTGGTATCCCGACCTAATCCTTATCAGGTCAACTTCCATCAATGTCGACCCGATTGGTCCTTTTTCTTCTGACTCCGATGAAGATCCACTGGCCTCCTTCGTAACCGGAGCAAACCCCTCGGTGTCTAATGGTCGCTCGGCTGAGGACTAGGCAACCATCCTCAACCCATGGGATGCTTGAAATCCCTGTCACTCATCATCATAAGCGGAGAGGGCAGTTCAACATAAGGTCAAGATCATCTGGCCCACCATCACGCCAGGACGACTCCCTCCACTAGTCCTACGATCTCGACATTCCCTTTAAACGTAAGAGCCGCTGAAAGCTAAGAACTCGAAAGAAAAAGAAAATAAAAGGGGAGGAAAGACAGGAACAGAGCTCACTGGAGAAGAAGGAAGAACTTAGAGGTCACCGGAAATCGCCTAAGTTTGGGGTGAGCAGAGAGAGAGGCAAGGAGACGGTAGAGCAAATAGCCCAAACATTATCAGGGCATCCCCTTTTATGGACGACTCAATCGTGCTACATTTAATAACGCAATCATTATGGCAGCCAAAATGCTGCCTCGATGACTGTGCTTGAACACGTGGAATGCTCCCACTCGCCAACTAACCCAACTCTCCAAAAGATGCCACGCGTCAACAACCCACCAGTCAGAAGCCGAGAAGGCGTGCTGCCAGCACACGTGACCTCGAGTGGCATGTATTATCTCAAACACGTCATACCATGATTGTAGATATGCCTCAATTCTTGCACACACCGCCTTATCTAGCATTAACGATAAATAGGCCCAACACCCTAGGCACGAGATATCTGACATCACCAATACCGACCTACTTCGCGAGCCCGCTGTACGAGCTCAGAAATAGGGGGCTTACTATTATGGGTAAAAATAGACTAACCAAAAAGATAATATCTGGTTTGACACCCATGGGAATCGTGAGGTCAGCCATCATCAGCCATGACCAAGGAACTCCTCAACGGCCAGAGAACAGTTATACACTACTGAGGAAACAACATACTCCTCGAGCTCGGCCACCAAAAGATGAAGTATCTCCGCTTCCATTGAGAACCGAGTTTGTCCACAATCCCATTTATTTTTGAACTGCTGCATGCGGAGGCTTGAAGGAGCTATAAAATTATGGCTAAGTCCTAAAGGGGGGGTTGATTATAAATAATTTAAAATTCTTGCCTAATAAACTAATTTACCAATTAAACCAATAAGACAAATTTACACTAAGGCTTCCAAGCCAAAGTGGTTATAATCACGTAGACTACAAATGATGTAATTATTAATCAACTAGTCTTAGGGTGATAATGAATCTGTGTGTGATTTCAAAGTTAAGTGCCTAACAGACAGTCTAACTCATGCATTCAAATAATTCAAGTAATTAATGACATAAGCATTGATAGAAATGTAGGCAACTCACAATTACAAACACAAACATATATAGCGGTTCGATTTTTCTACTCTTATTCTAATAGATGCACTCTCCTCAATTGTTCCGGTATTCATTATCTTAGGAGTTTTTAATAGGTTCACCCCTAACCTTTACAGCTCTAAATAAGGACCTAAACGTACACTCCCATAGGAGGCCCCTCATAGACTTAGTTGGTTTTCTATCGGCTAACCAACAACATCAGTCCCTATGTCCGGTGAATTCAGCCCTACACAAGAGCTTAAGTCCTATACAAGAACCTAGGTCATATACAAAAACATATTCTAGTTTGGATCATAAACTCTCACACTCAATTATATACAAGGAGATAGTATATGGATGGACTTTACAATTAACACTTATTGGATGGAGTCCATTTGTAGCGAATTTCTTGGATTGTTTGATCGATGCTTTCTCATGCTTCAATCAGCTCCCCTTATACTCCCCCGATTAATATCATCGATGCTTCAACTCTTACGATCGTTCACCTTGTATGTGATGTACCAATGAGGTGACTAAGGCAGAGAAAGTGGTGGAATCTTTTGCAACTAATAGATAGTTGATTTCCTAGGGGATTCATGTACATGGGTCTCCTAGAGGATTTAGACAATGATCTACCAATAGTTTTAGTGTCTAATTTCTAGAGAAGTTAGAGTTTGAGTTTATTTTCAGCATGGAGGTCGAAATCCTCATTAGAGTGGTAAAACTTAAGAATATGAATAAAATCTCATAGGTTTATAGGTTTATGATGAGGAATGTGAGTAGGGAATCTCATAGGCTTCTATTGAATTAAAAATTTATCAAAATGCCCAAGAATTGAATGCCCATTACATAGTGTTTGTATTGCAATGATTATAAAACAATTAATTAACGAATCTATCGATATGATTAAAAGACCCTTCGATCCCATTAAGAAAATCTAGGAATATTTCTGTTAGGTTGCTAGATTTTTTCTTCGATCACATCGAGATGATCCTTCGATGCCATGAAGGACCACTCAAAAACTTCTGTTTTGGGTAAATACATTTACAACAGCTTTGCACCTCTTATAGCATAATTTATCATGCTTCAATATAGATCCTAAGGCTAAGGGATGATCAATCAAAATTTTTCTATTAAAGTTGGGATCATCTAGAGGCTAAGGTTGTTTTAAGTTTAAGATTAAGGTTAACAATACATCTCATATACTTATTCTTCACTTCCTTGATGCTCCATATCCTTTCATGCCTTCAATCTTCAGCTTATAAGGGCTCAACCAACTTCTTGACACATGGACTCGCGTGATTGACAAACTCGGTACATAAATAAGTGCACTAATAGGAGGATGTAAGAGTTCTATAAGGTATGCCTAATTGATCAATGGTTTTGATCTACTGAACGGTTGAATAATGTCACCAGGCCTCCCGATTGGTCCCACTAGAGTTGTGATCTGTCTCAAATTCATGTGAGGGTGGTATGCTTGAACTGTGATACACGCAATGTCTTGCTGAACTAGCAAACTCTAAAACATGTGGAGCCTTTCAGGAGGAAAAAGTTCAGATGGGGTTACAAACTCTTCTCTACTGCTAATAGAGTTGGGTCCCCAAACTTACAAATGTCTAGAGCTCTCCTTCCCATCCACGTGCATCCCTATGTAAGGTGCAGGAGACTCCAGCAACCTCATTCAATAATGGTTCCAGGAGGCATGATTTAAAGTTTCCATTATTTGTTATGTGATCTCTATGCTTGATGCACAGCCCAATCCTTTCAAATCCACAATTATAGTTTACATAGGGTTCTAAATTAGTGTTGTGACATGGAGCATGTTGATATTTTGGGGCCATAATAGATGGGTGCATCCACCCCAAGTATCTCCTAAATTGGGATATTTTTTACCAGGAATGAAAATTTCGCAATGGTCCATATTAAACGACCCAAATATTAGAAGGCTAGTGTCTTCGCAATATGGGCTGTTCTAATGCATGGCATCACGGTGAGACCCATCATATCAACGGTTTTGATCACCTCGCCATGTCCCTACCTGTACAATGGAGAAACCAAGTGTATTGTACAAAATTTTTATAGGTACGCGTGTTTCCAGTTTCTACAAGTGGCCCCATTTTTCGAAAATCCAGACCGTTGGAATGTTACTTCCTTTGGACTAATCATAGCCTTTTGATCTGTGGCCTACTGATTGACCGTTAGCAAGAAATAAGAACAGAAGTGGTCAACATTCAAACAAAAAGTCAATATTGGCCAATGAAATCTTTAAATCTAGTTGATATATACGGAAAATCCATCAATCTTGCAACGTAGCAGGGCAACGGTCTGGATTGCCAAACCATGGGCCCCAATTGTCAGAAACCAAAACCCGCTTATGCCATGCAGTGACAGGACGCGGATTATATACTGACAGGTTGAGCAGCGAGTTGGCTACTGAAGTGACGTCACCAAGTTCTGTGGAGCCCACTATCTGTATATGTTGTATCCACACCGTCCATCCATTTTGAGATATCATTTTAGTGCATGATTCAAAGAATGAGGCAGATAAAAAGCTGTAGTGGACCCACCACAGAAAACAGTGAGGAGAGTGTTGATTCCCATAGTTGAAACTATCCTAAGGCCCACCATAATGTTTATTTGAAATCCAACCTGTTCAAAAGTTAAAAAATACATGCAATAGGGAAAACACAAACATCAGCTTGATTTAAAACTTTTGTGGCCCTTAGAAGTTTTTAATGGGGGTGTCACTGACCCCACTGTTTTCTTTGCTGGGTCCACTGGAGCTTTGGATTTAACTCTTTCTTTGTATATTGCCCTAAAATGATCTCGCCAAATGGATGGAAGGTGTGGATATAAAACATACATCATGGTGTGGCCCACGAAACTTGGTGACGTCACTTCAGTAGCGAGTCTCGCTGCTCAACCTGTCAGCAGCTAATCCGCGCCCGCAGTGACACCGGTGGCGTCGCTTGCAATAAATTCGGCGTGAGTTCGTTTTACCTATGTCGAGATGCATGATTTTCTAGTATGTGTTACCACATTGGCCCACACGGGGACATGATCTTATCATCAGAACCGTCCATCTGGGTGCTACTCTATAATTAGCTAAATTAGATAAATTTCCTGAACAGATGATCATGACTATTTTTATAAAATTGATAGGAACATTGTTTATTGCACACATTCGACTCCAAAGTTCAAATGGATCCTTCATTTTTAAAGTTTTAATATTTAAAAGAATCTATTCAAAGCTATTTTAGAAATGATGAGCGGTTCCAATCATCCGAAAATGTGGGCCCTCAGGAGCGACAGATACTGGGATTTCTCAGGAGCGACGTTGGTGCGAAAAACCGGATCCTCATTCCCTGACCTCGTCCTCATACACCAGTGCAATTTCGTAATTCGCTCTTAAAGCCAGTGGCATTTTGCTCAGCGAGGGTCGGCATCACCGACAACAAGCATCAAAGCATCAGCAACGTGATCCCACAGACTTCCCACCGCTTTGCTCGTGTATCTCTCCCTACCTCTTTCTCTTCCATGTCTCCTCTCAGCTAACCGAATCTTTCACCATATCCATCCACATGCATGTACACATCCATGCATGCATGTCTACATGCATACATACAGAGATATGGACAACACCCACATACCCCAGATAGATTGATACTTTGGATGTTTTGAAAAAAAGGTGTACACATGGATTGTCTTGTTTGTCCTAGTTAGGGTTAGGGTTAGGGTTTCCAAACCTTCTTCAAACTTGATACCTTTTCCAACAAGCTCCTCTTCACTTCTCCATCACATACTACACCTTATTTCTCAACGAAAAGCGTCGGAAATCTTCTTCTACACCCGTAAATGACGGCTGCTTGACCGTCCATCTATCACTCCTTAGTTTTTTTTTTTTCTTCTTTTTTTTTTTTTTTTTTTTCTTTTTTAATGAAACCTGGGCTGTAAAAAGAAAGGCTGGACAGTGATGAACGGAAGTGATTGCACCGAGGGCTCAAAGAAGAACCCTTCTGACAAAGACGAGGAGGACGAGGATGAGGAAGATGATGAAGATGGAAAGCCTAGAAATGGTGGGAGCTCAAGCAATAGCACGGTTGAGGAAAGTGAGAAGAAAACGGGGTCTGGATCAGTTCGCCAGTATGTTCGTTCCAAGATGCCGAGGCTTCGTTGGACGCCTGATCTCCACCTTTGCTTCATTCATGCGGTTGAAAGACTTGGTGGCCAAGATCGTGAGTGTCCATCCTCCATCTCTATCAAGCCATGAATTATTCTTTTATCCTTTTTTATTTTATATCATGTGTACATGTGTTTTTGTGCAGGAGCTACACCTAAACTGGTTCTTCAATTGATGAATATCAAGGGCCTTAGCATCGCCCATGTCAAGAGCCATTTACAAGTAATTTTGATTAGGAGTTCTTAATATGCTTTCCGTAATTAATTAACTAGATAACATGATTTTTCTCAACTGTTTTTTTTTTTTTTTTGGGTTTGTTGCAACAGATGTATAGGAGCAAGAAGATCGATGAATCGGGCCAAGGTACTTTGATTTCTCTAATCGGGTCTTGGGGAGAATATGGAATTAGGGTTTCTGATCATCTTTCTAAAATTTTGGGAGTGTTTGGATTTTCATGACAGTCATAACTGAAGGAAATCTTATGGAAGATGGGGGTCGCAATATTTACAGCCTTAGTCAACTTCCCATGTTACATGGTTTCAATCAAAGGCCTATTAACAATTTCAGGTATGGAAATTGATTTTGATTGGCACTGGTATGGATTTGATGAGCTATGAGTGTGTTCGGATTTTATATCGAATTGAATTGCAGTTCTTTAGTATAATAAAGAGGAGATGAATACAACTGTAGTTTCCTTAGCATTCAAATTGAGGATCCCTGCTCGCGACTGATTGCGTTACTTTCAAGGTGGACTTGAAATAAATCTCACGGAATTTTGAGGGCACTTCGTCATCGTAAATAACACAAAACATCATTATTTTCGTCGTTTTCTCTTGATAAAAGTGAATGATTGCAATTCAATTCGCTTGCGCAACCAAATGTATTCATCTCGTGACATAAGACAATCTCTTTCTGTGTAGATATGGTGGTGCTTCTTGGGGCAGCCATGGGAACTGGATGCCCAATCCATACATTGCAGGTGCCGCAGCGCATAATCGTAATTACCACCTGACTACTTCCGTTTCGCATGATCGAGATACAAGGAAAACTCACCAAGTGTTTGATGGGTTCCAATTCATGTACAATCGAGAATACCCCCGAACCCAAATCGGACCACACCCAACAGGACCCAACTTCATAACAAGAGTGCACGCGAGTCATTTGATCAACACAGACATACCAGCGGCCAATCGGCACGAGATGTCCTTTGCACCAGTCCAAGAAGATAGAATCACATCGAAAAGAAAGTCCATCGATTGCGAGCCAGACTTGAACTTATCATTGAACATAACGTCGTTGCCGAACGGGCATCTTCGGAGATGTTGGGAGGATGAAGAAGTGGATAGCAATCTCTCCCTTTCTTTGTCACCTCCTTCTTCAAAGAAAGAAACATACCCTCAAGACATTGATAGGGCCTCAAAGCTTAGCAGGTTGAAGGAAGAAGATGATGATGGTAGGGAGCATGTAAGATTGCCAAGTACTCTTGATCTGACCATGTGAAGGAGAGCATCGTAGTGAGATCTCTAGTACTTGTCAAAGAGGGTTATATATAGCACTTTCTTTGTACCTACTTACAAGGTAATAACCAACACTTGTGCCTATTCTTTCAGTTTCCTTTTGGTGCATTATGGCTGTCTGTCAAATAGGTGACAATAACTAGGGAGAAATGCTCCAATACTCTCACAACACCAAGTTACGGTGCTTCTACTCGCATCTGGCCACTTGGGCAGTTTGATTGATTAATCTAAACTATCTATAATCAAGATCAAAACACATTTTATGGGCTACTATGCAAAAGCAAGACTGATTGGATGATCGAATTTATCCTAGATTCAGCCCTATTTTTTGTATGAATCCTTCTTCCAACCCATGGATGCGATTGTTAGGGTTGCCTAACGTTAACAGAAGCGATCATTCTTTAAATCATAAGCAATCCCTGATGGGAACTAACAAATGATAGACCAAGATGTTGCTTAGACCTATTTTATGCGGCTGATCTTTACCATCCATATTAGAGGCCATTGATCAGATGGTTCAGATCATCAGATCGATTTGATATTTTCACGGGAGCCCATGAATGTGCATTGGACCTAATAAACAGTGAATCAATCAGTTTAACTGGTCAAGTGTCCAAATGCAGCTAGTGCACTATAACTTGTAGTGCTCTTGAGAGCACTGGATCAACTTTCAGGACTAGGAATAGAAGAATCCCTTATAAATCTGAGTCCCCTTTCAAATCTTAGTAGATCTGTGAGGTTCGCTAACTGTTATAAGTATAGTCGGGACCAAACCGTTGATCTGACCAGAAATGCAGCTGCTTGTGGCTGCTTGGGAAGCCTTCGAGATTGAAATATCTTAATCTTTCAATGAATGGGCCACAAAACTACGGTTAAGGAGACGGCGTTATTCAAATGAAAAGAGATAACTGCTCAAACGGCTGAAATAATCCAATCCAAGAGTTTATTTTTTGAGCTTCTCACATGCATGGTGAGGCCTATCATATAAAATGTTTGGATCATTGAAATATTATGACCCAGATCCAACGGCTATATATACCCTATGTACCGACGTATCTTTATAACAGTAAGCCTAGTTTCATGGCAGGACACATTTAAGAGCCAGATATCTCTTAGGTGAAGAAAAAAGATATGTTTGATTGCCTATTTTTCTTTTACATAAAGATCTAGAAATATTTCTAGTTATGGGAATTCATGCACAACCGCACTAAACACGGCATCTGTCTCTTGGAAATGGTCGTTCGCAAGTCATTTGGATCGTATTGTGGTGCAAATGAGATGTACTGGACACATGCATATTCCCAGTCAACCACTACAACCGTCCATCCAGCGAGTAGATCCATTGATTGTTCATCATTAGAAAATAGCTCCAATAGGACGACCCTGAGCATCTGAAAACAATGGCCAAGTAAAATAGATTCTTTTGTGATAACTATCTATATCCAGGCCAATAATCGGATGGTTAGGCTTGTTTCATCTGACTAACCTTCATTGGAAATCTAAGGGAAACTCTCACTCAACAGATGGTCTAGATCACTGACAGGATGATCCTTATGTCCAATAATGAGTGTTCTACCATAATAAGGTACCAGTTAATCGCATGGGATCATTTCCCTTCATCCTTATATTTTCATGTAGTTTCTTGCAAATGCATTGATGCTTGTCATGCAGTCATTAGTACTTGCTTGTTTACCGAACTACATGTGCCTCTCCATCTGATTGTTCCCTTCTAGACCTCTGGCCATGATTTGTACCGTGAGATCTAATTTGGATCTATCCAAGATGAGGGCCATCACCCCAATGTCTTGGATCACCAAATCATGAACGAACTTGGTTTGCTTTAGAGAAGTTTCCTATGGGTCACTGGGGGGCATAAATCCAAGGAGTGACAGACAGAAAGTTCTGCCACTGTTCATGAATCATCAACCAATACTATACTAACATGCTCTAAAAATAACCAGCCCATCGATTGATAGAATCAATTGGGTCCATCCACATATCTCAATCTAGCAAGTCAGTCCGCCACATAATTACTCTCTCCATACACACGGTTTGCCTTTTGCATTGAGCTCACTAAGCAACCTGAGAATGTCTCTCCACTAATGCCATGTTGATTATTAGTTCTATAGTGTTATCTATAATTTCTTCTTCTCTTTTACATATAATTAAGAAATTTTTGTTAAGCATACTTTGTATACTTTGTAGTGGACTGTTCATTGCTTGGGGGTAACAGTTAGGATTATTTTCAAACCATTTAATTATGTGTAGGATTGATTTCTTGATTGCTTATAGATTCTAGAAAATGTGCATTTAGTGGCATTATTGAATAGATGTTTAGAGGTCATCACAACACATCTGGACTTATTGCTACTTCTTTTCATTGGGGTTGTAGTTGTTGGATTTGGAGCTTGTTACTCTTTCTTAAAATTGAATTGACGATCATGTTTCCATAACAAGAATCGCGTAGTGAAATGCATACATACGCGAAGATATCAACTAGAAAACCATATGATAGAAGTGGGGTTAGCCACATACTGTAAGCTATGATGATCCAATGATGCACAGCACACGCCTCTTGGCAGTCGGACTTTATATTAATGAATAGCTCTAATTGTGGATCCATGCGTACCTGCACAGTAGATATCTTGCTAACCTTCTCTCAATTCTCCTTCTGATCGTGCTGTGAGCATTGGGTTTTGATGCCCATGCCTTTTCTTTTGGTTTTACTTATGTGGATTGACTCATGCATATGATATATTTGATTTAAAGTATCCACTAGCTAGTTATCTCTAAATTCCACAGTTGCCTAGACCATGTAGAATCCTTAAAAATCAAAGAGTCTAGAGATTCCCTGCTTGTAATGACTCTTGTTAATGACTTGTGACTGGAGATTCCAAGTAAATGACCCCAGTTACAGAGAGCGAAGGCATTAGACACATGTCCGCCCGCATGAAAGTGTTGTCTCTACTTTGTGGGATTAGTGAGATTTTAGGGGATTTGCAGGTTCTAGCGTTACTTTCTTTAATAGTGCTGAAAAGACAATGGGTTATCGCTAGGTTTTTCTTTTTCTTCCTTTTATATATATATATATATATATTGCAAATGACTTTTCTATATTGGAAGCAAAATCTGTTTACATCCTAAGATTTGGGCAGGCCCCTCGATTTGGGCCTGCCTATCGTAAGAGACTAGGGAGCGCAAGGAACCAAGAAAGAACAAAGGAGACAGAAAAACTTAGCCTATACGTAGGCTGCCCAACCCTATTTTGTCTAAGAACAGGAGACCACGAATCTTTGGGGGGGAGGTCTCCCAGTTATTGGTAATGACCACTTGCCCCGCACTCCCCAACCGAGCCAGTTCATCAGCAGGGGAGTGAGTAAATGTAATGGGTTATCGCTGGTTAACCATGGACAAGCACTCTGTAACTACTAGAGCTCAACTTAAAAATGGAAGTGAGTAAATGTAATGGTGCTCCTCCAAGTGAGGGGTATCCAAGAGGAACTGAAAAGAAAGGAAATTGACCTAATTTCTAGTAATCAATTATGAGCAACTACCCTGAAACTGCTAGAGCTGAACCTCGAGATGCAAGTGAGAGAATACAAAGGCATTCATCCCAACAACCAATATCCAAAAAGAAATAAAAAGAAAGGAAAAATGGAATAAGAAATTTTGAATTTCTAGTGTGGCGGGATCTGGGAACTAAGCAAGTAATAAAGCATACGTCTAGAACAGCAAGGGGATTGGAAAAGGAAGAAATGTTGCACCTAATTATATACAAATTAAAAGAAATACAGTAAATATGCCACATAAGATAACTAATGAATGGAGATGTGAGATAGGGAAGAAGAGACCCAACACTCTTCAGAGAAAAAATGGTCAAATACCTTCAACCTCAACCCTACTAAATAAGATTTAGACTATTAAGATTACTTATATTGATTGAACGATGACTTTGAACAAGTTGGATTGGCTAGAATGTGATACAGGATTTGGATGAATAGCTTGGATTGGCTAGATTAGGTTAGATTGGCTAAGTTGACTATGTTATGCTTTGGATGAGGGGTTTTGATGGTTTGGGTAGTTTTTATTTAGGTGGTGATTTTGGTTGGTGGTTTTGGATGGGTGGTTTCGTTTAGGTATTTTTTGTGGTGTTTTGGATGAGTGGTCTTGGTTTGGTGGTTTTCATTAGTGGTTTTGGTTTAGATGGTAGTTTTTCTTGAGTGGCTCTGGTTGGTGGTTTTAGATGAGTGGTATTGGTTTGTTGTTTTGAATGACTAGTTTTAGTTTGGATGGTTTTGTGAAGAATGGAAGCTAAGGGAACATGGTAAGAAATGAAAGATGGTATATAGAGAATATATTGCTTGAGCGATTTTGGGAGATGGTAGGAGATGATTATGGGTTTAAAGAATGGGTTTGGGATTTGAAAATGGCTAAAGGCTTATTTGACATCTCTACTCTAATTCAATAAGAGCTACTCTAATAAGATCTTTTCGTTCTAGTTTTTGTTTTAAATAAGTTTGTTTGGTAAAATCATTTTTTCAAAACTAAAAAAAAAATAAAATAAAATAAAATAAAAAAAATTAAATAAAATAAAAAATAAAAAACTATTATTTAAAATAAGTATGTTTAGAAAAATATTTAAATAAGAGTTTTTCTTAAGGTTAGTTGATGTCATTTATAAAAATTATGAAAGTTCCATTATAAGAGCAATCCATATAGTAGTTTTGTTGGATCTCACCATAGATGAACCATGCCCAAAATGGTAAAAGATTGGATGGCTACATACAATCTTCATGTTTTAAGATATTTGGGTGATTCATTATGTCAGATATTGGATATGGATTGTCTATCATATGAAGCCTACCTTCGATGTGGATCATCCATCATGCAAGGCCCGTCTTGGATGTGGACCATTCATCATTAGAGGCCCACCTTGATAGAGTTCATTCATCATGTGGGGCCCATCATTAATGATAATTATCCATTATGTAGGGCCCTTCAATGTCCACTACCCATCACCCATCACGTGGAGTCCACATTTGATGTGGCATAGTGTGGGCCCTAACTTCGAAGTGGATTGTCCATCATGTGGGGCCCACTTTTGAGATCCACCATTCATCATGTGGGGCTCACCTTCTATGTGGATCATCCATCATGTGGCTCACTTTGAATATGGGTCATCAATCATGCAAGACTTTAAATGTGGACTACCATTAGGTGGGGCCCAATTGATGTGGACTATCCGTTACAAGGGGCCCATCCGTCATGTGAAGCCCACTCCATCAATTATGTGGGCCCACCTTGATGTGGACCATTCATTGTGTGGGGCCCCACCTTCTATATGGGTCGTTCATCATGTGGGCCAACCTTCAATGGCCATCATCCATCATGTGGGTCCCACCTTTGATGTGGATGGCCCATCAAATGGGTCCCACTTGTTGTGGATGTTCCATCATGTTGGTCCAACTTTGATGCAAGCCGTCCATCATGTGGGGCCCACCTTTGATGTGAACCATTCATTATGTGGGCCCACCTTGATGTGTACCATACATCATGTGGGCCCCCACGTTCAATATTGGTCTTTCATCATGAGGGGCCCACCTCTGATGTCCACCATCCATCATGTGAGTCCCACCTTCGTGGACCATCTATCATTTGGGGCCCACTTGATGTGGACAATCAATCATGGGAGGCCATATTTTGATCCGAGCTATCCATCCTATAGGACCCACTTTTGATGTCCAACATTCATCATATAGTTCACACCTTTACTGTGGATCATCCATCATGTGGAGCCCAACCTTTAATATAGGTCATTCATCATCTGGGACACATTTAATATCAACCTTCCATGATGTGATCCCACAT